>NC_000075.6:67891210-68198174 GCF_000001635.26 Mus musculus
TGGCCATTCTTTATGTTTATTTTTAGCCATTCTAAGAGGATGGCATACTACCTTACTGTCTTTTTAACTTGTATTCTCCAATAATAATATTGACCATGTTTCCATGGCTCGTTGGCCATCCTGGCTCATTTGTAAGTGCCCAGTTTAAGTTGGGTAAGGTTTGTTCTTCCATTGTTGTCTATGGATTTACTTACAGCTCATGTCCTGTCTTTTGCATTTGTGTATAGCTTTTAGAGTCAGGTTGTGCTCTCAGTAATGCATGCTGCTGTTGTGTTGTTAGAGTCAGGTTGTGCTCTCAGTAATGCATGCTGCTGTTGTGTTGTTAGAGGTTACGCTGACTCTGGAGATGATTTGGGGGAGATGGGGAGTGTCAGTGAGTCGCATATTGTGTGTGCTCATTGCGTGCTCTCTCTCTCTCTCTCTCTCTCTCTCTCTCTCTCTGACCTTTGCCCATATTTCCCTTCTCTTGAATGATGTCTGTAGTTTTCTTCCCTCTAATGAAGAGCTGTTTGTAATATTTTCCTGCTTGTCTTATGGATACTCCCCCCACATTGTGTTTAGAATTCTAGGTTGTTCAATTCTTTTTTTTTTTTTTTTTTTGAGTCCATAATTCTATTGCTGTCTGGCTTTTGCTGTTTGTGAGCCATACTCCATTATACTGATGTGTATGTTCACTTAGTTCCTGTGTATGCTGTTTTAATCAATGAAGGGCATTTTTATTTACTTAAATTTTTATAGTATAATTTCTAATTTTTCTTTATTCTTGAGAAATTCATACATGACTACAATGAAATATGATCAAGTCCACCTCTGTTTCCCACTTCCATGTCCCCCGTATCCCCCAACATGTCTCCTCCCAACTATTTCTTTCTTTCTTCCTCTACTCACTGTCCTCCCTGACTCTAACAACTCACAAGTCCAATTAGTGTAGCTCATATGGGGTCATCCAGTGGAGAAAGTTTTTAACTCTTTTCTTTAGGTTTTCAGGATTTGCTGTGATATACATTTATACTTGCTTTTGTTTACATAGTTGGAATGTCATAAGTCTCGTCAGTGAGAGTAGTCTCTGCCCCACTGCTCTCTGGGTCCTCCTTTGGAATGTGAGCTATCCCCCTTTCAGCTCCCTGCATTTCTGTCTCTCCACTCTTCACCCGGAGAGCTTCCTCTAATTCTCTTTAGCTGTTCCTGGGTCTCAGTCAGTCTAGAGGGCGTTTCATCAGTGCCCTGCCTTGTGTTAGGACCTGATTTCTAGTATTTTCTTGGGAGCCTTATTTCACAGGCTGCCTTCATGCTCTTAAAACTTAATATTCTTCGAGGGGAAATACATCCCCAAATTCTGTATCATCTCCCCAGTGGCTGTTTCAACTACGTTTTTGGTTTGGAGTATCACATGGGCACACATATTTGTGTGTAATGGCAATGTGTGTGTGCATGTGTGTGTGTGTGTGTATGTGTGTTTGTGTATGTTGTGTGTGTGTGTTTGTGTATGTTGTGCATGTGTGTGTATGTGTGTATGTGTGTGTGTGTAATTCGACAGCCATCCAGCAGGCTTAGTTTTTCTTTTCTTCAGCTAGAGCATTGGTCTGAGATGCGTAGTTTGCTTAGGTGAAGGCTTCTCGGTGGACACTCTCTGCTTCTGTCACTGTTTCTTTTAAACTAAGCAGACAAACTTGGATCATTTCTAAGTGTGCGGTCTGTCTGATAGGCTTTCATTGAGTTTTCTAGTCTTGTTTATTCATGGAGAGTATTTAGGTGCTGGAACTCACAAGCTTTGTTGAATTGTTTGATAAGGCACCATATTTAATTAAAGAGAAACCATTAAAGCTAGCAGTCATTTGCATGTTAACTGTTTTTATTTATTCCTGTTTAGTATGTGGCCCATATACTGACTCTGAAGTTGGTCAGCACCTCTATTATAATAAGAGAAAACAGGAATGTTCCAGAAATCTTGAGAGTCCAGATAATTGGCTTGGGTACCCAAGTCTCCCAGCGACCAGGAGCACAAGCATTGAAGTAAGTTTTAAGAACTTATTTTCATTTATGGCTTTAGGCCCTAAATATATCATCTTCTGCAACATGAAAGAATACCGAAGAGAAACAGCTTTTCTTTCATTTCTTTTATTTTGCATGTTTTATTGTGAATTGTGTAATTTACTCTTCTGTCCTCTCTCCTTTCTGCAAGTGTTTGTCAGGTAGTGTTTTATTTAGAGTGTCTGCCCTGTGGCAGTGGCTTAGGGTACAATACATTTCTGTGTTCAGGACATTTATATTGTATCTGATAAAAGGATATGCAGAAGAGCTAATTGAAGACTTTCACACATTAGACAGTTTACTGTAGAGCATGGCATGAATAGGACAGGTATACTGTGTAGCTCAGTTGTGGGGGAGGGAAACTGAAACAGTAGGAGGTGTAGACAGCTGAACAGGAAGGGTTCCAAGAGAAGCAGGAGGCAGCTAGAGGATGTGGGAGTGATGTAGAAACATGGTGATAGCATTATCTATGTCTAAACCCTGTGATGGGAACCTATGCCATGTCCTGGGGTTGACTAATGTAGGCGTTTCCTGTGGATGATAAATAGCTAAGGAGACACTGACTCTCAGCAACAAAAGCAGGTTTTGTAGGTAAATGGAGGCCAGCTTAAGAAGATGAACTGTAACTTTGGGCATAGGGCTGGTTGTCAGGGCAATTTTCAAAGAGATAGCCCTAATTTTATCTGTTACATGCTTGCTCTTTCCTCATTGGATAGGATAGAAGCAAAATTAGAACACTGGTACGTCACAGGTTTGCGACAACAAGACATTGTGCCATCACTGGTGGCTTCCATTGGTGACACTACATCGTCCTTGCTCAAAATTGAGTTTGAAACCAACCCTGAGAACAGTCCTGCTGACCAGACTCTGATTGTTCAGTCACAGCCCGTGGAGGTCATCTATGACGCTGTAAGTGCAGGCAGAAAGCGGCTTTTGAAGCTGTCTCTAGGGTTGAGGGATGAATTACTATGTAAGTGCACGGGGAAACTGAGTGTGCTATGAAATACAAGAGTGAGTCTGCATCCTCGGCCTTCAAGTAGGGGACTGCTATGGTCAGGTGCCTGTATCCCAGCACTGTGGGAGGCAGGCAGGATTGGTCGGACTTGTTTGCCTCCAGCCTAGCTCCATGTTCATGAGAAGCCCCGCTTGAAGAGAATAAAGTGGAGAGAGTGACAGAACAGGGCAGCATATTCTCCTCTGTCCTCTGCACATGAACCTGGGTGCACTCAGCCACATACACACATGATTATGTATTACACATGCATATGCCATATACAGACATGAAAAATGAATTTAAAAGTTTCCTTTTTTAGGGCTGAAAGGATGGCGCAGGGTAAAGGCTCTGCCATGTAACCCTGATGATCTGAGTTCAGTGGTTGGAGCCCAAGTAAAGGCAGTCGGAGAGAGCTGACTCCACAGAGCTATCCTCTGATCCCCATACATGTGCTATGATATGTGTGTTCACATGTGCACAAGCACTCACACACAGTGATAGAATGAAGTTGAAAACATTTTACATTGCAGGGCAATACCCATGACCAGACTTTCCATTGTACACATTTTAGTAATTTACACATTTTAGGAATGTGGTGCAGTTTGTTTAACACAGCCACATCTGTATTGTGACCCAAGTGTTCTTGGACACTTAAGTTCTTGCACAACTCCAGAACTTTCTTTGTCAAATAAAACCTTTCATATTTTTTATAATCAAGTCTTATAAGTAGGTAAGAGTGAATAGCTTTCCTCTATTTCTTTTCTAAATGTCAAAGTATGACATAATCCAAGTTTAGTGTTGAGGGATAGGCTTTCCTCTCTAACTGGAGGCTAAAACTGGAGGGCGTGCCAGTTGCTACTTCCACAAGCCCCACTTAGACCTCTTGCCAGTGCTGTGACATATCTCCTCTCCCATCAGCTCACTAGGCTGGTCCTTGCTCATGGTTGTCTCTCACTCTTGAAGGGAAGTAGTAACACAGAATAGCTTTGGATCCCATGCTTCAAAGCCATAGCTGTTTATAAATGAGGTGAATTCTTCAGATTTGTAACATAGATTTAATGTACAACCTGTCGTGTTTTAAATTTCTTTTACAGAAAACTATCAATGCTGTTGTTGAATTCTTTCAGTCAAATAAGGGGTTGGATCTTGAGCAAATTACATCAGCTACCTTGATGAAACTGGAAGAGATTAAAGAGAGGACAGCTACAGGTGAAATCTTTAGTGTGTCTATCAGCACCAGCTAAACTCCAAAGGTGGCCATCTTAATGGAAACAGTGTGTTTAAAGTAGTTTAGGCTTTCTTTTCTGTCTATATCATACATTGGACATGGCTAACTCAGAGTTGAATAGACTTGGTAGAGAGGAAGAGAGTAATGGAGCGTTGAGATGCTTTTCCTGCGTTACAGCCAAGAACCTGAGCTTTAGAGTGACCTTGAGGTGGAGCACCACCCCCACCTCCACTCTTCAGAGCCGTTCATGGTGCTGTGCATGCCTAGTTTTAAAGAACCCAGCAGACTGTTACGTCAGGTTGCTTAACAATCAGCTTGCAAATCGTTCTATGCCTAGACCTAATACTAGTTATATAGGATTTACTGTAATATATAATAATATATATTAATATGTATAAAATATGCATATGTAATATATACACATATACATATGTACATATGTATACACACACACACACACGCACACATACAGAGAGAGAGAGAGAGAGAGAGAGAGAGAGAGAATGCAGCTTTTGGCAGGACTGACACTACTTGATATCTTTCAAGTGAAATTCTTAGTCTTTTTGTTAGTAGTATCACCATGTACAGCTTGACCACATCATTGTTTCCCTGGCCTTCTTTTAGGACTTACGCATATCATTGAGACTCGGAAAGTTCTCGATTTAAGGATAAATCTGAAGCCTTCTTACCTGATAATTCCACAGACAGGTTTTCACCATGAAAAGTCAAATCTTCTCATTTTAGATTTTGGTACTTTTCAGGTAGGTATATGAGCACCTCTCTCTCTCTCTGTCTCTGTCTCCTATTTTTTTTTCAGTTCACTTGAACTAACTCTAGACTTATTGCATATGTATTATATGGCTACCCAGAATGGCAATAATTTGGCATTGAGATCTTGATGGATGTTTTTTCTGTTTTCTGGATGGAAACCATCTTAGTTTTCATGGTTTATAGAGTTTAATTTTACAGTGTCAATTTCTGGGCTATAGATTTTGACAAAAAGTCAGTCTGTCTGTCTATCTATCTTCTATCTATCTATCTATCTATCTATCTATCTATCTATCTATCTATCTATCTATCTATCTATCTGTCTATCTACCTACCTATCTTTTGATTGCTCTAAATAACCAAAGTGAGGTTTTGGATTTTCCTCTCAAGTCTCAGCATTTGGGAACAGGTAGGCGTTAAACTGAACGGAGCCTTTATTCCAGCTGGGAAAAGGAAGCAGAGGGTGGAGCCGCGTCCTGACGGCCTCTTCCGGGGCAGTGTCCAGAAGGCAAAGGGTTCAGGGTGGGCAGTAGGAGAGCTGAGCCACAGTTGGCAGTCCTCTCAGGAGTCAGGCTGAGGAAGGAGCTCTCCCTCTGGGCAGGCTATTTGAAGCAGACAGCTGTGTAATTGGCTCAGTGACTGCAGATGCATCTATTGCTCAAGCGGAACAGACCTGTGGTGGGGTAATGCACTCCTAGCGAGCTGCTTACAGATCATCAGGAAATTAGGCACTCTCCTCTCTTTAGTTAGAAGTTTTGAAATGTGACTAAGGCATGCTGATATGTATGTATGCTTTTCTGTTATAGAAAGAAATTCAGTTGTTTTCCTTCACTCCGTTTTAGCTCAACAGTAAAGACCAAGGCGCACAGAAGACTGCTAATGCATCCCTTGAAGAAATAATAGACAAGGCGTATGACAAGTTTGATGTGGAGATAAGGAGTGTGCAGTTGCTCTTTGCAAAAGCAGGTCAGCCACTGCTCAGCTCTCAGGGCAGGCAGATTAGCTCCAGTAGCTTTGTTCAAGTATGTGCGTGCATTGTTAGCCTTGATGCTCTGTTTGCTCTGTTTGCTCCTGGGCATCAGTCCTAGACACTGCCTGTGCACTTGTCCTGCTGATCACTTTAGAAAACCCGGTAGGAGTGGCCCAATGCAGAATGCCACAGTTGTAACAGAGGTCAACATGGGACTATTAACCCTAGGGTACTCAGCACCATTTGCACCTAAGCTCATGTGTGGCCTGTCTGTAGCATGACAGACAGGCCACACACGACACATGAGGTGTCTGAACACAGCAGAAGTTGCAGCTGGTTCTGGCTCTTCACTCTCAATGCTTTGGCATGTTTTCATGGTCTCTATGCTGCCTTTATTTGAAAATATTTTGTGTTCTAGCCCAGTCTTTAATTTTGTATTATTATAACTACTTTTATAGATGTCTGAGAGACTTATATTTGAAGAATACCATATCTAAAAACTCCACAAGAAGCTTCTTTGATTAAAAAATCTTAAATGAGAGATGTTCCCGAATCTAAAACATTTTAACTGCTGATATGATGCTATAAATGATTCATGCCACACACGATCTCAGATGATGGGCTGCCCTAGAAGCCCACGTGCCCTGCAGGTGCCAAGTTACACAGCTGGACTTGTGTGTACAGTTGGGTCCCATCCCCAGGATATCTTGCTATGTTCATACATATTCTTAGATCTTACTAAGATCTCCTCTCCGCTGTACCGTGTTTTCATTACAGGCATTCATCCTGTAGATAAGCTCTCAAGACTTAAATAGTTTATGTCTCAAAGCTTTGGTGTTTTCTGTTGCTTAAGCACAGCTTTTCAGTTTTCCATATTGCTTTTGTTACTAGAAGAAGTAGTGTTGATTAAATATCTCTGAGCATGTCATTTTGTGGACAGTCACCTGAGGACGGAATCTCTGCCTACCGAGGCTGTGCTCTCCTCTGCCCAGTGAGATCTGTTAACATTAAGATGACATGTCTGCTATTGTCTGTAAAGAGCCTCAGAGGTTCTTAAAGGAGAGTGTTTACACAGTCCGTAAAAACTGCCCTTTTTATTGCATTCCCTTACCAACAATTATTTGAGCAATGAACTCTTCAGTCCCTGTCATAGATAAAGATCTATATTTGACTGTATTAGCCTTCTGAAAAATCCATCTTTGGAATCTTCCTTTTGGAACAGTAGTGGCTATTACACATGAGTGTTTTTTATTATTATTTTTTTAATCTTCTACTAATCTGTATTAAAATACAGATGATTTAATTTGTATGCTGAAGGAAGTGAAAATTTGTTCACTGAATTTGTTAAGTATTTTCTAGCAATGTAAAGTGGTTTTATACAGACTATCTGGTTATTTTTGATAATTAATATCAAAATTATTATTTTTAAAGAGGAAAATTGGAAAAAGTGTAGATTCCAGCATCCATCGACTATGCATATACTGCAGCCAATGGATATTCACGTTGAGTTGGCCAAGGCAATGGTGGAGAAGGATGTTAGAATGGCCAAGTAAGTATGACTGTCTTTTGTATTAGACGTCAACAAAGATGCTGCACCCATATTACCTACTGAAATGTAAGGACACAGAGGTGGATATATGTGGGAGAGGGAAAAACAGTGACTATTCTATCTTATAATACAAATACATTTTAAAGAAAATACTTGTATAGGCTTTTATGCTGGCTAGTTTTATGTCAGGTTGACACAAGCTATAGTTATCTTAGAGGAGACAACTTCAATTGAGAGAATGACTCCATAAGATTGTGTTGTAGGTAAAACTTTAGACTATTTTCTTGATTAGTGATTGATGTAGGAGGGCCCAGCCGCCTGGGCTAGTGGTCCTGGGTTCTCTAAGAACGCAGGCTGAGCAACCATGATGAGCAAGCCAGTACGCAGCATCCTCCATGGCCTCTGCATCAGCCCCTGCCTCCAGGTTCCTGCCCCGTTTGAGCTTTTGTCCTGACTTCAGTGATGAACTCTGATGTGGAAGTCTAAGCCAGATAAACCCTTTTTCCCCCAAGTTGCTTTTGCTCATAGTGTTCATTACAGCAGTAGTAACCCCCACTAAGACATGATGTGTCTCCTATTTCAGAATTCATAGTTAGAGTTTTACATTGTATAAATATCGGCTATCTGAGATTCTGAATGTGTGAGCATCAGGATTCACTATCCGTGAAATAAAAGTTTCAAAGGAAGTTAGCTCTTTTGGTCATGAAACCACGGACAATCTTGAGAAATGTCCTAAAGGAATAAAGAAGTAGAAGCTAGACTGTGAGGTTAGTATATCCTCATGAAATTGTTACGCTGTCTTCCTAAAAGCAGCTTTACTGAGGTTTAACTGACACTCTGGATGTCCTTTAATGTGCTGTCTGTGTCTCCATGGGGTCATCACTGCAGTGGGGACAACATGTCTGCCACCTGCAGAAGCTTCCTTGAGCTCCATCCACCCTCTCTTTTTCCTGTGCCCACTTCTTTCCCTGGAAAACATTGACATGTTCCTTGATCCTGAAGATTTGGTAGAATTTTCTAGAATTTCTAATGAGTGAAATCATTGAGCTTTAGCTTTTTTTTGTCTGACTTCTTTCTGTAAGATTAAGATTCACTGTGATATCACCAGGGAAGGGGACAACATTTGAAATGTAAAAAAAGGAAATATCTAATTAAAAAAAAAAAAAAGATTCACCGTGTGGTTGCTTTCTTTAATGTTGTGTCAGTAGATCCTTACAGACTTCATGTGTTCTAGGCCTACAGTTTTCTTTTAGGGAGTATTTAAACGTTCTGGACGTTTTTGTGAATGAGTGTGAACTATGTTGGAAGTGTTCTAGGTGAGCATTCTGTGTTTGCATTTGACCAGCTTGGAGGTTGAGCTGTAGAAAGTGCTCATCTTTTCTGCCTGCATTAAGGACAGTCTGTAGATGCTTGCTCTCTCGTTCTGGACACAAGCAGTAGTGCCTTTGTTTCTTTTTCCTGATCAGCCAGCTTTTGGGTTCAGTTATTTCTCATTCGTTTTTATTCTTTAATCTTTATGTTTTCCACTCTAGGTTTATTATAATTTTTCTGTACACTCTCTGAGTTTTACCTGCATTTTATCCTAGCTTCTTAGAAGGTCATTAATTAGATACTTTTCTTTTTTTCTAATAGAGATAATTAGTACTAAGAGTTTTACTTAAATACTATTGTACTGAATGGCAGGAACCTATTTAGGAATTAGGTATCTGCCAGCTTGAGCTGGTCACAGCTTAGCCGGGCAGCAGGAGAGTAGGCTGGAGAAGCATGTGAGCAGCTGTGGTCAAGATTGTGCTGGGAAAGACAGGAGGCAAGCAGCTGCCAGAAGGCAAGTGAGTGGTGCAAGCAGACTGGACCCTCAGCAGCAAAACGTGACCTCAGGGAGCTTGCATTTCAATCTGAAGGGACGGGAAATAAGTGCACAGGCCACGTGTCAGGTGCTGCCCAGAGCTCTGGATGAGCAGAGCAGGACAAAAGGAGGCAAAGAGAGATGGCGCAGGCACTCTGATATTAATAGAAAGAAACCTTTGATGCCAGGAAGTAAAATATATATTGTGGTTTTGGTTTTTAATAGTAGAGAATTGTGTTCAATAGGACTTTCATAATGCATTAGTGAGCTTCAGGCTGTGTGTGGCGATACACTCCCCTAATCACAGCAGCCGGGAGGCAGAGAGTCTGAGAGGTGAGGCCAGCCTGATTTCATAGCAAGTACAAGGCCAGCTGGGGCTACATAGTGAAACCCTGTTTTTAAAAAGTTCATTAAAAACAAACAAACAAACAAACAAACAAACCATTTACTGCAGTGGTCTTCACTCTTCCTAGTGTTGTGCCCCTTTAACACAGTTCTTAGATTGTGCTGACTCCCAACCGTACATTTATTTTTGTTGCTGCTTCGTAACTTTAATTTTACTACCATTATGAATTGTAATGCAAATATCTGTGCTTACCGAGGCAAACCATGTGAAAGGGTCCCTAGATCCCCTAAAGGGGTTGTGACCTACGGGTTGAGAGCCACTGGTTTGATTAAGAAAGATGCTTTAGAAGGTCTGGAAAATTGGTTCACAGAGAACTTTCCCTTCTCTAAGAGTGGTCTAAATGTAATGAGATTGAAACATGGCTGGCTAACCCTTGACCTCTGTGGTCTCCTACCCATTCCCTTCCCCTCCCTGAGACCTCACTGTCAAATTGTATTCTTAGATTTAAAGTGTCAGGAGGACTGCCTTTGATGCATGTGAGGATTTCTGACCAGAAGATAAAGGATGCGCTGTGTTTGATTAACAGTATACCTTTGCCACAGAAGTCATCCACACCGTCTCCAGAGAGACAGGTGAGTATGTGACTATGGAGGAAATGCCAAGTTGATTTCTAGAAAGCCACACCTTTTGAGTACTGCTGATAGTTTGAGGACAGGCCTTCTAACCACAGGATGGGGCCTGGTGTGATGGCACAGAGACAGGCAGATCTCTGATTCCCAGGCCGGCCTGGTCTACACAGCAAGCTGCAGCCCAGGTAGGGCTGCATAGTGAGATGCTGTCTCTAAACAAACAAACAAAATCAGAAAGCAACAGAAATAAAAGGAAGATGTTCACATTTGTGTTGGGGTTCAAGAGTCGCCCACAAACCACACAAACACTGATCTCAGTCAGACAGAGATGGTTTATTGAACACACACCTTAAGACTGATCAATCAGGGCTCAGAATTTGGGGTACAACCTTGAACAAGCTTTCTCTGTCAACTTATAAAGGCTAAAACCGCAAAAACCCACATGAGTGCAGGAAGTGCCACCTGGTGATCAGCTCTGACTCAAGCTCTTTTAGACTTAGCAGTTCATATTGACCTTTAATTTGATACGTCCTGCATAAAGCTTCGCAGAATTTCTTAAGATGAACAAACCTCATACAGAACATAACAGGATGTGTGATCAGCATGACCTTGCTCAGAGTCAAGTTATTTGTCTGTTGTCAATGACTGACATAGCAACAATATGAAAGAGTTGGCAAGCATGGAACAAAATGAGCATGGAACAGCTATGCTGGAGGTGGGGCAGGCCTCAACAATGTATAAAATATACCTTATATAGAACTAGAAATAGAATGCTTTAAAATAAATTTGCAGATAAAATTTCAAGTGGAGATTGTCCTTTTTTGGTGACTCTTAAATGTTCTACATCACTTTAATTGAATAATCCTTATAGCTTAAAATAAATGTTGGATTTCTACTTACTTAGAAAAGAAGTTTGAGAAAGTTAGCTGGTGATGATGCCATTTTCAAGGCCCTATGATAAATGTGTACTGTTTTTATATTGTTACTCACAGCAACTAAGTGATACACGGAGACATAAACTTACTCCTTGATTTGTGCATAATTATATCTTTATAAATATGGGGAGTAATTTTAATACTGTGTAGGCTCCGGCTGACTGTTACTTGGTTGTTTTAACTTGTGGAAGATTTGCCTGTGATGTCTGTACAGGTATTTTTCTTTCCATCTTCCTTTATCTTCCTTTCTATGTTTTTGGTATATAGAGATGTCACCTGTGTTATTTAATCCTTCTCATCAGCATGTATTAAAAATTTTTGCATTCTTTGCTAGGTAGCCTCAATTCCTGTTCTTTCAGGAGGGACGAAAGCACTTCTTGGGACTTCATTGTTGCTAGATGGAGTGGAATCAGGTGAAGATTGGCATACGCTGTTTCTCTGTGACACGAAACCTATGCGTTGTTATGTAGTGAGGGTGTTTGCGGAGAGTAAGGAGTCTCTTATCTGTGCTGCCAACCAACACTGACTTCAGGGCATTTTAGTCTTTGATGTTCACATCTCTGTTGGATAAGTAAAGAGTTGTATGTTGTTTGTCTTAAGGGTGGATAATGGGACTTGACAGTGTTTTCCAAATATTCAAATAAGGTATTGTATTTCTCTGTAATACTTTTCTCTAGCTAGGGCTAAGTGATGCTTTACAATTTCAGATTACAATATAGAATGTCAACTTGTAGATATAGGTGAATCTAACAAGGTTAAGGCCTGGCCACTCTGGTGTCCATAGTGGTAGTCACATCTTGATGATAGATGATGCCCAGTAAATATTTTACTGGATATTGAACGAATGAACTAAAGTGAAAAATAAGTTTGGTTTAAGTTTTAGTACATGCCAGTTCAAGTCCCTTTGGGACTTGAAAAGTACATTGAAAGTATTCTGTCTGAATATGAAAGTTCTATGTGTGGATGGAGTTTACTGTGTTAAATCTAGGCTCTGTGTCCATGTGGGTTCTCAGTGGATGCTGTCTGGGTTAACGAGTGTCTCTGTCCTTTAGAGTCTGACGAGGAGTTCTTTGATGCTGAGGACGGAGACTCGCAGGCTGCTAGAACTGTCAAAGCCTCAGAACTGAAAAAAGCTGCTGAAGTTCCAAATGAGGAGCTGGTTAGTCTCCTGCTCAAGTTTGAGATTAAAGAGGTATGTGTTTCTGTCCCTGAGCACGCTCTTGTCAGTCTTCTGGACTGGGAGCTGGCCTCAGCTCAAGTGCATTAAAAATGTGTATCCTAGTTTCTTTTCTGGTACATGTGAGTGTACACAAATGCACATGCAATTTCGAAACCATAGAAATTATTTTAAAAAATGGTTTTGGGGGAATCAGTGAGTGTAATCTATTCTGGGAAAACTCAGGTCTCTTAATTAGGATTTGCATCTCTGAATAAGATTTTTGTCTCTATGTATGTATGTATATATTACCTCCCCCCACCAGCTCCTTTCATTTTTTTTTTTTTTTTCAAACTACAGTTGGGCTGTGAATTCCAAACTGGCCTTGAACTATCTCACTTTGTAGCCTTGGTTCTCTTTAACTGTAGGGCATTCCTCCTACCTTACCCTCCTGAGTGCTGAGATTATAAGTCTGTGTGTCACAAGCAGTGTAAATTCCCTTTGAGCTAAATAGTGTTGGTCATTGTCATGCTTGTCTTCTGTGGAAAATTTTAGCAAACTAAACTTCTAAACTTTTTTTTTTTTTGCTTTAAAAAAAGATAGATGGCTTAGTCAGGGCTTCTGTATAAGAGAAGGGTTAGTGTTAATTGGTAGGTAAAAACATTTTATTGATTTTGACATCAGAGCCTCTAAATTCCATCATGAAGAAAAAAGTCACATAGAAAGCCAAGCATAGTTGTATAGGCCTGTACTTCTAGTTATCAAGGAAGCTGAGGCAGGCAGATTACAACATTATTCTCTGCTGGAGATACAGGGCATTCTGGTTAATTTAACAAGACCCTGTTTCAAAAAGGAAACAAAACAAAAGAAACTGAAACCCAAAAGAGGGGGTGGGACTGACTGGAGACAGAGCTGGGGACGTGATGATGTGATGCCGAGATGCCGACAGCTTGTGAGGCTCGAACTTCAGTCCTGAGGACTGTTTCTAAAGAGTAGACGCACAGGAAAAGGAAATCCAATGAGAAGGTCACAGCATATTTTGAGGGTAAAAGGAGATTTCTGTGCCCTGCATATGATTCCTTTTAGCTACGTGTGTAAGTTTGCTCTGTAAAGGACAGTGTTCATCTCCACATTGCTGGGATTGCAGCTTTCCATCTCCACCTTTGTCTTAGAAAGTGCAAAATAATACAGAGATGCTCATGGTTGACTTTGATATTGTAGAATGATAGATATTGATTTCCTAAATCATCATGTCAGATTTGATAAATCTTAAGTCTTACTGGTATTTTCTTGGTCTGTTTCCTACCCTTCCTTGGCTTTTGACTTGTCTCTTTTTTTTACACTTTGACCCTTGACCCCTGTCTTCAGATGCTTCAGGGTAGTTGTTCTTCTCTTCAGCTGCTGCAGTGCTACTTCAGCCTCCATCATTTGTAGAAGTTAGACCCAGTTTTCCCTCCAGCCCCATGCTCCCAGAAATAAGACTCAGACTCAAAATATATTTACAGATACCTTGCCCATATAGCTAGGTTCTACTCTGACTAGATAATAATTAAAATAACTATTTTAACTTACATTCTGCCGTGTGGCTGGTTACAGGTGCTCAGGTACCATGTGTCTGTCTCTTCACATCTTTCCAGACAAATTTCCTGAAGGTCTCTATCCCAGAATTCTCTTCTCCTCCGGATGTCCCACCTTTATCTCATTCCTAAGCCATAGGCTTTTTAATTGACAGGTGATGCATCCATACAATACACAAGATATTCTCTCAACATCGTTTCTTATGTTTTGAAAAAATTGCCTCACATGTTTTGATTTTTTTTTTTATTGGCTAAATATTTTTGGCTGTTATTTCCAAAATCAATTTAAATACTGTGGGAATGAACACTCCCACTTTTTGCTATTATCAGAAGAATCTATCAGTGTTTTTTTTTTCAAATTAAAAAATGCTAAGAACCCTATCCTTATTTGCATGGCCTATCAGTCCTGATCCCCAGTCTTTGTGTCTGGTGTGAGGATGTGATTAGAATCGTCACTCTAGCAGTGATCTGTGTGAGAAATGACTGTGCTTCTGTCATTTTAAGAATGACTACCACTTACTACAACTTTCCCCTGCCCTGTGGATTCTTTTAGGTGGTTTTGGAACTCACTAAACAACAGAAAGAAGAAGAGACAATCCTAGTATTTAATGTCACTCAGTTAGGGACAGAAGCAACAATGAGGACATTTGACCTGACTGCGGTGTCCTATTTGAGGAAAATCAGCTTGGATTACCATGACATTAAAGGTAACAGCCGTGGAAATAGAAATAGTCTCATTTATAATGAAACATTTGCATTTCATTATGATGGTTATAGTATGCAGAGCACAATGAACACTTTATGAATACTAACTCCATTCTAGAACAATGGCCATTAGGTATTCATGTTACTGTCTTCAGTTCACATGTAACTAATATACAGGTTGATCATTCACCCAAGTTCAAACAACTGTAGGGGACAGAGCCCTGACTGAGACATTGGAAGCCTGGTTCTGGGGTCTGGTGTCCCCAGCCATTATGGTACGTGTCCTCAGAAAGTCCACCGACGTTAGGGAGTATCAGTTCCATTTCATAGGCAGAGAAAGGCTGAAGAACCCAAAATAACTTGCTCTTACCCTCTATCTTGTCCATGATGGATTTTAGAATTTAGTTCTGGACTAAGGGTACAGAAGCGTATTCTGTTAGAGCTGTCCTGATACTGCGACCTTTAATACTTTCCTCATGTTGTCAAGACCCCCAAACATGAAATGATTTTGTTCATACTTCATAGTTATGTAGGTTTGCTGTGGTTATAAATTATAATACCTGTGTTTTCTGATGGTCTTGGATGACCCCTGTCAGCCAAGGGGGTTGCAGCCCACAGGTTGAGAAGCACTGTGGTAGAGTGTGTGCACAGCGCACAAGAATTGTGATAGAATTAAAAAGTTCAGGAGGTGCAAAGGCCATGCTCTCGTAAATTTCTATAGTTCATCATTTCAATGTATTTCTTATGACCTCAGATATTTGAGGCATGAATGAGTGACAATTAAAATTCCCCCCAAATTTGCCCAATGCTTTAGTCAAATACTAAGACATTTTATGATTTTTAGAAAATAGCTGAAACCAAAGTAAACTTCAACTAAGTGTTGCCAATTTTCTTAGGTAATAGACTATGATAGAACTTATATTACAGACATGAGTAATAATTGTAAACGATAAGTTTTCTAGGCTGTTTTCTTCTTTGTGTCAAATAAGACTAGAGAGGGGGCTGGAGAGAGAGCTCAGCCATTGAGAGTGGCTGGGTTTGAGTCCCAGCATCCACATGACACCTCACAGCTGTCTGCAACTCCTGGTCCAGGAGATCTAACCCTTCTGAATTCCTAGGGCACCAGGCACATAGTGCACACACATAGTGCACACACATACATGAGAATAATATACTCACACATATAAATATTAAAAAATTAGTTATAAAAGGGGAAGATGAGGGGTGGGTGCTTTCTAGCTGTTCTAGAAGCAGAATTGACAGACCATGGAAAGAGAAGCATGGGCATGGCTCAGTGATTGCCGAGCCAGCCCTCCCTACACAGACCTGGGAGCCAGATCCTCTGTGTCCACACACACGTATAGTTTTGAGCTCAAAGGAGAAGTTTGTTTCAGCTTTGAAACCAAGGCTTACTCCGTAGCCCATGCTGGCCTCAGACTCATCATATAGTCCCAGTGGGTCTATACTACAAGGGTCCTTTTCCTTCTATCTCCCAAGGACTGCGATTACAGCTGTAAGTCACCACAGCCTACTAAAATGTAATTTTGAATTGTCATCCTCTGTTTAAAAATAAAGTTTTTGTATTCTTCCCCACAACCCCAGGTCTAAGCAAAGACATTGTTTAAATTATTTGAGTTTAGTAGCTATAAATAAAATATTTTAAAACAGTTTAAGAATCTACTAGATCTTCAGTTTCATAGTTGCGAAAGTTAAATAGCTGTAGGTTAAGGTCAGAGATAAATTAGAGTTCACATTTCCAGATTCTTACACCCATAGTTCACTCTGCTGCCTATAAATACACAGGCCTCCTTAAAAATATCTTCAGAGGTTTTGACTCTTTTGAGCACAGTATGAAAGCAAGTGAAGGGCTTTAAGTAAGCTGGGAGTCTAAGGTCAGGATTTCAGCTGCCTTACGTCCTCACCAGTATCCTTGTTACTTCATAGCCATGAAAATGTACACAGATATATTTTTAAAGCACCACTAGACAAACACATGCAGAACAATCTAATGTTTCAAAAAAGCAACTCATTTGCATTTCTCTTTTAGGATCCAGAAAGAAGCCAATTCACTTGATTAGCTCTTCAGACAGACCTGGACTAGATCTTTTAAAAGTGGAGTACATTAAGGTAAGGGCCACAGGAGGATGGCACAGCTGCCTGGGCCCCACTCTGTACCCTGGAGAGAGGATGACTGTGTGTAAGGAATATAGCTCAGTAGAGTAACTTGCTCTCAGCCTTCTGCTTTCATTGAGAACAGGGCTATTACAAAGCTGCCGGGCTGTTAACCCAGAGGCCGAACCCAGGGCACAGCAGGTGCTCTTCTGTCTCTGGGGCGTATTTGCACCACTACACTTCTCCTGGCAATTATTTGAGTATACTACATTAAAAAGGGAAAGTGAGGTTAGACTGAGTTGAGAAGAGATCTGCCAGGACCGGGGATGGACTGAAAAATGTACCCCAGTGAAAGGGATGGAAGAAATCTATGGTGTTCACCTTCGTTCTAGTGATTCCCTGGCTCTTTGTTCTGTCTGCGAGGGTTGTTGAATGTCTGTGCTGTTGGACATTTGGATTGAAGTTGCTTTTTCCTGTTCTTAAAGTGATTGTAAGTTAGAAGAGAGAGATGTGCAAACAGACAAGAATTAAAATGTAGTCTTGGCTGATTGAAAACACAGTGACTGCTTTTCTAAGGAAAAGCACAGTGCAGAGAGGCTGTGGAGAGGCCGGCAAGGTAGCCAGGGCAGAAAGCTGCTCATAGGAGGCGGTCCTCAGAGTTCTCGTTTCCTCTTAGCTCCCAAAGGACAGAACTGAGGCCAGGCAGTGCTTATGGTGAGAGACAAATGTTTTGACTTAGAACAAAGACCCCACTACAACAGAACTTTCTCTAGAGATTCAATTTGTGAAGAACTGGGGTTTCTCTCACCAGCGATTGAACTAAGCTTTGTAGAGTGGTACAAGCATCAGATGATGGCTGGGTGAGGTCACCCTTACCTGTTCTCTCCTTGTCTTTATCTTTTCAATTACCTGAGGGAATGCATGTTCCTCCATGCTTAATAAGAGCACTTTGCACTGTTAGGAAAAGGAGCGCATGTACTTTTAAAATAAGACAACATGATATATGGTGTCTTAGATACCTATGCTGTGATCAGATACCAGCGTCTAATTTGGGGCTCACAATTTCAAGGGTTAGAGTCCATGACGATTATGGCTGAGAGCAGGCAGTAGGAAGGCAGGCACGGTACAGGAGCATCAGCTGGGAGCTTATATCCTTGTCTGTAAATAGAAGCATAGACCTGAGAATGGTGTGGTATTTGAAACCTCAAAGTCTACTGTCAGTGACACATTTCCTTCACAGGGCCACACCTTCTAATCCTCTCCAAAAAGTTCTACCAATTGGGGACAGAGCATTCAAATATATGAGCCTTTGGGGGCAACTTCTGTGAACCACCCCAGTATGTGTTCTCTCTCCCCCACCTTCTTCCCTTTCCACCTCCCCTTTCTCTTCCTCCATATCTCTCCACATAAGCATGCACATGGGTATGCACATGGGCACACACAAAAAGGTTATAAAAATTTACTTTGCTCTTAATTTGTTCTTTGGAACTTTTATTTTTTTTCAGGTTGATAGGAATGGGCCTAGTTTTCAAACTACTTTTGAGAAAACTGAACAAACTGTTAAGGTAAGAAGTTTTACAAAAGTAGCGTATCTTATTTGAAAAGAAACCACTCACTTCTTACTTGAGTTTGTGTTCACATTTCTGCTCCTTAAGCTTAACTGTCATGGACGCCACGTTTGGAATCACTTCTAGATATGGTAGCACCCAGTGATTCTGGAGCTTCATACTAACACCTGGCATTTCTATAATCACGCTGGCCTGTTGAAGACCAGGAAGCCACTTACATGTTGACTGTGCAGATGGCCAGGGCGGGCAGTTATTGGCTCCATGACCATTCTGTTTGGGAATGGAGTATTTAGTTACCGTGATGCTCTCCTGTGTCCCTGAGTGTGTAGGTGTCATATGCTATCCCTATATCTCTACATCAGGGAGTGGTGGTCTTTTCTCTCTCTTTCTCTTTCCTATTTTGGAGGCGGCCTTTGCTGAAACCACAGGGGGCAACTAGGGAAGAACTAATTTTCTCTGTAAAACTTTCAGGTGGCCTTTTCATCTTTGAATCTGTTGCTACAAACGCAAGCTCTTCTGTCTTCTCTTAACTACTTGACAACTGTCATCCCATCAGACAGTCAGAACACGGGTGTGGCCAAGGAGGTGCAGGCCATGCCTGAGAAACAAAAGAACTCTCCCCTGCAGAAAGGTATGAGAGTAATCAGTGGTCTCCATGGCACACATCCAAGGAGAACAATTGAAGGAGCAAAGCTTTGCTTTGCTTACAGTTTCAGAGATGTCGACCCATGGACACTTGGTTCTGTTGCTCCTGAGCCTGTGTGTTGCCAGGCAAAGCATGATGAAGCATATGGTGGAGATTGAGGTGACTAGGAGGCAGACAGACAGAGGTGGTCTAAAGATAAGCCATGCCCTGCAAAGGCACACCAGTGTATTATCTCCCAATAATGCCATTAGATTATGAAGCTGTTAATGGATTTATCTGTTGATGAAAGTCAGAGTCATAGTATTCCATTCTCTTTCAAAACAAACACAGTAAACAAACTGACAAATCTCCAGTCATTGGAATACCATTACCTCTGCTTCTAGGGTTTTCCTCAATTGAATCACCTGGTGCATAAAGCAGGGGTAGTGGATATAGAGAAACATAGTTGCAGTTTCAGTATTTGAGAGGCTGAGGCAGGAGGATCATGATTTCCAGGCCATTTGGGTAGGTGGCATAGAAATCCTTGATTCAAAAAAAAAAAAAAAAATAAAAAAATAAAGCAGCGCACACACACACACACGGAAAAATATAAACAATACTACTGTTCTAAGACACTTTGTTTTCTTCCTGTGGCTGGGGATTGCTTTAGGAGGATCACTAGAGGAAACTCCATGTGTGTGTGCTGAGTCCTTCTTCCCATCCTAGTGGGTCTAGAAGTCTCCTCAGGACAGACAGCCTTTGAGGAAAGAGACCCTGAGATATGAAGGCAGGGACTATTTGCATCTTTGAAACAATCTTATTTTCTATGTGTTGGGTGTTCTGTCTACATGTATGTGTATACATCACATGTGCAGTGCCCATGGAGTCCAGAAGAGGACATTCGAGCTTCTGGAACTGTGAGTCACCATGTGGGTGCTGGGATCCCAGTTCTCTGATCCATTTCTCTAGCACCTCAAAGACTTCCTGTCATTGTTGAGAATCCCTAGAATTTGAATCCAAAAGAACTTAGTTCATTTTCTGATTATACAACTTAAAACTGTGTGACTCTAGGCACATTACTTTACTTTTTTGTTTTATGTTCTATTTACTTTAGACTTTTTGTTTTTATATGTATGTGTTTTGTATAACATTTAATGTTTTACAAATGTTTTATACTCATATATTATATATTATGTAAAATATATGAAGAAACTTCTGTAGGGTTTAGCTTACTAGAATCCATTGCTTTATTTTTAGTGATGGTCCCCTCCAGAGATAGTGACGTGATTGGCTTTAGGCTGTTTGCCAAACTGAATGCTTTCTGTGTCACTGTCTGTGATGAGAAGAGCAATATTGCTGAAATCAAGATACAAGGTAAGGTGTCACAGTATTTCCCAGCTGTTTAACACTAAGCGTCTTCTCCCCTTCCCTTCATTCTCTTTCTGCAGTGTTAGAGAAGGTATGTAGAGGGGGCTCTGAACTGCACACAGTTGCAGGGCGTGGCTGGACTGGATGCTTAGGATTAGAGGATGTCCAAATTCTAGCTAGTGTAGTTGTTTTCTTCTTTCCTTTCCAAATTGGTAACACACCTACTTATATAAACTTTGTTCACAAAACGTTTGTAGCCTTCACCTCAGGCAAGGCGTTTACTGCTGTGGTGAACACCAGGACCAAAACCTAGGGAGGAGAGGGTTGATTTCAGTTTGTACTTCCACATCAGTCCATCACTGAAGAAAGGCAGGACAGGAACTGGGAAGCAGGAACTGAAGCAGAAACCATAGAAAAATACTGCGTACTGGCTTGCCCCTCCTGGCTTGCTCAGCCTGCTTTCTTTTACAACCTAGGACCGTTATTCCAGAGTGGCACCACATACCATGGGCTGGACCCTAACACACCAATCACTAAGTAAGGCAGTGCCTTATGGGCTTACCTACAGGTTACTCTTATGGACACGTCTTCTCAGATGAGAGTCCCTCTTCCCAAGTGACATAAAACCAGCCAGCACAGTCTTCAAGTAAATGACTTAATATCTATAAAGGCATAAAAATGTATTTTTGGCTCACTTATCCTGATTGATTCCTTTGTACTAGATTTCCTCCCAGGGAACTGAAAATTTATGCAATTATATTTTATTTTATTGCCTTTTTAAAAACACTTTATTATACACTCAAGATAATAGGAATCTTTTTCATGTCATAGAAAAATGATATTTAATGTATTTTTCTACTTCTTTTATTCTTTGAGAATTTCATATGTGTATACTAGGCAAGATGATCATAGCTACCACCATTTCCGCACTGTAGCTCCTCTCAGGTGCTCCCAGCATGTCCCCTCTCAACTTCACGTCCCCTTATTACACTTAGTGACCCACTAAATCCCATAGTGCTGCCCGAGTGCGCGAGGATGAGAGGTCACATCTGGGAGAGTGGGTAACCTACAGTGCTCACACCCCCAAAGAGCAGTGATTCCTCCTCACCAAACTGCTATCACCTGCTCTTTAGTAAGGAGTAGGGCATATATAATTAGATTATAACCAAAAAATAAGTTTGCTATTTAGAAAACTAAAAATATTTAACAGGAATTTTACTAATGTGAGTTTAGACATTCTGTATATTCCCAAGTCATAATGAAATGAAATATTTGTTGTATTTATAGAAATTACAGTACTTAATTTTTTTCAGGCCTTGATTCTTCTCTTTCTCTTCAATCAAAGAAGCAGTCACTTTTTGCCAGGCTGGAAAACATTATTGTCACAGATGTTGATCCCAAAACAATTCATAAGAAAGTATGTAACACCGAATGGGTAGTCACTAGCTTTTGATTATTGCATAGAACCTTATTTTAAAAATTAAATGTATTTCTATGAAGATTATAATTTCAGGCCTTTTCTGACTGAGGCTTTTTTTTGCTATTGCTTTTCTGGGGGAAGAGTACATTTACATTTCTGGCTTTTCAGGCTGTATCCATAGTTGGGAATGAAGTTTTTCGCTTTAACCTGGATTTGTATCCGGATGCTACTGAAGGGGATTCCTACACTGACATGTCCACAGTGGATGGCGTGGTGGCACTGCACGTCGGCTGTATTCAGATTGTCTACCTTCATAAATTCCTTATGTCGCTGCTGGTAAAGTCCACATTGCCCCGAGAAGCTGTAGGGCTGTGATCACACATGTTGTAACTTGGGGCTTTAGGCCGTGGGCGGTTTGATTATGCCTGGTGTTTATGTATGAAAGTAGTAGCCAAAAGCCCTCTCTAACTCTTGAAATCTAAGTCATTGAATGATTTCTGTCTGTGGTTGAAATTGGTTTCCTAGAACACACGTGCTGAAGTGTTGAAAATGTGTTCACACCCCTGGGCTCCCGCTGCCCCCCAGTGAGTGACAGATCACTGCTCAAAGCTGGGCAGTGACTGAGGATGGCCTTCCGCAGTTCTTCCGTTCACTAGACTAGGGCTCAACTCTAAAGACGCTTAGAGGAAAGTGCAGGTGTGTCAGCAGAAGGTAGGCTTATCCACAGATGCCTGGCTTCTGAACTTCTCCTTTTACATATTGCCCACAGAGCTTCCTGAACAATTTCCAGGTGGCCAAGGAGGCGCTGAGTGCAGCCACTGCCCAGGCTGCGGAAAAGGCGGCCACGAGCGTGAAGGATCTCGCCCAGAGAAGCTTCCGTGTTTCTGTCGATATTGATTTGAAAGCACCCGTCATTGTCATTCCGCAGTCCTCTCTCTCCACCAATGCTGTTGTGGTGGATCTTGGGCTAATTAGAGTTCACAATCGGTTCAGTCTGGTGTCTGGAGAAGACACTGCAAATCCTCCAGTGATCGACAAAATGGAGGTGCAGCTCACGAAACTGAAACTCTCTAGGTACGCATGCCCAGAGCTGTGCCATGAAGTATGTACTATGTTCTCATGGGATTTTCACACCATGTTTCTTTAACTGAATCATTTTCTGATATAAAAAGTTGCAAAAAACTCTAATTTTTGGTCAGCTGGAGTTCATGTGTATATACATTCTTCCTGTAGCTCTGCCAGCTTGTTTAATTCTTTACCTTGCTTGTTTTAAAATATGTATATATTACTGTCCAAAACAGTGGTTGCTAACTATTTGAGAATAGAAATCTTAGCCAGGTGTAGTGATGCACACCTTTAATTCCAGCACTTGGGAGGCAGAAATAGGCAGATCTCTGAGTTTGAGGCTAGCCTGGTCTACACAGAGAGTACCAGGACAGCCAGAGCTATAGAGTGAGACACTATCTCAAATAAAAATTGAAAAATTAAAAAAAAAGAACAAGTGAGAGAGAATGAAATAACAGAATATACATTTTGATTCTGTGTCCCTGAATGCCTTAAATTGTATTTCTCAAAGTAAGGCCATTTATTCTTGTTAACCTATGATATGAATAGTAGTTTCTAGAAGTTAATATTGGCACGCTGTGTAACGTGGATCAGGCTTGAGGTGGCGTCAGTTATTGGGGTGATGTTCACTGTAGTAACCCCCTCTGCCTGTTCCCTCTCCCCACCCTTGGAATCACACATGGCGTCCATGGGCCCTCTGCTGTTGAGATGGTTTCTGCAGTAGCAGATCTTTACTCTGTAACAGCCCTTCGCCCATGATTCATGAGGTCGATGCCCTGGCTCTCCTGGTGACTCAGGACTTCAGCGAGCTTACACATTTTGGTAGCTGTGTAAGTAATACTGTGTCCTCAGTATTCATGGTGTGTGGCATGTGAGGACACAAAAAGATTTAAAAATGATTTTCATCTCACCAAAGGCGATTTAATTATTCAGAATAAATAAGAGACAGTTATGGGTGAAGAAGAGAATCCCTGTGCTTTCTGAAATGGCTCAGCGAGGGCTGTGCTTTCTGATTTCCTGATTCCCTGTGCTGCTGCTCCTTCACTGTTGTGTCTTTGGTCTCAGTACCAACAAACACACTGCTGTCCTCTGCTTAACCACAAGCATGCACTCGGAGGAAGGCACTGTCAGTGACGGGTCATTGTCATCAGCCTAGGGCAGTCCTTCTGTGTGTCTCAATGCAGCCAAGACACACAATACATGAAATTTTCTTACAAGTAGGAAGAAGAGAGTCTAAAATTGTAGGAAGTATAGTCGACGAGGAAACAGCTGATGGGGTCATTTACCATCTTGTGAAAGGTTAAGTATTATGCATAACTGCCCGAACGTTCTATGTAGGATGGGTAGGGCTGTCTGCATGTTATGTGTCTGTTGGGTAATCTGGTAGGTATGCCTAATGCTGATGGATTAAGTGGATGGCGCTCTGCTTGCTGTTATAGTTCATTGCTCTCTGTGACAGCCTGTCTTCTGTTTACTAGGACAGCAATCCAGCCAGGCACCTCCCACCCTGATATTCAGCTGTTGCACCCAATTAACTTGGAGTTTTTTGTAAGTCGGAATCTAGCTGCAAATTGGTACCATAAGGTGCCTGTTGTAGAAATTAAAGGGCGTCTTGACTCAATGAATGTAAGTACATGCATGAAAATAACTTTACTGTTGATGTGTCAACCCTGAAAGCTTTCTCATATGCACAAGGAACGTGCAGATTATTTCCTGCATAGTGAAAGAAACATTTTAGTCAAACTTTGTCCAACAAATCCAGTAGAATTTAATCTTCAGTTACGTATTATTAACTTTTAAATCTGCTATACACCCATTGTAGAAATCTGTGCACAAATTACTTATTACATTGTCTCTCATAATGTGTATTATTTAAACACTTGTTTTTAAGGAGATTGAGATATGCCTCAGATAACTATTGTATTCTTTAAAGAGTGATCGTTTCCAGAATTTGTTATTTAAAAAAATGGCCAAGACTTCTTTAAGTACAATTAACTTTAAGTAAAATTCAGCCAATAGGGCTAACATTGATTTGCAAAAATTATTATTTATACGTTTTAATATCTTATTTAAAATTGTAGGAGTGAAGGTGAAGCAAGTGGTAAAGTCCTCAGGTGCCGATCTGAGGATCTGAGGTGTCACGTCTCAGCTACTGTTAAGATTATTCTGTTTCATGACCGAGAATCTGTTGTCTATATAGTAGTTCTTTCATCTTAAAATGATCTCTTTTTGTTTATTCACAGGTTAGTCTAAATCAAGAGGATCTTAATCTTCTGTTTAGAATATTGGCAGAAAATCTTGGCGAGGCCACTGAAGACTTGGATAAAGGGAAACCTAGAATACAAGAGAGAGGTGAGAGCCCGATAGTGGGGACATACGTGCAAGTGTCTCTCTCTAGTCCAGTACACACTGAATCCTGATGGTGGTGACACATGCACACGCGTCTCTCTATAGTTCAGTGCACTTTGAATCTTGTTTTCAGGTTTTAAAGTGGTTCCTTTTTTGTTTGTTTGTTTGTTTGTTTTGCCACAGTAGGGATTGAACCAGGGTCTTGGCCGTGCTGTGGTGCACACCATAATGTCCAGTTACATCTCCAGCCTGAGACTCAATAAACATGTAGTGCACAAATACATACAAATTGTGATTTGTTTTGCCAAGAAAATAACAAGATGTTGTTGAATGCTAGCATGACTGAAGCTTATTGTCTCTTTGTAGCTAAGCAGTTAACATTCAGCTCGCTTCTAAGATGCCTGAGTTGGGAGGTCATTAGGAAAGGTGGCCATTAGCCAGTGTTAGATCTCTGTAAAAAGTCTTAATTTGTGTATTAAAAAAAAATTGAAGAATGCTAGGCTGTGGCATGGTATTCTATCTGATATTTAAATAAGACAGGGGTAAAGTGTAAGAATTTAAATTATTAATGTTTATCACAGTAAACATAGTATAGTAAAATAAAGATAGCAGGAAGTTTAAATTATTAGTTATGGGCATTTTTACTTAAACATACACATGTGTATGCACACATAACGAATATATTAAGCACAAAGGAGGCACCCTTGTTCTTTTCAAACAAGTGGTGGCACCTGTGTGTGTGCTTGCTACCCTTTCTTTGCTGGTGATTTTCTACACTAACAGTTGGAGTTGTACATATCTCATATCCATGTTTGTGCTGTGTGGTGACTCCCCTCAGTGCTTTTAATGATTTCCTGGTATTAAATTCTGTTGAAGAATCATCATTTTTAGCAAGCTTCTACAGATAGATATTCAGGTTAAGTTTTCACTCTTACCCATGTTGCACTGAAATATCCCTTGATATCTACTTTTGTGTGCATACCTGTCCTGTCTCACCAGTGAGAGGTTGTATAATCTTTATTAATATAACTCATATCTAACAAAGAGCTAAGTAAATACAAAGTTTTTATAAATTAATTTAAAATTTAAAGCTTAATTGAGAATTTCATACATAGATAATATAATATGTTCTGATTAATTTAAAATTTTATAGATCGAGAGGAACGTGTTCTCTGTACTCTGTCGTGTTGTTTTCTGTACCTTTCTAACAGTTTTATCAATTTTCTGAAAATTTTGCCCATTGATTGAGTAAAAATTACTTCACTGTACATTTTTACTTTTTTCTTGTATGCAAGTCTAAGCATATCGCTCTAAGTGTTAATCACCTGCGTACTCACTCTGAGCAAGATCGAGCCTGTTCCTCAGCATCCTTCAGCCATCTTCCTGCTGCTAAGACGGACCCTGCCTGCCCCTGCCCCACTCAGAGCTCACTGCTCTCTGACCTCTGGTACTCAGGGCTTAATCTTGCTTTTTCATTAATTTAATGAGTGGATCCATGACAAGTTTGCACTTTAATGTGTGGCTTCTTTTCTGTGATTCATGAGATTCATTCGGGCGGCTTCTGTGCTGGTCTTTTCTCCAGGGATCCCTGTTTCCGCCCTTGTGGCTAGAATCACAGTTGAGCTTGCACAACACTCAGCTCTTACTTGGTTCTGAGGGATCCAAACTTTTGTCCCCTTGCTTGCATGGCAAGTGCTTTAGCTACTGAGCCATGTCCACAGCCCCATACTGGGGTTTTCATTTGGTCCTCACTACTAACCAAGTAAGCTATTTTATACATGCCTTTTGACTACTTGGGTATCTTCTTTGTGACTGTCCAAACCTGTTAACAATTATTTTTATCTGATGCAGTTCTGAGGTAAGATGATAGATGTATTGCCTTTCTAAGGGTATTAGTGAGTAGGGTAGATTTCCATGTGGGTTTCTGGTATACTTTACTGCAGGGCTTGGGTGTCAGGATGTTAACTGCAATACTGTGGTGACAGTTGTATAGTTGATAGTGAAGGCTGTCAGGTCAGACTGATGGACATGAATTGGCCCTTACATATGACAGTAGGCAAGGCTCCAAATTTGTTTAAAAAATTATCGTGCTCATTTGTGAGTTGGGGACAATGAAGTTCTTCCTCCAGAAGAGTGGTTTAAGACTTCCGCAAGACAGTCAATGCATAGCTTATCACGAAGTGTCTGGAGTATGTTACACATATAACAAATCCTAGCTTTACTATTTGTGTGTTATAGGTTAGAAAACACTTTTATTGCACGCCATGGTATGTGTTTCAGAACAGCATCAGCCGTGGAGTCTTTCTTTCCCTTCCTAGACTGGCATGCATGGTCCTTTTCTCTTTCTTAGCCTTGTATCTTGTTACCTACCATGCCCTAGCCTTTCTACAGTCTGCTCTATTTGCAGACCTGGCCATGTGCCATCATTTTTGCCTGTATGGTTTTCATTCTTACTTTTAAAAAAGGCGCACTATCCTTTCTGTGGAGGACTCCTCCTGCTCCGTGTGAGTAGTTCCTCTGTGTTAATACATCTTCACCTCGTTGTCTCTTCTCCGTGCATTTGATAGCCAGCCCATTAACATTTGCCTGCTTCTTGTGAGTAGGTTCAGCTTGATTCTTTGATCTGATTTTCACATGTCTGTCGCTTTTACTAGACCATGAGCTTTCTAAGGCTGAGAGCTGATATGGATTTGTGGATCTTAAGGTGCTCATACAAGTTTGCAGCAAGTATCTATGAATAAAGAAACGAAAGAATAGAAGCACATGTTTCTATTTAACATCTTTAGGTGAAACAAAAGCCTGCCGAGAAGTCTCTACACCGCAGGATGTGCACACCACACAAGGTGTGCCAGCAGCCAGAGTGGAGGAGACCAGACCCGTAGACATCATTAATGTACTGTTGAACTTTGAAATTAAAGAGGTGTGTAATTTTATCACATTTTAATAAAGTGAGGTGAAAAGATTATGGCTATTTCTATTAAGCTAATTTTGTAGGTAATATGTATGAAAAAAACCTTAGACTGTTAATGTGCTTTAAAATTTGAGAATTTATTAAGATCCAGTTACATTTTAGGGATCTAGTTCTCTCTCTCTCTCCCTCTCTCTCTCTCTTTCTCTCTTTTAGAGAGAAATGGAAGCAATTCATGTAACTTGCTTTTTAATCAGTATAGGATGTTAAAATGTGGCTTGTGTTGGATCTTCTTGTGAGAAGAGCAAGAGAAGGGAGATAGAGGAATTTTGTAAATAAACGTTAGAAGCTCTCCATAGAGTAAAGCACAGGTCATGTGCATTTAAAAATGCTACCTTGCTTCAGTATGGATTTTCTTCTTTCTTTATCGATTCAACAACTGTGCAGTACATGCCAGAGCCAAGGATACATTAGAAAATATATAGGTTCTAAATACAGTGGTGCGTCTCCATTAAAAATATGCTCAGGATAGGCTACGTTCAGAGTCTGTAGTATAAATGGTAGTGACTGGGCACCTGAGCAGGCAGAGAGGGTTAGGAGAGGTTTCTGGGAGGAAGTGACATTTGAGTGGAGTTTGTAAAGTAAAGTAAATAAATAGTTTAAGAAAATGGAATGAAGAAAGGGGCCAGTTCGAGAGAATGGATGGGCATAGGTAGAAAGGGGTGGACATAGAAATGCATGTGTTCTTTTCCTAGCATTTGTTATATATACTGCTGCAGTTCCATCCCTGCAGACCTGGTTGAGCTGGGGGGGGGGGGGGAGAAATTTGTGCCTGCTAGATGGGTATTTAAAGGTGTCATGCTGTTACTGTATACAGGGAGCTGCCAACTGGTGGGTAGAGACAGGGGTGCTCACGTGACCTATTATGGTCAGGATAGCACCCAAGGCGAAGAAGCCTTGCCTAGAGATTAGTGTGAAAACCAGCAGCTGCTTTCAATAGAATTTCAGGCAGAAGCTGCTCACAATTAGGACTTCTAGGATTGGACCACTACCTGCCTCCCTTCTGGCCGCTCTACCATGCACCCTTTAATTTAATTAAGTTCATTAATTAATTTTGCTTGTTTATTTATTTATTTTGGCATTTCACCTTTGAAAGTCAGAAAACAGTGGTGGTATCTCAAATGCGTATAAGGTAAATAACGATAGACATTTTTTAGACTCAGAATATCTTTTTCTTGTGTGAATTTCTTTTGTTTTTTTTTTTTTGTTTTGTTTTGTTTTGTTTTTTTTGTTTTTTTTTTTTTTTTTTTGAGACAGGCTTTCTCTGTGTAGCCCTGGCTGTCCTGGAACTCACTTTGTAGACCACGCTGGCCTCAAACTCAGAAATCCGCCTGCCTCTGCCTCCCGAGTGCTCGGTTGTGTGAATTTCTTTATTTGGCTTCTTACTGACACTGTACACTAGTGAAGCAGTTCATGATAATCCATGCTCATTCTTTTAGGTTGTGGTTACTTTGATGAAAAAAGCAGAAAGGAAAGGAAGCCCCTTTCATGAACTAAAGATCCTGCATCTTGGGATGGAAGCTAAAGTAAAAGCCCACGACATGACTGCTGCAGCCTACCTCAGGAACATTAGCATGCGGTGTTTCCACTTCCCTGGTAAGTGTGCAGGGCCATCTGTGAAAGACAATGCAGCTCTTAAAACCAATATAGGCACAGGGCTCATTTTCTGCATTCTTCTATGTGCTGTGTCTATTCCTTACATATACAGTGTGTTGGTGATGCTGTAGTAAATCTCACTTAAATGATTGTAGTGACATTAAGAAGTCAAATCCTAGAACCCGAAGACCCCTTTGAAAATTTATTAAGAAGCTTAAGTTTACATTGATTTCATTGCAAATCACATGAATGGTAAGGTCTGTTTTAAATTACATTAATGTGTGCTTGTAAAAAGTAAATGTTAAACAAAACATAAATATATAGAAGGAGATATGCAGCCTCAACTGCTCCTCTCGCTTCCTCCCAAGTGACTATGAAGCTGTAGTTCAATGGGCAATTCACTGTCTAAGTCTGAGGCTATCTGAATTTTATAGTTCTTGTTTGTTTAAGCTTCTAAAGGCCTCTGTGGAGCATTTTTGAGAAGATAAACTTGTGTTGAGAATAATTCCTTCTTGTATTTTATAGCTGCTATTTTCTTCTGTTAATGTTTGTTCACATGAGGATAATACCTGTAGTGCTATAGATAAGAGATGTTATTGACTAGAGCTCTTTAGATTTGTTAATTTTGTGGTCTTCGATTTTTCTTTCCAGTTTTTCAAAGTTAGACTGACTGCGGTATGAGTTGTAGATAGTATAATCCATTTGCCTGCTTTATGTACAGTTCTCTAGTGAGCATTTCTCTGTGTGACTGGCTGGGTCCATTTTACAGGATGTTTGAGGTGCTGAAGGGATGATAAGATTGGACTTGTGTTTTTCCCTTCCAGATTCTAAAGGGGAGCCTCTGCGCATTGTCAACACCTCTGATGTGTCTGATGGGATCCTCCTGAAACTGCTGTTCATCAAGGTGTCTGTTATAGTTTCTTCTGTTGCTGGGATAAATATCCTGACAGAAAGTCAGTTTAGTGGAGAAAGGGACATTATCACTTTATAATTCAGTCTATCATTGTGGGTAAATCAGCACAGGAACTTCAAACCCCCAGTGACATTACACATCTTTAGTCAAGTGCAGACAGAGATGGACACATATGTGTTTCCTGCTTGTTTGTGCCCAGCCCTCTTTCCCTACTATTGTACTGTTAGAGTCCCCTTGCCTAGGGAATGGTGTGGCCCACAGTGCACTGGTCTTCCCCTATCAATTAACTGAAGAAAACTTTTTATAGACACGTCCACAGGCCAGCCCAGTGTAGACAACCCACATTGAGACTTGCTTTCCAGATTACTCTAGGTTTTGTGAAGCTGATAATTAAAGCTAAGCGTCACAAACCTCATTTCATGTCTGGGATCAATATTTAAATATATGATATTGCTTATTTTCCTCTCATTCTTAATATTTGAATTCTTCCCTAAGCTTTTCAGTCCAAGTTGGTTGATGATGAATTATAGAAGCGTATCAAAATCTTTTATACTCCATTAACCTCATGAGCGTCCTTGGGGAGTTGAATAAATAGGAGTGAACAGTCAAAGCTGAGCTATGTCCTGAGGCAAGCTGTGTTATAAATTAGGTAGCAGAAGTTTTCCCGTTCGAATGGGCCTACCTAATTATATGCACTGACATCTCCTTCGGAATAGAATAAGGAACCTTGGATTTTGCATCTACAGTATGTAGAACACATTTATGTGGTCAGTTTTGGGGGCATATTATTATTTGCCTGTAAGAAACATCCTTGTTGGTTTTTAATAGCATACTTAAGTTGTAAAATATATATGTTTTCAATGTGTGAAATGTTAGTGTTTTTAACTCAGTGGTTTAATTATCAATTGCTTATAGGCAGACAGTGATGGACCAGACTTTAAGACCATTCATGATAACACCAAACAGAAGCTGAAGGTAAGTAAGTCTCTTGTAATTCATCCTAAGACTAGCTTTGTGAGATCCAATGGACCTTGATACCATTTTCAGTTGTAAGATGTAAGATCTAAAATTAGATTGGGGGCAGTAGCAATAGATATAAAATTAGTGCATATAGAATTGAAATAAAGGTCTTGTCAAAACTTGTTTCTGAAAAAATTATTTTAAAATGTGAATTGAAAATTGTTTGTGGAATATACAAATACTTTTTATTTTTAGGGAATTTTGTTTACTTTAGTGTAACATAGTTATTTGGTCTGATGTTGCTGGCAACACTGAACATTTGAATTCTGTATTGGTTTTAGGTTTAGAGTAAGATTAAGGACGAGTATAGTGCACAGTCTAGTGCAGACACACAGTGTCATTTGGGCATATGTAGACAGCGTAGGAATACTCTTGTGTCTTCATTTAAGACTCATCAGGCTTGGTTGAGGTTAGAATTAATGTCTGCACTGGGAGTGGGCAGAACATTGGTTTGTTGCTTGGTAAAGATTGACAGTATAATAGTAATGAAAATGATTAAAACCATACTAGTAAGTCATTCTTAATTGTTTAGAAAGCATTGAACTATTCTTGTGTTAGTTACATACACTGAAACTCAACCCAATGGTGTGACTGTGTCCCCGTTGACATGACCACCATCCCCCCTAGTGGTGTGACTGACCCTCAGTGGCATATCCCCATCAGCATAGCAGGGCCCACAGTGGTGCGAACACCATACCTGAAGTTCTTGTTTCTGGTATTCACCGCCTTAGGTTTCGTTTTCATCCTTGGACTTGGTACTTCATTTGGAAGCTTTACTTTCCCTCATGGATTTTTTGTCATCTGCTATCCCATCCTCTGACTCTTCTTCCTCTGAGAAGGAACCTGAGCTAAAGCCACTTGTGGGGGAGTCCAGAAGTCTTGCCATCAGAGCCGGTAACAGTCTCTCCTATGTGCTCTCAGACTAACTCATATGTGCAGCTAGGATGAACGCCAACACCTTGATGAACACAGTGTTTAACTGATGAGCGTAGCTGCAGAAGAAAGCAGCTTCTATTCTGACAGGACTGCATGCCTGAAGAATTGGGAATAAATGTTAATAGGAATCATGTACTTCCAGGGGATTTCCCTCTCTGGCTCTTGATTTGAAATAGAATTTGTAGGTTCTTAGCATTGACACTTCTTCAGCCTTCTGTCTAGTAACAGTGAGAAGGTAAGAAGTTAAAACATGGTGTCTGTCATGCTCAGCCACAGAGGTCCTCTTCAGACAGTGCTGCTGTGCACAGCAGCTGTGAGTTCTTTTTGGGCACCAGCTTGACCTCTGATGTCTTCTCTCTTTCAGTCACACATAAAACGTGGTCTACGTTCACCATGTATGTTACTTGTATTCTGAAATGTTGGACATCAAATAGTGAATGAAGAACATGTGCTTGATTTTTTTAATTCAGACATTTAATTAATTTTTAAAAATTATGTAAATTACTGATAATTCTCAGCTTGAATTAAATCTATATTACTGATATCGTAAGTATAAAATTTTTAGTGCTATTCAATCTAGTAAAAGGAACTGAACTTTTAAAACCATAGAAAAATAATGCTGCTAGAAGCAGAATTTTACCTGCTTTGTTGTTTTGACAGTGTCTTGCTGTGTAGACCAGGTTGGCCTCAGCCTCCTGAATGAGAGGGCTTCCTAAATGTGGCCACTACACCTGACTTATCATAATGTGCTTAACAAACTAAGATCTTTAAGAGAGAGTTTTCTTAAAAATGTCATCTCTTTATAACATATGTGCATACCATTTGTAGCTGATCTGAGGGAATGCAAGGCCAGTGTGCAAGCTACAGTCAGTGTCCACGCAGCATTAGCCCACTGAACTCTTCTCTGGTTTTTCTGCACAACTTGACTTTATGGCTTCTTTATCCTGCACTGGATATTGAGCCAGCAAACAGCCTATAATATTAGGATTAAAAGTTGAGAGCCCCCATGCTTTTTGTTTATGGGAAAGTTCTGTTTCCTGCATGTAAGACAGAGACATGGAAAGGCATATTCTAAATAAATAAGGACCTACACACACAAAAAAAATTAAACCCATTTAGTTGTGAGTCTTTCATCTATCTATCTATCTATCTATCTATCTATCTATCTATCTATCTACCAATCTACCTACCTACCTATCTATCTGGTTTTTTGAAATAACATCTTACTAAATATCCCAGACTGGGCTTGATCTCACTGGGTAGCTCAGGCTAGCCTCAAACTCAGGTAATTCTTCCACGTTAGCCTCTTGAATGCAGGATTTGCTAACACTCAGCTTGACTATTTTCTTACATACACATTTTTTGGTGATTTTTTTTAAACTTTAACATATTATGTAGTTTTCTTGGCAACTCTGTTGTAGAATTGCTTATGGACCCATGATATATAATCTAAATAAACAGGATTTTTTTCATTAAAGAACATAAATAATTCTTAAATAATAATGAATTTCATTGATTGTTTATCTCAATTTTCATGAATTATTCTTTGATCTAGTATGTGATAGGACTAGTTAAAATGTTTGTACTAACCAAATTCTAGACTCTAACTTAGAGGGTTTCCTTTTTTCTCCCTGGGAGAAACAGTGTCAGGAGCATGTTCACCCAGTGAATGGTTCCATCAAGGTATTGTGGTGGCCGTTATTCATCACTGAAGGACAACTTGCTAGGTTTTATCTGAGTGGCAAAATCCTTATTTTTGTTGCCTTAACGGAGACTTCAATGGTTCCTTTTGTATATTGCGTGATTTTTATTGGTGAACTATTACTGTGTTTCCTTATCTTTGTGTATCATGCAGCACTGACCTCTGGTTCCCACTGCTTTTCAGTGCCCAGCTCTTATGAGGGTGACGCGTTTGATTTGAAGATCACAGCTGAATTAAATGCCTTTAACATCTTCATTTGTGATCAGAAGAGTAACATAGCAGAAATTAAAATACATGGTAAGTAATTCTTTTTACATAGTATATTGGAAAGATGGAAAGATGGCTGGATTACTTTGTATAGAAAATATACGCAAGCTTTGAACAGAAGTGCTTTGAAACTTGTTATGATTTATTCCTGACATGAGATATTCATTATCTATTTAGAACTTTTCAGAATAAATCTGAGGCGTAAGGTTTTTATTATGGTTTCCTTTACAGAATAAGAGAGCTTTAAACTTAGGTGAGTATCATAGTAACTCTCCCAGGGTAAAAATAAAAGTCATTACCCTTGCATTTTGACCATATTTGGCTTAGCAAAAATAATTTGTAAAAGACATTTTCAACTTTATTTGATTCGAGACTTCAGCCTCAGGTTATACAGTAAGTTCTGAGAAGGCTGGCATGGCTCAGACCTTGTAGCTAAGCACAGGCTACTGTTGAACAGTTTTATATAATTTTCTGTTCCTTATTTCCCCCTGTAAAGGTTGTTGTGAGGGTGACAATGATAGATTTATTATTGTGTGCACAAGTGTGTCAGATGTTGTAAGCAGTTTCAGAAGATTGAACCATCAGCCCTATTCAGCAAACACTACCAAGTTTTAGCTGTAGGCAGTCTCTTGTCTGAAATAATGAGCATGGCAAACTTCTGACTTTAGATGATTAGACCATAGATATAAATTATTATAGAAATAATTCTTAGCCGTAAGGCAATGTTGGTTTGTTTCAGTTTTAAAAAGACATATTTATGAAGTGCATTGAAAAATACTAAAGTCTCCCCAAGTGAGTGGCTCTGGTCGAACCAATGCATAGCATACTGTTTTCAGAGAATATGCCACTAATTTATTTAAAACTTTTAAATTTCCTCAACTGTTAAGTATGAGGAGTTATGTTGACTTAAAAGTGGTTCACCTTTTATAGATACCACCTACATGGGAGGTGATTGTGATAACGGGTTCCATAGTACTTTTCATTTATCTTGTATTTCAGTTGTATGTTAGTGCTTTTGAGTTTGCTTACAAAAAGGAAATATCTGTAAATGGTATCTCTTCTGCAGGAATGGATGCCTCGATTTCTGTGAAGCCAAAGCAGACTGATGTATTTGCCAGACTTAAGAATATCATAGTTATGAATGTTGATTCACTGTCCATTCACAAAAAGGTAATCACAAAACTGATTTCTGTGTTGGAGTGTGACTTTTGGGGGCCAGATGCCACTATACATTTGTTTTTTGTCTGACACGGTGGGCAGATTAGAGCTGCAGATGAAGATGGGAGGTTTTGTGTAATGATTTTGAAAAGTGACTCCTGGGAAGCTCAGTGGTGGGTCAGTACTTTATTAATGAGGTGACATTTATAGAAATGCAGAGCATTGGCTGATGTTGAATTTCCATATGGCTTTTTCACCTGTCAGGCTCCTGTGGTCAGGAAGTGTCCTGAGAGTCCAGGGAGCAGGCTTGTGTAGCTCTGACCTAATAACCCTTTGTTTTGTAATGGCAGGCTGTCTCTATTTTGGGAGATGAAGTCTTCCGGTTCCAGATGAGTCTGTATCCAGATGCCACAGAAGGAGAGAATTATGGCGATATGTCTAAAGTGGATGGCAGACTTAGTCTCAAAGTGGGCTGTATTCAGATTGTCTATGTTCATAAATTCTTTATGTCTCTCTTGGTAAGTTCATTTCTACTTGTTTTTGTTTCTCACTGAAGTATAAGTATGGCGACTATGTGCCTGAACCTAGGTAGTTATGTTTTCACTGCTGGGGCATGTTTGCTAGCCTCCCCTCACCTAACAAAGGCGCCTGAAATACATAGCTCAAAACAGGAATAGACTATTTGGACTTGAAGAGTAAGAGTTTTTCTTCCATTGCTCGGCTCTCTTGTTTTAGAGTTTGTGATGAGGGAGACCATTCTGAAGGAGGGTGTGTGCTGGGCAGGGCTGGTGACCTCATGGATGCTGGGGAACAGAGAGGAGAGATGGGGCCAGGTCCCAGTGTCCCCATATAGAGCATGCTCCAGTGACTACCCTTCCTTCCATCAGGCCCTCCTTTCTAACAGTCACGGTGCCATCAGTGGTGTTGCAGCCTGCTAGCCCAGTCCTCACTACAGGTTCCTTGACGAGCGTTTAAGGTTCAGACATACTGAAGGGCTGTAACCACCTGAACGCTGAACAGAGTGTTCTAATTAAGTCAACCTTTTGAATGCTGGTAAAGCAAATGGAATTTGCTTAAAATTCTTAAAATTACTTATGTGTACATGTACCCATGTATGATGTGTGTGGCATGCATGTTGCAGCATCATGTTTGCTAGACAGAGGACAACGTTATGGAGTCAGTTTTTTTCTTCTACCTTTCATATGTTCCAGGGATCAAATTCATGTTGCCAGACTTGGGCAGTAAGCACCTATACCAATTGAGTCATGTTGCTGTCCCCAAAATGGAAGCTTTAATCATTGTTTTGAATGTAAACTCTATCATTCTCTAACATTTTCATAGTACTTTTAAAGTACTTTTTGGCATTTTATTTTTATTTATGTACATATACATATACATACTATATGTATGTTTTTTGCTACTTGTTTTTTAATATACAGGATCTTATATAGCCCAGACTGGCTTCAGGTTCACTGTCACTGTGTAGCGTAGTATGATCTTGAATTCCTAATCTTCCTCCCTCTACCTCCCAAGTGCTGAGAACTAAAGGTGTGCACCACTATACTCATTAGCTATTATTTTTATGTATCTTATTGTTTGTATGATTTAATATTTTAATTTAGGACTTTTCAATATTAGTTGTTTGGTAGAATGCTGAAAAGTCATCATGCAGTTGAAAAATAAATATCGAAACTTAAGAGTTTTGACTGTATTTTTGATAAACAAGGCCATGAAATTCTTAGTTTTACTGGGTCCTTACCAATGTTGGTCTGAAGAGTTTAAACCTGCCAGTTCATGAGCTTACTGGTCATCCATTTATACCTAAACCATCATGTTTGTGTTTTTAGAATGTGTGCATCTTGGGGGTAGTGAGAGAGATGAAGTCCCTCTGTATGATTAAGGGATGCATGCTAAGAATATTTAGATTTAGAGTCTTCATTTGGGAAATACTTCATTTGGGAAATGGAAGTGAAGTGTATCTTAACTACAAATAACTTTTGATTCCTGTTAATGATTGCTAGATGATAGACAACCGTATTTGCATATCTCCAGTACATTACAAAATCTTCATGAGTAAGCTGCTAAGGCCTTAGTTGCTGAGATTAAATTCTGTTCTTGCAGCCAGAAAGTACAGAGTGGAGTCTGCTTTGGGATAAAGTGCTGTCCAACATCCTTTTCATTTAAATTCCAATTTAAGGTGCCTGGTTATTCTGAGGAAAATGCTGATTATGTCATAAATCCCGTTTCTCTCTTGTGCCCTCTCCATTGAGCTCCCTTTCACTTCCTTGGGGGACTGTGCCTACCTGTCTGTCATTCTCTAACAATCAACCTCTCCTTCTGTCCTAACAGAGCTTCCTCAACAATTTCCAAGCTGCCAAGGAAGCCTTGAGCACAGCCACAGTCCAGGCTGCAGAGAGAGCTGCGTCCAGTGTGAAGGACCTGGCCCAGAAGAGCTTCCGGCTTCTGATGGACATCGATTTGAAAGCACCTGTCATCACTATTCCCCAGTCTTCTGTGTCACCAAATGTCGTTATAGCAGATCTGGGCTTGATCAGAGTTGAGAACAAGTTTAGCTTGGTTTCTGTGGAGCAGCTCGCGCTTCCCCCAGTGGCCGACGAGATGAGCATCCAGCTCACCCAGCTGAAGCTTGCCAGGTACGTGTGTGTCACTTCACTGAGCTCTCTAGGTACGCGTGTGTCACTTCATAACTCTCATTCTTTGTTTATTCCAATCAGGAGACTTTGACTACTGCTTTCTGGCCAGTGGTTAATAGCAGTGTGCTTTGTAGGGCCTGTGCAGTATGGTTATTCTTTTCATTCTTTTAAAAATGCTTATAAAATTAAAATTTCCTAATGAGGAATGGGGATGGTCCACATGTCTCTATTCCCACCTATTCAGGATGCCGAGGTGAGCGCGGCATGAGCTCATGAGTTTGAGATGAGCTTAGTCAACATAATGAGAGCCTATGTCAAGATGCTAAACTCTAGTGTACTCAGTAACATTTGTTTTTGTTTTCCTAAGTTCCACATAGTATTTATTTTTCTTTGTGGGAGAGACCTTCCGGATTTAATACAATTTAAGTTGCTTGCTCCTAAACCTTGTTACATTTAGTTTTCAGTGAAGCGTCCCAGAGTCCCTGAATCCCAGTGGGAGAGAAAGCCTTGAAGCTATTGAGGAGCAGCCCTTAGGCTATGTGAAGGGTTATCGGCAGACAGGTTAGAAATAGCCCTTGTTATGTGGGCAGTAACTTGTAAGTTGATATGCTTTTCTCCTGGAGTTTGGAGAACCGTATCAAGGGATAAATGCACAGTGAATTTCTTATGATTCAGTTTTGACAAGGTATGGCCTTTGTGTACACAACACTGTCTTGGTGATCGTAGACACATTCTTTAGACCTGATTCAAAGTTTGTCTGAGTTTATTGTATCCAGTAGCTCTGCCTATAAATCTGATCTAGAAACATGTTCTAAAATAATCCTGATCACAGCTTTTAAGCGTTTAGGGAAGGGTTATAAAAGCATTTGGAACAGGGCAGTCCTCATTTTAAGTAAATTTAAAAGTATATAGATATCTGTAAAAAAATCCTCATTTTTTTTCTTTCAGAACTGTTTTACAAGCTGATTCACCTCAGCATGACGTTGAAATCTTAAAACCTGTGAACATGCTTTTATGCATACAGCGGAATTTGTCAGCAGCGTGGTACACACAGATTCCAGGCATGGAGATAAAAGGCGAACTTAAACCTATGCAGGTGAGCCTGTGAGCGAGCTGTGGAAAGCCTGGGGGGCGGGGCTTAAACCTATGCAGGTGAGCCTGTGAAAGAGCTGTGGAAAGGCTGAGGGGCGGGGCTTGCCTTGCTGGCAGCTCAGTTCCTGATGTGCCTGAAAACCAGCAGGGACATTGTCCTTGTCCCACACTCTCCCTTATTCCACTTTAGTTAGGTAAAACCAGGATCTGGCCAGTGGGGATCTACTGAAAATATCTTTCTTAATTTAGAAAATTTGATTAACTTCTTAATGTAGTGAAATTGTCAGAGAGTTAAAAGTGAGGCTCAGATACTATATTCAAAAGGAAAGTGTTCTTTCTAGGTTTGCAATGTTTTCTTGATGCATGATTTGCATGTGTTGAGGCACAATCACCTGGCTAGTATTACCCTTTAGAAATAGTTACTTGAGCAGACATTTGCATTTATTTGGGAAGCAGCAGTATTTTCAGAGGTGTAGTTTGGGTCTGTTTGGGTTTCTGAGGTCAAGTGTTAAACTAGGAAGGATATCAGTAGATGACCCCAGCAGTGTGTTTCCAGTTGGATAGTTCTTAGAAACCTTGGGGTCACCTCTAAGCCTTGTCCTCCAGATGTATGGAAGGGCAGTAGGTGATACAGTTTCTCACGTTGGCTAGTCTGCAGGCAGGTCTGTCACTTTGGGTGACATCACAAGTAGGAATGGGCACCCAAGGAAGTTTTAAAGTAGATGCCACACTTGTTACCAGAGGACTGGGCTTGGGATAAGCAAAAGGTTCTTGGCTATTACCTGGTGCTTCGTGTTCCCCCATCATCACATAGGCAGGAAGGTAGACAGAGCTTGATGAGTGTGCATGTATGTGTTTTGTACGGGCTGTTGTATGTGCTGCAGGGAGGGAGGGTGGTCCAAGGAGAAGGACGAGAAGCTTCAAAGCAAAGCTTGACTTAATGGAGCTTAATAGCCTTTGGCAGTCACATTCAGTCTGGCTGCTTCGTGTTGTTCAGCTTGCCACTAGGAAGGTGTTATTATTCATGTCCTAACGATAAAAAAGACTTGCAATAAAGAAGCTGAGAAACTTGGCTCACACAGAGCTTAAAGGCATAGAGCTGATACAGATCTGTCTCCAGGTTTTTGTTCTTTCTTTTCGTCTCACCTTTTTTGTAACGTAAAAGGGAGATGCCGCCTTCCTGGTATGCATGATGGCTTTAGAAAGTACTCAGTAGTTGGATTAGATATGATTATAAGAGGTAGTATTGCTTGCTAAGATAAACAGATATTTTGTGTATAGCCACTTATGTCTGTGCTGAGAAGAGAGCTACCGAGCAAGAGAACATCTCAGTCCGGGTAGAGGTCAGAAACTGAGCACCTCTCTGGACCGCGCTTGGAGGGAAGCATAGCACAGGCTCTGGAGCTGGTGACACAAGAGAGGGGCAGGATGGAGGCTGGAGTGAGGCCTGGGAAAGGGTGCTGTGGTCCCAGGTCAGCAGGAAGGGTATTGGCTTCCAGAGGATCTGGCTGCACTGGAGGCATGCGTCTCTACTGATGCTCAGCTCAGGTGTTCTCTCTCAAAAATAGATGAATCACTCATTCATCAATAGTAGCTATAAAGGCATAATACTATGTGGGTTTTTTTTGTTTTTTTTGTTTTTTTTTTTTTACATTACATAAATACATTATGGTGGTTTTCAGGTTGCTCTCAGTCAAGATGACTTGACAGTTTTAATGAAAATTTTGCTGGAAAACCTTGGGGAAGCTTCTTCACAACCAAGCCCTACACAGTATGCACAGGAGGCTGCACGGGTGAAGAGAGATACTCGGAGTGGGCCTGACTATCTTAAAGGTAAAGGCTGATGGGGCTTTTGTGTTGGTATGGAAAACTCATCAAGATGATACATTGTTGTGTTAGCTCTTCAGCACAGTGTGCTGTAAAAGGACCTACTGCTCTTAGTGGTTACCGTGGAAGGCCTGCTGGAGTTGGGGCTGCCTACCAAAGTGCCCAGGGAGGTTGTATGTGTTGTCTCTGGTGAGGGGAGGGCCAGTTGTTCTTGCCTGCATAGCGATTAGTTGTGATTGGCTTGTGGAAGTTAAATGTGCTAAATTCACCAGGCACTGAGGTGATCTACATTGAGAGAAAACTCGAAGCAGGCAGGCAGTGTAGTAAGATGTCAGAGTAATTCAGAGAGGAAGGATCTTGGTATGTGACTGAACACGAGGAAGGTAGGTATTCTCTTACAGTAGCAGCTTTATGTCTGGCCTTCATGGAGAATGATGCCGTGAGCACAAGACAGGTTTAGATCATTAAAGTTAAATGTCCTAAGAGCTCTGTGGTCCTTTAAATTCACCCATTTAAAGTGCTACGTGGAATATAATTACAGTCATTTTTCTTTCTTTTCTAATTGTTTTTGAGGAAGACTCTCACTGTGTAGCCAAGCTGGCCTCAAACCTGTGATGGTTCTGCTGATTCGGTCCCTGGGTGCTAGAGTTACAGGTGTGCTCTGCCGTGCCCAACTTTACATTTTCCTTTATTTAAAGCCATTGATGTGGCTAGCAGATGTTTTATGAGATAGTCAGTGGGTGTTATTTCCACAACTAAAGCAAGATAAAGGACCCTTTGTGCCCATGAAAACCTCTAGTCTGTTCTGTGTCCTTTATGAGACTCAGGGCATGGAGTTAACTGTTGAAGCTGCCATCAGTGATTACTATTAAGATATCAGCATTACGTCTATAATGTAGGCGAGGCATGTTTTGGGATTCAAAGAGTGTGTGAAAGAGGTTTCTGGTTTAAGTAGATGAGACTTGGCTGTATTGGGTGTGGGCAGGTGCTAGGTAAGCAGGCTGTGGTTACAGTTAGACGGGATACTGTGGAGGTGAGCAAGCTTAGCCGTGATCAGATTTGTGATTCTGGTTCTCACTTTCTGCTTAATGGGATACCCGGGAAAATATAAATGTGTTCAGATGCGAATTACAAATACTCAAATTAAAAATACATATCAACAGTGAAGGTTGGGACAGAAATTCTTCTCTGAAACCATGGAACCAAAGCTCCGGGTTTTTTCCAGCCTGCAAAGCTTTGCTTTTCTAGTAACTTGAGGTGACTTTCCTAAAGAATGACCCCTAGTCTCCAGAAGGATTGTAGAGGATCTCTTCTGTGTGTCCTGCCTGCCTAAAGACAGGAAGGAAAATGAAGTTCCTTTTGGAGTCCCTTCATGTCAGTATTCCAACGGTTCCCACCGTGATGCGCTTCAGCTCTGCTAGCGTGCTAATCTTTTCTAAGGTGCATCGGAGATCGTGGAGAGTGTCCTGAGCCCACAGAAAACCTTGGCCAGCCTCTCAGACTAAGCAGTGTTTGACTTCACTGCATGCTCAGTTTCATGATGTCTTGAGCATGACCGAACCAGTTAGGACAAATGTGCTGTGGTTACTGCAGAAACTAGCCTTACTTTGAAGGGTCGTTTCACAACGTTGCCTTGATATTATTTATAAGATCATTTTTTTCCTGTGGTCTACTTCTAACACTTTGCCCTTTACTAAATATATAGTGATCAGTCATTGCCATTTTTAGTGTCTGGGGAGTTATTTAAATATGGTGTAAATTTGGAATAACAATTTATCATCCCAGCTTTAAAATGTTTAAAGTGATGTGCCTCCATAAGAGCTCTGTGATTTTCTTACTCATGCTTGAACCATCAGAACAAGAGCTGGCGGACCCAAAGCCGCCCGGGGACCAGACCGTCACTCTTCAGTTTGATTTCCACTTTGACTCTCTTTCCATCATCCTTTACAACAGTGATAGCAGCCAGGTAAGGAGGACATTCCTGAAGTGAATCCTTTGCTCTTGAGAGTATTCAGCTTTCGAATGTTGGCATTTTTCATTCTAACTATTAATAAAATTCAGTGCATCTACAAACCACTGTTTAACCTGAAATGTATGCGTGGGTCTCTAGGCTGCTGTGTTTCTAATCCTGCCAGGCTAAGGAAAGGTGCGTAGGGTTTCTCTCTGTCTAGGAACACAGCCGCAAATGCATCCTATCCATCACTAATAGAGAAGTTGTACATATGACCAACAGGCCATGTGCTTAATTTAATGCATCCGTAGTCATCACTATTTAGGAAGAATAATTTAATACTGTCTTTGGAGCCTTTCATGATTATGTCTCAGTCAGTCATAGAGAAGCATTTATATAGTAGATCAAAGTATTTTAGAAAGCCACTTTGCATTGCATAATATCTTTTAATGAATATTTTTATTTTATAAATTAGTTATGTCATATTTTAATGCTGATAACATGTCATATAAATACCCATAATCTATATTTATTATAGATTTTATATCCATGTTCATGTGCATTTCATATGCTAATTTGTACTTTATGATTTTTAGAAGTTATACAATATTCATATATTTCTACAGTTGAGCTTTGTGATAATATCTGTCATTTATGCATTAAGCTGCCTAAATCTCTAGCCCTTGGTGTTCAGGCAAGCCTCAGCGAATGCCTTTACTGACCACTGTCAGTAAACTTACACATTCTTCATTTCACTTAAGGACGGTTGTCTGTTGATCCAGCCTTAAGATGCAGCTGCCATTTTCAGCTTCTCTCTCTCTCTCTCTCTCTCTCTCTCTCTCTCTCTCTCCTTCCTTCCTTCCTTCCTTCCTTCCTTCCTTCCTTCCTTCCTTCTTTCTCTCTCTCTCTTTCTTTCTTTCTTTCTTTTTTAATTTTATTTTTTTATTAGATATTTTCTTCATTTACATTTCAAATGCTATCCCAAAAGTCCCCTATACACCCCCCCCCTGCCCTGCTCCCCTACCCACTCACTCCCACTTCTTGGCCCTGTATTGGGTCATATAAAGTTCAGCTTCTTTCTTTAACCTTCCTCATTCAGACACTGCACACTGTCACTTTTCTTTTGGTAAATATCCCGTTTCCTGAAATTTCTCACTGCTTTATTTCAGCTCTGTTTTTTTTTAGCTCACACATATATTGCAGAGGCTTCTGTTATCTGTACTAGGCAGAGGGACAGTTTGTATCCTTGGTGATTCTCATGGAGCCACTTAGAGCTTCTTATTTTGCTTCGAAACATTGAATGTTATGCTACATGATCCTCACTTTATCTAAAAAACCCTCATTCCAGATCATCTGTATCACGGATTGATTGGAAATGTCTGTGTATTACAGGCATCAGCTGTGTAACAAGCCATTTCTGTCAATAGTTACCCAAGTTTGTGTGTCTGTGTTTATAAGTTAAAAGCATTCTGTTTGCCAACAGTCCTATCATTCACAATGCCTTGCGTTCACTGTACTGTCTGGAGTCAGTGCACATGTTGAGTAGTGTCCAGTGTGCCCAGGGTGCAGACAGATGCCTGAGCGCACCCTTGGACTCACCTGTGTTCATGTACTCAGTGTCATATATGTGATTCTGCACTTAGAGACTTCGTGAGTTGATTTGTTTTCAAAAAGCTTTGAGTTAAGGAATGTGCTTAAATGAACTCATGTAATATTTAAAGATCTTGTATTCCTTTGCTTGACAAATGTACCACAGGAGCCCAGGCTTTCATTTCACAATGACAGTTTCCGTTTGGGTGAGCTCACACTACACCTGATGGCTTCTGCTGGGAAGATGTTCAAGGATGGGTCTATGAATGTCAGCCTTAAACTTAAGACGTGCACGCTTGATGATCTCCGAGAAGGAATCGAGAGAGCCACCTCCAGGTTTGTCAGCTCAGAGTTTGTCGTGCAGAGTTTCAGGTGAATGCCAGCCTGCCACTGTGAGGGTGGGATCCTCAGAAGAGTCTAGCCTTTGGCCATAGTCTCACAATTGAGTTGCAAGAAGAGACATAGCCCTCTCTGATTCCTCTGCCTCAAACTTTAAATGAAAGGGGAATTTATTAATAAAACAAAAATGCCAGCTGAGCAGTGAGAGCCAAAGGAGTTTTCATGGTTTAATCCACATGGGTTGGTAACGTATTTTTCTGGATGATTGCCAGTTGGCAGAATTATCGTGATTGTTTTAGGATCCTTAAATTCATGCATCCCTTTGTTTTCTTGTTTACTTTGTCTTTCAAAACAATTCTGCAGAATTTAATTTTTATCAGGAATATACTCTGTCGCATCACCATATTATCAACTCATTTTGAAAAATGACAGTCTTGTATGAAATTTAATTTCTCAAGTTACGTGTCATATTTTGTACTTTTTTATGTGTGAACGACTATGTTGCTATTTAAACTTGGGCACCGTTGACTATTTTCTGGATTCTGCTGAAGCCTGTGTTTTTCGGGGAATTGAACACATAAGGAAAGTGTGCTATTTCATATCCAGGTTTCCTGGTTATAAACTTCATGGCCAGGGTAGCTGTTCATAGCACTTTAGGTCATTGTGATTGATTGATTGATAAAATCTTCTTGTTTGGTAGCCTAATCTCTCTAGCACTTGTGAGGGTGTGTAGGAACCGTCATTGTGGACTGATAAACACTTGTTGGTTTGGGTTGCATTGAGCACTAGGGGAATAAATTCTATAGGGTAATCATTTTATATAGATATATTCTTTCAGGGAAGGGTTAATTTAGTAGAATAAGGAGGTCATGTTATATTTTGAGGGACTGCATTCATGCATTGCTAATTGCTCAAGATCGTTTTCAGTAGTCCTTGGCTTTCCTGGAATTGCATTATAATTACAGAATATCTCATAATGCTTAATCGCATGAGTCTTTCTTTGAAGATTAGGCAGCCATGTCTTGGTTGCTAATTGGGTGATTAGGTTCCAATTAACACTGTTGTATTTCTGTTCAGCCTAGCAGCTGAAAGGTGAAAGGAAGATGATTAAGATGCAAGGGAACATTTCCATTCCTTTACTATTTTATTCAGAGAAGAGGGGGCCAGATAATGAATGGCACATTTGTTTTTCAGGATGATTGACAAAAAGAATGACCAGGACAACAACAGCTCTATGATTGATATAAGTTATAGCCAGGATAAAAATGGAAGCCAGGTCGATGCTGTCCTTGACAAGCTGTACGTGTGTGCCAGTGTGGAGTTTCTGATGACCGTGGCTGATTTCTTCATCAAAGCTATGCCTCAGAGTCCAGAAAACATAGCCAAAGAAATACAGATTCCATCAAGACAGACTGCCGCGGGAAGAGTCAAGATGGAGAAAGGTTAGCAGAACTTACCTGTCTGTCCTGAAGATGTCCATATCTTAACAAATATTAGAAACAGGAGAACAAAGAATTTGAGGAAGTAAAATTAGGCTTTTAGATTTAAGCATATTCTTTGTAAAACTCCAGCAAGGAAATGTTTTTAAGTGAGGTGTGACAGACATGCTCTGTGATGGGGCAGAAGCTGCCTTGACTCCATTTGATTTTCTTCACTTAGAAACAGAGGGAGTTAACCAGTCGGGGCAGAATACTGTTTTATAAAAGGGAGTCATTTATCCAGACAAGATTATTTGAAGGATTCTAGTGCATTGATGGGCAGTAGAGAAGCTGGAAGGCAGAGGCTGGCACAGAGGAGAACAAAGCATGGCAGACCTTTGACTCTGAGGAAGCCTGTGAATGCCTGTAGTAGGAGAATGGTGGAAGCCATTCTCAGCTTGGTAGTTTTTATTTGCCAGCTTTATCAAATAGATTGGAGATTTTTCTATGTTAAATTTTAAATTGCTTTAAGGTCAGGTATTTTGTTTAGTGTAAAACCTGGCAAACTTGCAAACTGAGCATATATTGGCAAGATTGGAGTATTTTCCCATTTGCTGTGATGTTCTGAATAGTGGTCACACCACATAACATCATGTTGGCTTCTGTAAGTTTGTACTGTGGATGGCATGGCACAGAGAGTGCTCTGTGGGTAAAGTATAGTAAACTAGTGACAGGTTACTTTCCTTCATCAGAGGCTCTTCTCCTGGCGACTCAGTCTTGTATTCTGCTCCTTGCCCCATAACATTACTTAACACTGTGTGTTTCTTTATCTGTGCACCTGAATTGCATCCCAAGAAACTCCCCAGACCATGCCATTGCTAAAAGAAACTTCCCAGACCATGCCATTGCTAAAAGGTCCAAGTAGGAGTGGCCGACTTTGGCTTGCTGTCTAATTGCATTTTTTTTATAGACTCAGCAGTGGGTACATGACCCACTGTGAAAATTTACATTAAATGTTTTCTGCCCTGCTGTTCCTCCAGATGACTCTGTGAGGCCAAATATGACTCTGAAGGCCATGATCACAGACCCAGAAGTGGTGTTTGTTGCCAGCCTGACTAAGGCCGATGCTCCCGCTCTCACGGCCTCCTTCCAGTGCAACCTCTCCCTCTCAACGTCCAAACTGGAGCAGATGATGGAAGCTTCTGTGAGAGACCTGAAAGTGCTGGCCTGCCCTTTCCTCAGAGAAAGGAGAGGAAAGAGCATCACCACGGTGAGAAAGACTGTGGATGCTGGTGGGCAGCTAGTGTGAGGGTGGGATCACAGCAGGCTCTGCCAGAGGGGAGAGTGCCTCCTGGAAGCCACAGACAGGCTTTGAGGACCCTGCCTTGAGGTTTCATGATGTTAGGAGGCTCAGTCATGGCCTCTAGTGACAGAAGTAGGGCTTCTCCAGATGAATTTTTCCAGCTTTTTATTTGTTCTTTGAAGTAAAGCCAGTAATCGAATGAAAAAGTAAACTTGCTATGAAAAAAAAAAATCTAATTGGAGTCATGTGACCAAAAGAGATGGTTATGTTTGTTGTTAAAAGTTAATTTAAATTATGCATTGCATTATTATTGAAATTTGTGATTTTAGTTAATTACTTCAGTTATACCAGTTATTTCTTGTGCCATATCTGTGAGTTTACGATAAGAGACCCTTAACACTGTTTGGCTCACTCGCAGCATTGTTTTGAGTTTGGAGAATTTTCAAGCTATGTTCTATGCTAAAAGAAGTGGGGCCTAGGCTCCTGTGCTTGATAGTGAGTTTTTCTTTTACGTGTCACAGAAAGCTGATAGCAACCACTTCTTTGAATCAGGTTCTAATTAAAATCCCATGCCATTGTCGCAGCCTCTGTATTAAGGCTCAGTCACTTTATATCTCCAGTGATATACGTGAGATTCCAGGTTTCATAGTTCACTGCTCCATCAAGCCTGAAGATGAGGTTTGTTCTCAGAAGGACCATCTGTGTGTGGTATTCACAGCCCTGTTTGTCTTCACGAAATGTCATATGCTAGGTGTACCCTAGGTGCTAGCTCCCGTTTATAGTTATCCCAAAGGGACAATTGATGCAGGGCATCATTTCAAACAATGGTTCTTGTGGGTCATCCCTAGAGGTCAGATATCAGATATCCCGGATATCAGATACTTACATTATGATTCATAAGAGTAGCAAAATTACAGCCATAAAGTAGCAATGAGAATAATTTTATGGTTTGGGGTCATCACAACATGAACTGCCTTAAAGGGTCAAGGCATTAGAGAGGTTGAGAGAGAAGATGTTCTAGCAAGAAGGCAAGGCTTTGGGATAGTAAGCCTGCATCCCTAGTCCTTCTTTTGGATTTGGAGTGAAGACTTTTTCCAGGTCTATTTAAAGTCCTTACTACTTAAAGTGGTGTGGGCTTGTGTAGAGAAGAGCTTTACTAAGAGCCTCAGTGCTGTGCCTTTGCTTGTGCTGTAGCTAGGCTAGTTCTCATAAGTGTGCAGTGCATAAGGGATCGCTTACTGGGGAAACCTGACTTTCATTTTTCTCTTTCTAGGTGTTGCAACCTTGCTCCTTATTTATGGAAAAGTGCACATGGGCTTCCGGGAAACAAAACATCAATATTGTGGTTAAAGAGTTTGTGATTAAGGTAGGTGCTGCTCCTGCACATTCTCTGGCGGGAGGTTCAGTTTTACTCTTATGCACTATTGTGTATTCTCAGTGCTTTGCAGCAGTATCTTTTGGTGCCTTTCTCATACTCTTTGAATTATTGCTGGGCACAATTTTGAAAATCAGGATAGCTCTGTCACTTGAACACCTTTTCTTTAGTAGACATGGTTATTTGTGTTGTTTTATAAAGGACACTTTTTGAAATATCTTCATAAATCTATTTATTACTGTGTGTGTATGCATGTACTTGTGGATACCTGTGTGTGTGTGTGTTTGTGGGGTGTGTGTGTGTGTGTGTGTGTGTGTGTGTGAATATGTATACCATGGCACTGTGTAGAGTTCATAGAACAACTTTCTGGAGTCAGTTCTTTCTTCTACTGTGTCTCCAGGGCTTGAACTCAGGTTGACAGGCTTGCATGGCAAGATTTTATCCACTGAGCTATCCTACCTGCCTGTAATAATACCTCTTACTGGTACAAATTATGAGAGTTTCTAGTATCTTTTATATTGCATATGTGTGTTGGGGTTGTATGGAGGGGAGAACAGAGATGGAGAGGAAAGAAAGGGCAGCGAGATAAAGATGAGAATCCTTTATTTGTAGCTATTTGTTTGGCTTTTATTTACGATTTAATTTGATTCAGTTCAATAACTTTGGTCAAATATTCTCTTTGGCTTTCAGATATGCAAACGGCAGGTATGCCTGTGAGATGAATGATGAGGATCTGTTGTGTTTTAAACCCTTATGTAAAGCATTGAAAGATAAAAGCCTCTGGCTTCTCAAACAGCATTCAGATTCTCTGTGTCCGTTTTCTTCTGTATCACTCTGCGTGGTGTGTGCATGGCAAGGCAGAAGTTGGCCTTTGGTTTCTTTCTCTCCTCCTTATTTCTTTGAGATGGTGTCTCTGTAGCTCATTGGTAGGCTGCCTTGGCTGTTCAGCAAGCTCACAGATCCAGCCACACCTGGCCTTTTACATGGCTGCTTGAGATCTGGGCTCAGGTCCTCATGGCTTTTCCAGAGAGCACTTCACGCATCTAGCATCTCCCAGTCTGGCCTTTACATTCCTTAAGCTTGACTTTGTGCCCATTCATGAGTGGAAAATACAGAATATGAAAAACATGAAGGGGTTTGTGCCAGTAATGGTAGGAGCTTTGCTTTGTAGGTCAGAGACAGATAATGGTTGAATTTAGGCTAAATGAATTTCATCTGTAGTATTGTATAAATAATGGTACATCTTCCCAAATTTAAAAAATGCTGTATTTTATTAAATTGTCTTAAATTGTGTTTTGCAAATTAATAAATTTTCCAGTTTAAATACATGGAACAAAGCCTCTTTGAATTCATATGTGTTTTCTCTAAGACACTAGGTTAACTGCTAGGATAATAGTTCATATCTGTGTGTATGTATGTATACATGTATGTATGTATTAAAGAACTATTTTATCTTCTTATTTTGTAGGCAGGGTCTTATTTTGTAGCCCCATCTGGGCTTTAACTCACAGAGATCCCTCTGCCTCTGTCTCTCTAGTGCTGGAATTGGAGTTCTGCACTACTACACTCTACCAAACACTTTTTCTTTACTGTGTGTAAATCCTATGTAGGGCGTTGATATCCACAGTCCCAGCAGAGGAGAGAGTTAATGACACACAGAGGAGGAGGAAGGAGAACAGTGATCATAGCTTTAGTGCAGGCAGCATGCACAGGGGCTGTTGGGAGAAAAGCATGCATACAAGGGAGTGCATAGGAAAAGCTATCTGTAAGCAGGGCTTCCTGAATTAAGTTTCCAGACTTGATAGAAGTTGAATGATTGGTGAAGAGGAGGACAAGTCTATCCATACAGAACTGGAGGGACGTGTGCGCAAAGGCAAAGTCTGCAGAAGAAGAACTCAAGAAGAACTTTGAGGGTGGGCCTCTATAGCCAGACAGATGGTGTGTAGAGTGTAAGACTGAGTGAGCATTTGCTAACTAACAGTAGGTGATAGTCAGAAGGCAAGGGAAAATAAAGGCCTTGGATGCTGACAGGTTAGCAAGCAGTGTGTGCTGGAGTCTCGGTTTGGTAATGTCCTAATTCCGAACGAAGAGTAAAGGAATCTTTTTACTTACCCTGCTGTGTCTCAGATTCTGGCTAGCCAGTTGAACAGGCACTGCCTCACAAGCAGCTTTCTAAATTTGAATTTATATGGAGAATGCTGGAAAGTTACCAGGGATCTTAACCCAGCAGTGACTTGCCTGGGTTTGGCTTTAAAATAGTTGTGCTGGGGATATTTTGGAGGGCAGGCTGAGGGTATCAGGTGGATTAAAGGTCATTATTTGTATAGTGCTGTGGCAGAGATAGGAGTGAGAGTGAGCCAGGGCATTCTCCAGAGATGAGGAGGTGTCATTTCCTAGGACTTGGGGTGTAATAAAATGCTCTTCCATCTCAGCCTCCTGCTTCTGACCTTGATTAGGAAAGTTAACTAGGAATATAGGGAAAAGTTCACTCTGTGTGTGTGTGTGTGTGTGTGTGTGTGTGTGTGTGTGTGTGTGTGATGACATTATCTGATTCTGAATTATCCGTTTCTCCATTGGGTTTTGACTGTTGATACAACATGAACTACTTAATTCCAGACAATCCAAGCAGAAATCCTTATGTAGTTAGTTGAGTCCTGTTTTCTTATGTTCTTTTGTTCAGGAATATTTAGTATATTTAAATTTAAGTTACGTAATTGTTAACTTTTAAATCATATATTTTAACTCTCATTTGGGAAAGAATTTATTCTAAATATTTTTCTGCTTTTATTTTTAAAGATCTCACCTATAATCCTTAATACTGTAATGACAATCATGGCTGCTATGTCTCCAAAGACCAAAGAAGATGAATGGAAAGACACTCCTAAGGAGACAGACAATCTCTGGGCTGTCAAATCTATTACTGATTATAACTCTTGGTTTCTCGGGGTTGACATGGCAACAGAAGTAACAGAAAATTTTAGAGACTCTGAACATCCATCGATAGAGGAAAATTGTGTGGTTGCTGTGGAGTCAGTTCAAGTCACCTTAGAGTGTGGCCTAGGGCATCGCACTGTGCCCCTGTTATTGGCAGAGTCCAAGTTCTCTGGAAATATTAAAAACTGGACTTCTCTAATGGCCGCTGCTGCTGACATGACACTAGAGGTATGGCCACATTGGCACCTTCAGAGCTGGAAAGTACCATTGCAGAAGTAAGATGCACTGCTGTGGCCAGTGAATAATCTAATGTTTAATGTGATGGTGTGACCTGTGATTGTTAGCCTTAAACATCTCTTGCTCAGTAAGACCTGACAGTAGAGCAATGGGAAGGGGGAACTACATCGTGTTTTGTGTGTATTTCTTTAGGTGGGGTTTTCAAGTGTCTTTTGCTATAAAACCGTAGCTTAATATACCTTTTCCCACTGATTGTATAATTATATGATTAATGTTGAACAACCAAGTAATTGAAGTTCTTCACCCTTTTTAGGTTCACTATTACAATGAAACTCATGCCGTCTGGGAGCCACTGATTGAAAGAGTGGAGGGGAACAAGCCGTGGAGCTTAAAGCTTAATGTAAGGAAGCCAGTGCTCATGCATAGCATGGTGTCGTCATCCTACTACAGTAGTTTTTAAGCTCAGTGACTTTCAAAATTTGGTCTAGGGTCCAGGAAACTCCTTAAAGTTCTTGAGGCCATAACTCCTCTCATAGTAATGGGGAAGCATCACGCATAGCTCTTTATTCCTATTTTCTCATGAATGTACAATTGACTTTTTGAGAGACTGGATAAAAAAGTTCAGTGGCTGAATGTGTAGCGGGAGTGAGAATTCATCTGCTTACTACAGGCCTTCAGGACACTTGTCCAAACCTATATCCATATTTACATTTTCAAGATAGTTCCCACTAAAATGTTAACACATAATTTAAAAATTTTAAATATTAACTTTTTTCTCAGTTTTTATTTCTAATGTACTATATATTGGTAGGTAAATCTCATGATGGAAACTTTTGAATTATTCAGTAATTTTTTTTTAGGGGTGACCACCCAAAAATTGAGAATTAATATGATGAACCCTCTGACTGACATTTCTCAGAACCCTTGCTGTGGAAGTATGGTTTTTCCCCTGAGAACACGGGACTCTGAGCTATGCTCTTACTGCTCACCGCTCTGTGGTCAGACGGAGGGGTCACACACAGAAACCGCTGCAGCAAATTCTTCTTTTAAAGATGATAACTCTTTTTTTTTTTTTTTTTGGAGAAAGGGTTTCTCTGTGTAGCCCTGGCTGTCCTAGAACTCACTCTGTAGACCAGGCTGGCCTCGAACTCAGAAATCCACCTGCCTCTGCCTCCCAAGTGCTGGGATTAAAGCCGTGCGCCATCACTAACCTTGTAACCCAATTCCTTCTGACTAAAGTAGAGATGATATCTGTCTACCTCTCTCTGGAATAATGAGACTGAAAAAGAATATTTAGCAAAGGTTTCGAAATGCTATTGGAATGAAAATGTGAATGTTATCTGGAATAAGTTTGATCCGAAAGCTTACCATATTATTTACCAAGAAGTAGTAGGAAGAGTCCTTTTATTTCCAGATGACTATAGCCAGGGTCAGTGGAGAGTTGGAGTCACCTTCATTGCTAATTAACACAGAACTGTTGTAGGAGCTCGCTTGCTCTGGCAAGGAGTCAAATGGTGGGGCTGACTTGTCAGGCTTCCTCGGCAGTGTACTGAGCATTTCCTATTCATGACCTATGTGCAGAGAGAAGGCTACCATTCTTTGCTGAGTCAGAGAGGTGTGCATGTGGTTGAAAATGAAACCCTGAGGATCTGTATTCTAAGATATCCAGTTCAGCTGGATCCCTCCAGGTAGAGCTTTTAATTGCTGCCATTGATTCGTTGGCTGATCAATTCTGTACGCTGTTTGTCTTCCTAGGTAAAGAAAAACCCGATCCAGGATAAAAGTTTGATGCCAGGAGATGACTTTATTCCTGAGCCACAAACAGCAGTTCATATTTCTTCAGGAGCTACGATGAATATCACAATATCCAAAAGCTGTCTTAATGTTTTCAGCAATTTAGCAAAAGTATGTGGTATTCTAGTGTGGAATATTTCATGTTGTGTTTAGGAAAGAAGCATGTATAGATTTTTTTTGTGTGTTTTTTTTGTTTTTTGTTTTTGTCATCAAAATAAATTTCAGAAAGCATGTAGCCATGGTAAAGTGCTCATAGAGGTGCATCGCTGAGGTCTTACTGGGCTGTGTTCCTTTGCAGGGTTTCTCCGAGGGAGCGGCTTCTACGTTTGACTACTCTCTGAAAGACAGGGCTCCTTTTACAGTCAAAAATGCGCTGGGTGTCCCCATGAAGGTGCAGCCCAATCGTAACCTCAAGGTCATGGGCTCCCCTGAGAAGAGTGACATTTATGACGTGGGCGCTGGTCAGCACTTGGAGCTGGACTACGCCAGCCTGGAACCTTCGCGCCAAGGGAAGCTGTCCATCCTGAGCCGGCAGGAGAGCTCGCTCTTCACACTGACCTTTGGTATGGTTGCTGCGCTTGCTGTGTTTTCAGAGCTTCGCAGGGATGGCACAGCGCAGTTTTGATAAGTCAGCCAATACTATTTCGCCAAAGATATCCTGGGAGACATTTGTCCAGGTTTCCAATAAATAGTTGATAATTCTCCTCTGGATTTCTTCTAAACATAAGATAGACTCTAATTAATAAGCACCTTATAAAACATGATTATTAATTTCTATGCCCTAAGAAATAAGCATTATGTTTCAAAAAGGATGAACATTCAGTTAAGGGAGAAAAGTGGCCATACTCAGAAGTCTAAGGTATTCATGGTAATGATACCATTACAAAGACAAGGAAATTATTATCTAGTTGAAAGAATAATTTAAAAAGTTGAATTTTTATTTTACTTTGTTTTAATTTGTATGCTCAATATTTTTATTCATTATTTATTTACTTTACATCTTGGTTGCAGCTTCCCCTCCTTCCTTTGCTCCTAGTCCCTCCCTCTCACCTCAGCTCCCCGGCCATCTGCCCTTCCCCTCTCCTCCTCAGAAAAGGGAGGCCTCCCCTGGATAGCAACCAACTTTGGCATATCACCTTGCAGTAAGACTATACCCATCTTGTACTGAGCTAGGACAGCCATGCTAGGGACAAGGGATTATCTAACATGTTGTCAGATGCAGCCCCTGCTCCCGCTTTAGGAGTCCCATATGAAGACCAGGCCGCACAACTACTGTTGCGTATGTGCAGAGGGCATAGGTCCATCCTAGGCATGCTCTCTGGTTGGCATTGCAGTTCCTGTGAGCCCCTATTTTGTAGATGTTAGCTGATTCTGTAGTTTTTTTTTTTTCTGGTGTCCTTAACCCCTCTAGTTCCACAATCCTTCCTTGCCCTCTTCCTTAGGGATCCCCAAGCTCTGCCTAATGTTTGGCTGTGGGTCTGTGCATCAGTTTCCATCAGTTGCTAGGCTCCTATCTGCAAGTGTAGCAGACTGTTGTTAATATTGTCAGGGCTTGGCTCTCTCCCATGGTATGGGTCTTAAGCTGGCCCAGTCATTGGTTTTCCCTCAAATTCTGCTCCATCTTTTACCCCTGCACATCTTGTAGTCAGGACAGATCGTGGGTCTAAGGTTTTGTGCCTGTGTTAGTGTCCTAATCTCTCCATTGGAAGTCTTGCCTGGTTACAGGAGATGGCCGGTTCAGGCTGCGCATCCCTCATTGCTTGCAGTCTTAGCTAGGGCTACTCTCAAAGATTTCTAGGAGTTTCCATTGTCCAAGTTTCTAGCTTGTTCCGAAGATGTGCCCCCTCCCTAGTCCAGAGGTCTCTCTCAGTACTCTCTCTCTCCCTTCCTTCTCCACCTACCTTATTCCTGCTGTTCCCATTCCTACCCCTCCCCCAGCCAGTCCTCTCCCTTTATCCATACCCAGTGTCTTTTCTATTTTGCCTTCTCAGTGAGATTCAAGCATCTCCTCCCTAGGCCCTCCTTGTTACTGAGCTTCTTTGGGTCTGTGGTTTATAGCATAGATACCCAGTGCTTTATGACTTATACCCACTTACACTTGAGTATACACCAGTTTCGTCTTTCTGGGCCTGGGTTACCTCTCTCAGGATGATTTTTTTTTCTATTTGTCTTAGCACACTTACCTTCTCATTGCTTGTAGCAAAAGTTTTATATTAGTTATTATTTTTCTTTTTTTTAATCTCAGAGTCTTAGGAAAACATTTATATTTCTAATGATGAGAAAACATATCCTTGCTATTAATTGTGAGGTGTTACTATTTTATTTGTTATTTATTTTATGGTATTTTGTATACATGTATGTCTGTGTACCATATGCATGCCCAGGGTCCTTCGAGGCCAAAAGAGGACCTCGGATCACTGTATTAACCCTATCACTGGTATTACAGATGGTTGTGAGGGCCATATGGGTGCTGGGACTCAAACCCAGGTCCTCAGCAAGAGCAACATGTGCCCATAACTGTTGAGCCATCTCTCCAGGTCCAGGGTTGGTTATTATTGAAAGGTAAATATTTTTACTTCTCTTCTCTTCAGTACCATATGGTTATACAGAAGTAGCTAGTGTTCCTGTCGCCAGGCCTGGCCGACGATTGTATAATGTGCGGAACCCCAGTGCCAGCCATTCGGATTCCGTGTTGGTGCAGATTGACGCAACAGAAGGCAATAAGGTTGTCACTCTTCGCTCACCTCTGCAGGTAATGCTGTCAGGGAATGTGTCCCCTTGTGGGTGCTAGGCAGAGGTCAGTCATTTAGCTGAGATTGGGAGGTGTAGGACAACTTGCTCAAGCACCTCTGATTATTCAGAAATAAGTGCCAAAGTGAGGCAGCTTCTGCTTCCACCCCACTCTGTTCCTGTGGTTTAACTTAGATGACTTGAAAAGCAGTATTTATTTATTTATTTATTTATTTATTTATTTATTTAAGTCCACAAACCCATAAGCACTTAGTATTTTTCTTTAGAGATTTGAAACACTTAAACATCTGAACATTACTATGTTTCCCTAGGCATTTCAAACTGAGACTCTATAATTACGGTTGATTGTCAAGCAGGATAACATCCCAATCTCTTACTATACCACCATCACTTGAGGCTATATTTTTCCAGTGAGTGTAAGGTGTTTGGAATGATCTACTTTCATGTAAAAAAAAAAGAAAAAGGAAGGCAGTTTAATCTATATAAACATTTTTCTTTCTGCTCTTGTGGTTATACTACACCTTTTAGTCTTTCTAGCATTAACTCCAGGCTTCAGTGTGTAGCAGTGTGAAGAACACTTCTCCCCACCCAACTCATGCATTGGATGGGAACGCATCTACACTTTGGACCCTGTTACTTTTTAAGTTGTTCTCAGCTCCCAATAAGTGTAGACCCCAGTGCAGTCAGGAAAAGATTTCCATGGCTCTCCTTATTTCTTTGTCACATGGTGTGTTGGTGTGAGGTTGTAATGAAGAAAACATGGCTGAAATCTTCACGAGTGGTGCATCTTTAGTGGTGGCGTAGACTAACTACATACACATATGATGCATAGATGATGTGGTAATGCTGATTTGGAACTGTCACTTAAACATTAAGTTTAGTGTTTATATATAATACTTAGATACCTAAATATTGTTGTTAGCTAACGGGAATACCTTCCAATATTAAGTGGAAGCTTTTTAGATCTTAAATGTTATGCTGCTAATGCTTTCCATTTAACTAATATGCAATTTAAGAAGTTATATGTCCATTCCAACAGATTAAAAACCACTTCTCAATAGCATTTATCATCTACAAATTTGTCAAGAATGTTAAGCTGTTGGAGCGCATCGGAATAGCCAGACCTGAGGAAGAGTTCCATGTTCCTCTGGATTCCTATAGGTGTGCACGTCTGCATGCACTTAGCTTCCAAGTGGGGTGGCGGTCAGCAGAGCTGGGAGGACTTTTAGGGTCTTGAGGGGTGGTGGGTCCAGAAGGGTGAGTGTGCATGATAGCATAGGGTGTGTGGAAATATACCATAGTGAAGCCTGTTAATTTGTACAATTAATGTGGGTTGTTAATTACATAAATAAACAAGTTTTAGGAAAGAAAAACTCATGTATTCCTAGTTTTATGAAGTATATCTCCGTTTTTAGAGAGGGTAGCCTTGCATATTTATTGACCTAGCCATACAACAGTCATTTTTAGAACACATAAAAGTTTATTCTTTTGATTAGAAATACATGTTATCAGCTGGGCGGTGGTGGTGCACACCTTTAATCTCAGCACTTGAGAGGCAGAGGCAGGCAGATTTCTGAGTTTGAGGTCAGCCTGGTCGTCTAAGTGAGTTCCAGGACAGCCAGAGCTATACAGAGAAACCCTGTCTCAACAAAACCAAAAAAAAAAAAAAAAAGAAATGCATGTTATTGAATTTACAATATAAACTCTTCATCTGATATTTAATACTTCACAATTTTCTAAAATTATATATTTTATTAGTTATAGTTATTATTTTATTTGTCTTTACAGTCAAAATAAAAATATTTCAAGTTGTTCTTCCTCTGTTGGCAGCTTTGTCACTTTGGGTGCGTCCTGAACTTTCTTAGCAGTGGTTTTGACATTTGTAAGAATATTGTTCCCCACCTTATAGAGTCATAGCGAAGAGTCTGAGGTTCGTTGCCTCACCTTCCGTTGCAGGTGCCAGTTGTATGTTCAGCCGGCTGGCGGCTTGGAGCAGCAGTACACACACTCCTCCACCTACATTTCCTGGAAGGAGGAGCTTCACCGCAGCAGGGAGGTCAGGTGCATGCTGCAGTGTCCTGCAGTGGAAGTCAGCTTCCTACCCCTCATCGTGAACACGGTCGCTCTGCCCGATGAGCTGAGTTACATCGGTGCCCACGGGGAAGACTGGGATCCAGCCTACGTCATTCATCTTTACCCTCCTCTCACCTTGCGGAACCTTCTCCCGTATTCGCTAAGATACTTACTTGAGGTACGTGCCTTTTATTTATTATTATTATTATTGTTGTTGTTGTTGTTGTTGTTGTTACTAAACAGAGTAAATGCTTGTTCTGTTTTGTGCCATTAGCTCTAATTGGTGTTTCATGTTTTTAAGATGTGTTTATTATAGCTAACCTGGCATTTTTGTTTTTAAGTGTGTATGTGTCCATGACTGAGGGCAGTGTCCAAGCAGTCTGGAGGAAGGTCTGTTTCCTGGAGCTGGGAGTTGCCGGTGGTTGTTAGCCACTGTGTGGGTGCTGGGAGCTGAAGCAGCAGGGGTTGCTCCTGTCAAGTTCCTCTGCAAGGCCAGTAATGCTGAGCCATCTCTCCAGCCCTAGCATTGGTTTTTAGAGCAGATCCACCCTGCCGAGCCTGATGTTCCTGGTTTCTGTAATTATAGTAGCTGTGATAGAATCCCCATGGTATAGGAATAAAAAGGATGAAACTGACACCCAGTAGTTCAGGTGGCTCATTTGATAATCCAGCTCTACTGGGAATAGCTGGGGTCTAAGACCCAGTCTTTGACATAGACACAGATTTTTCCCAAAATTAAGGATGGTTTGCCTATGCGATAGCAAGAAGACACTCTCACTGTGGCTGTGATAGACGGTTTCCTTTGGAGTCCCTAGTAATTGCTGAGAATTTCTAACATATAAGCATGGCTAGACTTGGTGGTCAGCCTTCCTTGGGAGGATATTTAGCACTGTGTAAAATAGAGATTTTGTTAGTAAAGAAGTGTGCTCAGTAAACTTGGTTTTGTGTGGTTGTTTTTAGGGAACCGCAGAAACCCACGAGCTGGCAGAAGGCAGTTCTGCTGACGTCCTTCACTCACGGATCAGTGGCGAGATCATAGAGCTCGTCCTGGTGAAATACCTGGGCAAGAACTGGAACGGACACTTCCGCATCTGTGACACACTTCCCGAGTTCTTCCTCGTGTGCTTTTCCTCAGACACTGCAGAAGTGATGACAGTTGACCTGTCAGTTCACGTCAGGCGGATTGGCTGCCGAATGGAGCTGTCTGTCTTTAGTCCCTATTGGCTAATCAACAAAACTTCTCGGGTTCTCCAGTATCGCTCTGAGGAGATACATGTTAAACACCCAGCTGATTTCAGGGACATCATTTTATTCTCTTTCAAGAAGAAGAACATTTTTAGTAAAAACAAGGTATGCTCTACCAAGTTAAAATAGGAAAGCTACTAAATCTAGAGACACAGGAATCTAAAAGCATGCTCAGCTGTGTATGCATCGCTCTTGGTATAAATTAAATCCAAGGAGACTCTAAAGACTGCAGAGTGTAGCTGGACATTAGGAACTCACAGCAGCAATCAGCTGAAGCAGGGCTCCCCGTTCTTCAGGGCTATAAGATAACTGCTGTCATTGAAGTCCTGCTGCATGCAACAGCTTTATTTTATCCCCGGCTCCTGCGCTGGTGTGGCATGTGAAAACACTCAGCAGTTGAGTTGGGCCTCCTGTGTTTCCTAAGCCAGTCTTTAGAGAAGAAGTCCTGTGTCCAAGCATGGTCAGTGCTCACACTTTGACTTTATGTATGCTCTGCCCTCTACCCCGATTGCTAGTCCCCCAACTCTACCTATTTTGTCTGTCCTGTTGTATCTGTTGTTCATTCTTAGATACTGCTCATCGCTAATGCATTTTCTGTTTACAGTGACTTTACCTATCCCAGTCCTGTTGCTTAGATCCATGGGACTCAAATCATCTCAGTGTCCATTATTGTCACTTAGATGGCTTTGCAATTGTTTGCTTAATCCTGCCCTTAGGTTCACTTTAGTGATTCTGGACAGAGCCTGAGAATGTGTCTGTAAACAGTCTCAGATGCAGCTGCTGTGTGGGAGCAACTCTTTAGAGTTCAGGTCAATATATGGAGTTGCCTCTGTGTGTCATCTTGGGCTGTCCTTATGCTTGTTATGATCTTGGTGGATGGGTAGGGGTAAGCAGACTGGCAGGGCACAGGCCAGTCTCTTCTGCAAGACTCCACCTAAATCCCAGAGGAACGCCACCATCCTCTCCCCAGCTGCGTTTTACACCTCTTGTGTGGTGTCATAATTCTTAGAACGTGCTTCCTTTTATCTCTGTTGAGTTCCATGCTCACTGAAGACGGCAGCTGTGTCCCTTTAAAACTAACATGAGGGACGTGTCTAACTTTAGTAATTATAATTAAATAATTAAAGACAAATTTTCATTTATTGCTAAGGTGAATGGGATGGTCAGGGTTATACTTCTCTTCCTTGGTTCCCTATACCCATTCAGTATGGTTGTGACTGTATTTTTCTGTGTTTCAAGATACTGGGGAAATTTCTATAAGTCTAGAAATTTTTCTATGAAGTAAAATTAGTTTCATCTTTTAGGTTTCTTACATGATATCATATATTCTCTTGTGTAGGTACAGCTAAAAATTTCAACCAGTGCCTGGTCCAATGGTTTCTCACTGGACACTGTGGGCAGTTACGGGTGTGTGAAGTGCCCGGCCACCAATATGGAATACCTGGTAAGAGGGGCTGCTTCATGACCTTTGGCTTCATTTGCTTCCCCACACTTCAGCAAACAAGCCGGCTCCTAAGGAGCACAGAAGTCTGAAATCAAAAGTTCTTTGGAAGATGGTCTGCAGATTTCTATTATTTTATCAAAGCAGAACTTGAATTTGTCAAAATTCAAATGGGTTGACTTCATTGGATTGGGCAACTTTAGTAATATTCAAGATACATTCAAATCTTCATTCCATATACCCTGTCAGTTATATCTTAAATCTTAAGCCTGACTACTTTGAAAATCTGAATAATCGGATGCCACATGACCCATTTTCTACTGCTTCAGAATTCTGATTTTATTGGTAATAGACAAAGCAATTAAATTTGAGCCTACTAACTATAAAGCACTTAACATTTAGATTATTAATAAGTAAAAAAAAAAAAACAACAACAAACCAGACAGTAAATCGATCATTGCGAGATGTCATTGAGCGTGTGATCTGTGTTTTGTAGTTGATTTCTGGTAAAGCTGGTGTGAGAAGCCAGACCTTTCTGTAGAGGACAATAATAGAATACAGCTTTTACTAGTTACTTATCTAAGACTCCTAGTTTATATATTCTCAGTTGCACGTGTGTGACCTATGTCTTCATTTTTGACACTGAATAAAGAGCAGGAGAATGACCTTGTTTGTCTCCTTCCCTCAGGTCGGGGTTAGCATCAAGATGAGCAGTTTTAATCTCTCACGAGTAGTCACTCTGACTCCCTTCTGTACTGTTGCAAATAAGTCCTCGTTAGACCTAGAAGTTGGAGAGATTGCTTCAGATGGTTCCATACCCACCAACAAATGGCACTATGTTGCTTCGTCAGAGGTAAATTTCCCTAAGATATGGCTGATTCCCAAAATGTACAGATAAGCATAGACACGCATATGTGTTAACTGTGACAGCAACTACAAAAGATCTTTATTTCACCCTATTAGAAAATAATTGGTAATATTTTCTATTAGCTCAGTCTAGATGGCTAGCAGTCATTTTCTAGTTATCCCCATATGACTAAAATTGATCCATGAACTTGGCAAGGCAAATGCAGTGAAGAGTGAGATTTTTAAGTACACAGGAGATGGAGGCATTCTTAATCAGTAAGCTCTTGAGTTTTTTATAATGTAATTGCTATAAGTACATATAGATTAATAGATTTTTATTCTGATGAATGCACTGTGGTCTCATGATTATATCAGTAGGGTTTTCTTTTTGTTTTGCTTTTTTGTTTTTGTTTTTTTAAATGGGTTCTTGCTGTGTAACCTGGGCTGGCCTTGAACTTAGGAAGCTCCCGCTTCAGCTTCTGCGTGTGCCACCACACCCAGCTCGTCAGTGTTGTCAGGGTTTTTACTATGAGGTATAGAGGACATTTGAACAATTTTACTGATATTTTATTAAATAAGATCTAGACTTGAAAATTTAATTACCCAATGTGTTTAATGAACCGCTGTCTTATGTCCTGGTATTATACTTTTTTCAGTGTATTCCATTTTGGCCTGAAAATTTGTCTGGCAAACTTTGTGTGAGAGTGGTGGGCTACGAAGGCTCTTCCAAGCCATTCTTTTACAACCGACAAGACAACGGCACTTTATTGAGCTTAGAGGATCTGGTAAGTCTTCAGATTGCAAAATATCATGTCTTTGACTTTTGAAAGTTGACTGAACTTTTCCTGTGAGTCATGCTATAGAGATCTGGAGATGCCTTGTAGGGCTTCTGGGGGCATTTTAATGACAACACACGTTTGTGGGAGCCAGAGCCAGTGAGAACTTTAGAGATAAGGGACGTGTTTGTAAAGCTGATTGAACGTGGGATGGGTCCATGCAGTTGAGATACTTAGCCAGTAGGCTGAGCACACTTCTTCTTCTCTGAAACAGAATGGAGGCATCCTGGTGGACATAAACACTGCTGAACACTCAACTGTCATAACCTTCAGTGACTATCATGAGGGGTCTGCGCCTGCTCTGATAATGAACCACACACAGTGGGATGTCCTCACGTATAAACAGAGGTATGAGACAAGGCGGGGTTAGATCTCCACTTTGCTTTCAATAATCCATGGTCCTTTCTGGGAAATGTTACAGTTTCACACCCCAGATGGCTTCAGACTTGACAACGGTGGTAAGAGGCATGTGCTGTTTATTCCTAATGCACTGGCAAGTTTTGACATAGTATTCACCAAACACATTTATATTTCTACAGCAAAACTTACGTGTCTGATATGAACTGGGACAAAGAGATGCTTTTAAATATCCCAATCAACTCAAATGGGTCTTTTTGCCAAATGGCTTGAGAGCAAACCTGAGAAAAATCTTTGGGCTTTGGGTCTTTATAAATTTCAGAATGCAGACAAAGGTCTGTGAAATTATGTATTAAACATTATCCTTCTCTTAGTCACTTGGTAATGGCAGTGACCCCGTTCCTGTAAATGCGTGTCTGGAACTGTGCTGCACTGACATAGTCTGTCTGCCCAGGTGCCAGAACTGCTAGCTACAGGGCGTATTAGTGTACTTGTTTTGGGGCTGAGTTGTATGTTATTGACTAAGCAAGTTTATAAGGCCTTTGTGGTGTCTCAAGGCCAGGACATGCTGATCTTCTGTCAACTGTTTCAGTGGGTCACAGGAGGAACTAGTATTGCTGCCAGGAGAAACTCGACTCTTTGCCTGGGCAGATCCCACTGGCATCAGGAAACTCACTTGGAACTATGCAGCTAACTTTGGGGAGCATGATCTCTTAAAGGTACCCTTTGATATGGAAATGCTGTTTTCATGGAAACAAAGTGAATTGAAATGTTCTAAGACTGTTCCTTTTGTGTTTTATACTGCAAACCATTTGTATGAGTCGTTTCTCTGGTTGCTAAGATAAAGTGCGATGCAAGGCATCTTTAAGGAGGAAGGTGTTTGGGCCTCTGATATTCATGGAGCTACAGTCTGTCAAGGCAGGGAAGTTGACGAAGCTGGCCACATTGTGTCTGGAGTGATGGAGCAGAGGTGAAAGCCAGTGCTCAGCTTGCTTTTTCCTTTTGATTCAGGCTAGGACTCCAGCTCCAGCAAGCGTGCTGTCCACATTTAGGCTTATTTCTCTATTTCTGTTCATTTATTTAGAAAATCCCTCATAAGCATGTCCAGAGATTTGTCTCCAAGGTGATTCTAGATCCTATCAAATTGGCAATCAGTATAAACTATTACAGGCGAATCCCTGGTCAACCACACAGCCAGCCATTTACTTTTATACCAGCCTTCCATCTCTTGGCCCTGTGTTGTGACCATTTAATAAGGCAAAATGCATTCAGTCAACCTTCACAAGACCCTCTAGTTGTTAAGAGTCCCAACACTGTTTAGAACTGTGAGTCTTGGACAATCATGAAAAAGTTACATATTTCTAACATACTGTGGCATAGAGTAAACATTTCTAGTCCAAAAACGGGGGGTGGGGGCAAAGCATGGAATGATCATATGCAAACGAGAGAATCCAGCAGGGAGAACATGAAATCCTGCAGCTCCATGCTCAGCATCTAGGGCTTGTGGAGGAATCACCTGAGGTACAGAGGGCTGGGTCACCCTGCTCTGCCAGCTCTGCTGCCTGCAGCAGACACAGCCCCTCTCTCTGAAGCACCCTCACCTCCATACCTGAAGCTTTTCTCACAGATGCCCCCTGGGTCCAGCATCTCAAAAATCCTGGGATTTCCACTGCCACTTATTTACCCCTGTCACACACATAGGCACACACATAGGCACACACATAGGTACACACACACACACACACACACACACACACACACACCTCTTCTTATGCTGACTTCTTTTCTCAGCAGGAACTGCTCTCCAGTTGGAGAGACAGGCAATCATCTTACCACACTGGTGCTAGTAAAGCAAGCTTGAGATCCTGCACAGAGCCCTGCCACACTAGCCAGGGACGCAAGCCAAGGCACTGCTCTGTCGATGATAGGGAAAACAATGATATGTGTGTGTGTGTGTGTGTGTGTGTGTGTGTGTACATGTGTGTTGGCACATATAAGAGTCTGTGAGTGCATGTACTTATGGATGTAGCACCCTCAAATTGATTTCTGGTGTCTTTCTCAGTCATTTCCTACTTTATCAAGACAGGGTCTCTAATGGGGCTAGTCTAAGGAGCCAGTTTGCCCCAAATTCCTCTGCCTCAGCCTCCAAAGTGCTGGGATTGCAGGCAGCCACTCTCCTTCCTAGCTTCTAAATGGGTACTAGAGCTCTAAAATGTAGGTCCTGCTTACAGACCTGCCTTATCCGTGGAGCCATATTCCTAGACCTGGTTAGCGTTCTTGTTATTTTTATGTAAGTGCTGGCTTTATGTCAGTTTGATGACTGGAGTTCTCTGTCTTACAGTCAATCTTTCGAAGCTTTTCTTTTATATCCAGCTTTAAGTATGAAAATTCTGTCCATGTTTAACTCAGTGTCTTTCTTTCTCCAGGATGAGTGTGGTCAGTTTCCGTACGATGCGAACATCCAGATACACTGGGTGTCCTTCCTTGATGGGCGCCAGAGGGTTCTGCTTTTCACAGATGATGTTGCTTTGGTTTCCAAAGCACTCCAAGCTGAAGAAATGGAACAGGCCGATCACGAAGTAGCCTTGTCGCTCCACAGCCTCGGGCTCTCTCTGGTTAACAATGAAAACAAGCAGGAAGTCTCATATGTCGGAATCACCAGGTATATACAAAGAGAGATAAGATGCAGAAGTCTTTAAAAAGCCCCAAGTTCACAATATACATTTAGTGAGACTATATACAGATAGATGCATGTCCTCAATTTGACATATGTACTAAGTAAATGTTTGGACTGCCAGGTGATAGATAGGTCCAGAGTCTCAGAGGACTCAGGGGCCTTCTGTGCTTTCACAGTATTCATGTCAGTTGGCAGGAAAGACAGTCCATCCGTCAGCCCTTCCCTCCCTTCCTCCCTCCCTTCCTCCCTCCCTCCTTCCCTCCCTCCTTTCTTCCTGTCCTCCTTCCTTTCCTCCTCTTTCCTTTTTTGTTTTAAAAAACGAGTTATAAAAACATTGAGAAAAACTGAAAATAGTATCTGCATCTGCAGTAGAAATAATTCATTTATGCAGTGGAATTTGGGGAAACTAGTATGCCTTGAGAGAAGCCACTAGAAATAAATTAGAAAAAAATGTTTATAAGGGAAGCAAGACACACACACACACACACACACACACACACACACACACTGTAATATGTATTTGTGGGTTCAGGAACACACTGATGGGTCATTGAAGGTTAATGTTTACAGACGATAGCATGTTGCGGAGCACACTTCTAGGAGAGTTCATATTCCAATATCACACACAACATTGCAGGAACAACACTGAGTGGAGTCAGGCCCTTGTGGCAGCATCTGGGTTCCTTGTTACAGATCTCTGAGGAAAGGGGCAGGTTCCCCAAGTGAACAGCTGCTAAGTTCTCTGATACCCCAGCAGGCAGCCTGGAGAGTGTGGGAAAGGAAATGTGTGGGCACCGGTAACTACAGGTACTGTGAAATGTCAGAGCCCTGTAAACTCACTCCCTAAGTGAGACATCTAACTGAGAGCTTGTTAGCTAGAAATTCGCTGTGCCTACCAGCGTGTGAGAAGGGAGAGTCCAGCCAATCCCTCCATACTTGAGCATCAGTTTCCTCTGGATTTTAAGTTTCGTGGTTAGTTATTATATTACTTATTATTAGTTAGTTATTATGTCATTTATTATTAGCCATTATGGCTATTTAGAACTTTCACACCCATTAATTCCTCTGGTTCAGTTTCTACTGAGAAAACACTTGTATGGTTCTCTTGTCTGCTAATCACAGTGAGTTTGGTAAAAGACTTATTTAGAGGACAGTTTTCCCCCAACAGAACAACAATCTCTTTAGATGCCCTAAACATGAGGGTGCTTTCCCAGGTTTCATGGTTTTTATCAGGAAGAGCTGCTGGATTTATGCAACACATAGGAAACATCATTAGCTAGTCTCAGTAAGCTAGGTAAATTAAAATATTATAGATTCATATTTATTTCATAAACGGTTTTCTTTAATACACCTCAGTAAAGTATGAATGATAAGTCACAGTGAAACCACTGCCTGTTTATGTATAGCTTTTGATTTCAAACCAAAGTGTTTAATATTGAAAAGATGGGGAACACCCAAATAATATTTTATGAGAAGTGAAGTTATATGAGGTTCACAGTGCACAGCCCAGGAGTGGTTGGGGCCACTATTTATTGTTGCACATGTATGAGGTTCACAGTGCACAGCCCAGGAGTGGTTTATTTATTGTCACGCATGTGTAGCTGCTTTCTCGCTGCTGCTCTGTGCACTCAAATCACAATGAATATTGTCTTGCTATATTGCTTATTTATTTATTCTTACTCTGGATACCCATCGTGTGAAAACAGGAAGAATGGGCTTTGAATGTCTCTCTTTGAGGGCATAGTAGAATACACATTATTTTTGACAAAGCATTAACTTATTGCATCGTGCAATTATCGCTGTGCCAGAAGAATATGGAAGATACTGCCACTTCCAAACTAAGTGTGCATGCAGGTGAGCAGGGGCTGGAAAAGTTAGAAAGCTGTAAGACAGAATGTCTCACCACAACACAAGTTTTCACAAAGATCACCATGAATGAGGCTATAGCCAAAGTCAGCTTCTGAGGGACTCCTTTGCTAAGTCTAGCAAGGAAAGCCTTTTGTAGTTGATCCTGTCTGATTGTGGCAGCTAAAGAAATATGTGCAGAGATGATAAATTACCTAAGCCCATTAGTGTTTCTGTGAGGACAGTTTTACATGGACTTGAGGACATTCAGAACAACATCAGTCAGCTACAAAGGCTGGCGACACAGATGGCTCTCCAGCTCTGAGGAGTCAGCTGGTGCTCCCTTGCACTCAAGCATTGTGTATCTGAGAAGTCAGGGCAGAGCTTAAAATGGATGGTGAGAATCTTTTCAAATGGGGAAGATAAATTCTGCATGACTGAGCTGAAGTCTAAGATGCATTATGACTGCGAGCACAATCTTAGTTGGTCAAGTTCATAGAATTTTGAAAGTATGAAGCACTTCATACCTTCTGTTCTTTGTGTTATGTGTCAGCAGATGCTTGGTAGGAAATACTTGATCTGTTGGGTGTTGTCAAACTCAGTCTGTGCTTTAACCCCATCGTTCCTGTGGCTTGATGGCAGTAGAAGCTCATTGTCCTGTGTCTTACTACATAGCAGTTGAATGACGTAGCACTAGAAGTCTCTCACTGAACTCTTCAAATTCAGAGCCCTGAGTAAATAGTCACCCCCATGCACTGTTCTCCCACTCTTAACTAGAACTGGAAGCCATCTTGCTCAAGGAACTGGCCATGTTTCTGTATGAACTTTAATTGAGAATTAGAAAGCCAGATGACAGTGCTTATGTGCAAAATTTATGTTGCCACAAACTCAGTTTTAAGATAGGTAATGCTTAAATCATAAGCCATGTCAGACCGTTGATGTGTATTTCCCATGCTGTCTTAAGTTAAAAGGTCTCTAATGCCCATATGTTTGGAGAAGACATATTTTATATCATAAGCCTTCAGTTGGAACAACATTTTTTCTGATCTTGGTGTGTGTGTGTATGAAGAAAATGTTTGTATTTCAAAATCTATCTGTCCAATTGAGGAACTTTCTTGTAATCTGATTATTCACAATGTGCTGATGGGCAGAAAGGCAAGTATTAACACAGTAGTCTCTTAGAATTTTATAAACCCCTCAGGGGTAGTAAATAAAATAAGAATAAAATAGATGCAGTGTTCTCATAGATTGATGTCAGTACTTGGCAGCAAATGTCTATAATGATGTTATAAAATAGTTGTTATAAATCAGCACAAATATAGGGCTGGAGAGATGGAGCAGAGGTTGAGAGTATGTACTGTTCTTGTAGAGAATTTGAAGTAGAGTCTCAAAATAAGCACCCATGTTGGGTGACTCAAAAAAAAAACTCTTATGTTTCTGATGCCCTCCTTTGGCTTCCATGAGCACTACATGAAAGGACACACATGCGCACGCACACGCGCACACACACACGCACACACACACACACACACACACAGTTGCATAAACACAAATCTTCATTTTTAAAATTCCACTTGAAAAATTCACACCTGATTTTGAGAATCAGGAACAATAACTATGTAAAATGTTGGCTTATTCACAAGAATTTTTTAAATAGACATCTTTAGTTTTTTTTAATATTTTAAGTTTCATTAGTTAAAAATTTTATGGAAGCTTTTTTTCTTTTCTTCCCTTGACATGGTCAATGTACAATCTCTGTGGTCCTGTACAAAAACAGTCATTGGCATGATGGATGCCAGTGTGCTGCCATGAGAGATATTTCCCCTAGCTTTATTCTTCATGCTCCCTCGAAGGCAGGTGAGATTGGCTGTTCTAAAAGGATCTCTTGCATCAATGTCATTTTCACAGGATGTTGATATCTAGATAAATAGGAAATTCAACGGCAGTTCTGTGAAAATACATACTCATAGCTTAATTTCCTTTGTGAATTATTTTAGCTCAGGTGTTGTTTGGGAGATGAAGCCAAAACAGAAATGGAAGCCGTTTAGTCAGAAGCAGATAATGTCCCTGGAGCAGGCCTATTCGAAGCGCCTTGCATCACAAGACCGCGGCTGGGTCAAGCTGGACAGTAATTTTGAGGTATGGCTGTGGTTCTACAGTTTTATAGGTACTTTGGTCTAGATAGCAGTGAGTAAAGTTTTAATGTCCTATGAACAGAAACTAACTTAAAAGTGAGTACACCTGTATTTATTGGAGCGATTGCCTAAGTACTTAATTCAAACATAGTTACAAAACTATTTACCTTTGTCTTTTTTCTGTGTTAATTGATTGTTCTTCCTGCTGATCGGTTCTATGGAACTTGTTTTCAGTAAGCTCATGGGGACATTATGACTGTTGAAACTTTTTTTCGTATTTTGAGTAACACCTTCACATTGATGAATATAGATCTTGAGATTACATATTTCATGGATAGAAAATGTACATAAACTTTGCCCTGTGATTTCATCCAGTGTGAATGATTGCTGGAATTAGGTTAAACATCTACAAAGAAAGGTGTGCTCTCCGTGGTCACACAGAGTAAAAACACCGTCTTCTTGGCTTCAAGAAGACTCCAGAGGCTTCCCTGCATTTCTGGGCTCTTCTGCTCTAGGCCTGAGCTTTGGCTGCTCTTGCTTTTGCTGTCTGAGGGCAGGGTTTGCACAAACCCCTAGTCCTGTGCCTTCCTACACCCATCAGTGTTCGTGGGCTGGACGATAATGTTTATGCCATTAAGTCATACGAAACCAAAACCATTTGCTTAAGGATTACCTGGAATTGGGCTAGAGAGATGGCTCAGCAGTTAAGATCACTGGCTGCTCTCGCAGAGGACTGAGGTTTGATTCCCACCACCCAATGGCAGCTAACAATGTCCATTAACTCCAGTTTCAGGGCATTTAGTGCCCTCTTCTGGCCTTACAGGCACTTCATGCAGTGGCATTCATACACATGCAGGCAAAACACTCATACACATAATGTAAAAAGAAAATAAGTAAAATCTATAAAATGAATGGTCTGGAATTCTGTATTACTATTAATTTTTTCTATAAAGCATTTTAAGTACAATTTCAGAATTCCAGTTTCCTAATAAGTGTTAGAAAGACAGTGCTTCTGCTTGCGCGGGCTAAAGGTGCATATTACCCAAAAAGCCCTTCTGATTGGTGCAGTGACTTGTTCATTTAGTGTCTGAACTTGGGAGGCTGGAGCGGGAGGATTGCTGTGAGTTTGAGGACAGCCTAGGCTATAGAGTGAGTCCAATCTCAAAGAAGACAGAATAAAGTAAGTGGCCTTCATGAGACAGGGACATGACCATGTTGTGCTCACTCGATGCAAGGTCATGAGTGTGATGTTTTAAATGCCATTAAATAGCTGCTGTTGACACCAGCTCATCACAAAAGCGCTTTTGTTTCTTACAGGTCAATTTTGACAAAGTGCCGATGGAAATGCGCCTCCCTATCCGGTGCCCTATTAAACGGGACTTCTTATCAGGGATTCAGGTTGAGTTTAAGCAGTCTCCTCACCAGAGAAGCCTAAGGGCCCGGTTGTATTGGCTCCAGGTAACTAAGTAGGTCTGTGTGACCTCTTAGGAAAATATGAAAGTGAGACCTAATTTACTCTGTGATTTGTGTTAAATTATTATGCTCTGGGGTGCAGCTTGAAAAGAGTATGAGAGTATGTGTAGTGTGCATAAGGCCTTGGTCCAGTCCTCAAAAAGAAGTTGTAAATATATACATACATATATATATATATATATATATATATATATATATATATGTGTGTGTGTGTGTGTTAGAATAGCATATATATGTATATATATATATATGTATATATGTATATATATATATATATACACATATATATAAATATTTGTGTGTCTGTGTGTTCACTGTCCTAATCCAAGGCACTACATACTATTAAGAGTGTCAGTGTGACCACAGGCCTGCCTAGGGTGTTTTCTTCACTATTACATTGTTATTAAATGCTCCTTTCAGTTTGACATGAGAGTCCTAATTAATATTTTTCTGTCATTCTTCATGGCAAAGAGCAGGACTTTATTGGGCCGAGTTTGGGGGTGATTGCTTGCTAGTCCTCTCTCTCCGCCCTCCCTCCCCTCTTCCACCTCCCTTCATTGTCTTTCCACCTCTACCATGTTTTATTTAGAATACTCTTTGTCCTTCCTACTTTTTCTAATCTTCTGTTCACTTGCCACTTGCGTTTTATTTGAGCCCGCCGCATCAGACTGTCACATTCCAGCGTGCAGAAGTCTGCTGCACACAGTCAGTGCCTCATGGGGCACATAACGTTGTTTTTCATAAAGTGAAGCTGCTAATGGCACCTCCTGTGCATGCAGATGCTGAGTTATTGTCTACAGCCGAGTGTTTATGTTGGAATTATTCGAACCTGACCCAATGGTTTGTGCTTCCAGGTCGATAATCAGTTACCAGGCACAATGTTCCCAGTTGTATTTCACCCTGTGGCTCCTCCTAAGTCCATTGCTTTGGATTCAGGTAAAGAAGAAAATATCGACACACTCTTCATTAAAACGTTAGAAGCTCTCAGTCTGACTAGTGCAAAGGCTGACTTTGTTCTTCTCTGTTGTGTTTCTTTTAGAGCCCAAGCCTTTCATCGATGTGAGTGTAATTACGAGGTTCAATGAGTACAGTAAAGTCTTACAGTTCAAGTGAGTAGAGGTCTACCGTTTGGCTCCAGGCATAGAAACAAGGGTCAATTTTGAAAATTAATTTGTTGTTTGTTTGTTTGTTTGGGAGTGGCTTCTGTACAAAATCTCTTTTCCCAACCAGTATATTAATCTAAACTATTGGGCTGGTGAACTTTTAAATACTTAAACGTATTTTAAAGTAGTCTATATGTACTTGGCGATTCAGAATTATTTTAATCATCTCTAACGCCAATTAGAATATAAGTATACAGATCCATGAGCTGTGTTCTTTAAAGCAGGCATCTTGAACTTTAAGAATCAGATGGTATATGCTATGTTTTCTAATGTATTACCTCTCCTGTGACATGATAAATGTGGGCATTTGGGGCTCTCAGTGTGATAAGTGCTAATACAGCAGTATTACTTTAGTTGTGGTTTTCTCTGTGATAAATAAGTCTCACAATGGCAAGATGTTGCTGAAAGGACCCTGATACAGCTGTCTCTTGTGAGGCTATGCCGGGGCCTAGCAAACAGAGAAGTGGATGCTCACAATCAGTTATTGGATGGATCACAGGGCCCCCAATGGAGAAGCTAGAGAAAGTACACAAGTTGCTAAAGGGGTCTGCAACCCTATAGGTGGAACAACAATATGAACTAACCAGTACCCCCCGGAGCTCGTGTCTCTAGCTGCATATGTATCAGAAGATGGCCTAGTCGGCCATCAGTGGAAAGAGAGGCCCATTGGTCTTGCAAACTTTATATGCCCCAGTACAGGGGAACGCCAGGGCCAAGAAGTGGGAGTGGGGGGGAGGGGAGTGGGGGGGGAGGGTTTGGGGGACTTTTGAGGTAGTATTGGAAATGTAAATGAAGAAAATACCTAATTAATAAAAAAATAAGTCTCAGCTTAAGGAGGCTTCAATCTTATTAGCATAATGTTAAGACACAAAGAAGTAAGAACTGTAGCTTTTGGGTGAAAAAAATCACTTATAACCACTTTTGTTATTGTTGTTTTGCATTTTTTTGTTTGTTTGTTTGTTTGTTTGTTTGTTTGTCCTGGCTGTCCTCAAACTAACAGAGCTATGCCTGTTCTTGCCTTCTGAGTACTGGGCTCAAATAATGTGCACCACTACTCCTAGCTTAAAACATATATATATATATATACTCTCGCACAGGTATTTTATGGTTCTCATCCAGGAAATGGCCTTAAAGGTTGATCAGGGCTTCCTTGGAGCTGTTATTTCACTGTTTACTCCCACAACTGATCCTGAGGCTGAAAGAAAACGGGTAACAATATTTATTTCTTGAGCCAAACATAAAGAAAAAATTAGCCATTTTTGAACTAATTCTTGGAGTGAGGGGGAAAAAATTAACCATTTAATTTTTTTTTTCCAGACAAAGTTAATCCAACAAGATATTGATGCTCTCAACACAGAGTTGATGGAGTCTTCAATGACTGATATGTCAATCCTGAGTTTCTTTGAACATTTCCACATTTCCCCTGTTAAGGTTTGTTTTTAGAAGGTAGAGTGTAATTGCCTCTGAGCTTTCTGAGGGTCTGCAAACCAGTGTAGCTTCATTTGTTGCATCAGGTATTTGGTGAGGTTTCATTTGACTAATGGTGACAATTGAGACAGTGCTCTGTGACATATGTGCAGCCATAATCCCACAGAGGACTCACCAGAGCATGTTCTCCAGTGCTGAATTAATAGCCCCTGTGCTCAGGAAGAAGCTGACAGCAGTGTTTCTTAATTAAGCGTGGAGCGCTCACCAGTGTTTAATGTTTGGGTTGCACTTTGTAGCAGCCACCGCTGTCTAAACAGAGCTGCGATGGGCGCCCTCCCCGGCACGGGAAAGCGCTGAAGCGGGCGTTATGCTGTTGACGCGGTGCTTTTGATCCTTCGGAGTGTGATTGTAACTAAGAGGGTGGAAAATTGAATACCTTTCACTTCCCTGCCTTCGTACTTTGTGAACCCATTTCCTTCCCCCCTTTTGTTGTTCTTTTCAGCTCATACAGGGAAGAACGGCTTCTTAGTAAATACACAAATGCAATCAGCTAGAGTGCACTGTACTTGCATAATGGACCATATTGACAATTCCAATATTAATGTTCCTTTGCAGTCTCAGGAACTGACCACAGCACTGACCACAGCCATAGACTTGGTTATAGTCACCAGTCTGTTCAGCTAACAGGACGTTTAAGGCAGAATTGCTATTCAAGCCATTTTATTAGTTTGGAGATATCCGGCATTTCCAGAACACTAAGTCTAACATTGATTTATGTAATAGATTATATACAGTTTCATTCTATAAGGATAGATCAGTTGTTATTATTGGGATTAATGTTTTTAACACAAGTTTTCAGAGTTTGTTATTGTTGGTTGTTTTTCTAAATGCACTGCCTGAACTAGATAGAAGTAGATGCTTAGCCATTGCCTTGCCTGGTAGAGTGTTTTTGTGCCCGTTGGTGTTTTTTTTACTCTCAGATGGTGATCCCATTTTGCAAAGGATTCCAATCTTTTCCATCTGGACACAGAGGTGTTTATTCACTTTGGGAGTAGAACTTTAATCTTAGATCAGACTAATTTGTATTTTATGGAAAGACGAGCAGAAATCAAATGCACACATGATGAATCTGTTCTGTAGCATGTGAGCAGGGCAGGGCATGGGCACCTTTGGTGGTGCAGGAAGATCTGGTCCTACACAGCTTTGTTCAGGCTTTCCTATATTGAGTGCTGTTTTTCTTTCAGTTGCATCTGAGTCTGTCTTTGGGATCCGGAGGTGAGGAATCAGACAAAGAGAAACAGGAAATGATTGCAATTCATTCTGTGAACCTGCTGTTGAAGAGCATAGGTGCCACTCTGACGGACGTGGATGACCTCATATTCAAGTAAGGGCCTTGCTTAAGTGCATGCTGGGAGCCACTCCTTCTCAAAGTGCTTCAGGGCATTGACTGTCTCCATTGGTGCAGCCTTGGCTTAGAGAGTCTTCCTACCTGACTTGAAGAGTGTGCTCTGTGTCTAGTTATACTCAGGGCTTTAAGACAAGTTACAACTTTGGTTGTGTGTGAATACTTAATAAAAACCTAATTGTTTTGTACAGTCATTCAACCTATGAATTGACTGTATTTTACTATTGAGTTCTAGTAAGAAATATGTAGCAGGGGAGTGAGATTCCAGTGTGATCTGTAGCCAAGTGTAGAAAGGAGAACCCCGTGTTGTACATTACAGGAGGCTGTGTGTGCATGCCAGCTGTATCTTCACTCCATAGCTGTCTGCTGAACTGAATAGTGCACAAAAGTATTGGAATAAGTGGTTACCTGAGAGAAAAACTCCTTGTAGATCATTACCATCTCACATGTGTGCTAAGTTTCTGAGAAAACAAGGGAAAAAAGTATAAAATCCAAACTGAAAGACTTGAAAAAGTTAAGGGCTGGGGAGAAAGCTCAGCTGTCAAAGTGCTTGAGGCCTGAGCTCAGTCCCCAGAACACACACACAGTCCAGGTGTGGTGGTATGCACTTGTGGTCTCAGTGCCGTTGAGGTGGAGGCAGCTGGGTCCCTGGGTCTCACTGTGCAGCCAGGTCCAGTCTACTTGGCCATTTCCAGACCAATATGAGAGCCTGTCTCAGAAAGGCTGGCAGAGAACACCTTGGGGTAGCAGGCAAGGTTGACCTCTAGGCTCTACGTGCTTGTGTGCACATATGCATGTGTGCCCAAAGGCACAGGAGTACCACACCACAAACATTCACACACACAAAAGCAAACATATAAGTAGAAGTTGAATGGAATAAATCTCTGATTAGTGTTGTCTTTCTCTTTTAGAAGCAGTGACAAAATTCCAGTGAGAAATACTAGATAGGACTGACTACATAAAAGTTAAATACTTGGGCTATAGAGTTAGCTCAGTGAGAGAGAGAGGTGGGGGGAAGTCAAGGTCTTCAGTTCAATCTCTCCAAGGGAAAAGAAAACAACCCAGACACTTTTCTCAAAAGGACCCTCTGGGATAGAATGGGCAGGCAGGACAGGGAAATGGTTCTTAGTTGCAGTGTTAAACACTGAGAGTAAGGGTCAGGGACAGAGCAGCCTCAGACTGTGGAGGCTTCCCAAACAATGGAAGTGGCAGGCAGGTATTAGAGATGTCCACCATTGTTATCAGAAATACATGCAAATAAAATGAAGCATTCAAAACAAGATAACTAACACTAGAGATGGATGACTTTAAGTAATGGGTACTTTAAAAATGCTAGTGTATGAATGGAAACTTTGTGCGTATGCATACATATCATACACACATATGCAGACACACACACACAAAGATGCCTTTAGGGATTTTGTCATTGATTACTCAGTGAGGGGACTTATTGTAAAATGATCCTGAAATAAAGCCAAACAGGTATGCCTACTCTGCACCTGGCAGTCCCCTTTGTTATAACAACCTTGGGTACATCTGAAGGCAGGAATCACTCTCTTCACGACTGCTGTGTAATGCAATGCTCTACATGCGCTCAAATGCTTACCGGGAAGCTCGAGTAAAATGTGAATGTGTAATTCATAATGTTGAGTTTAAAAGTGACATACAGAATGTTTTAGGTTTTGTGGATGCATAGAAAAGAATCAAAAGTGAACAGCAATAAGAAAGAACTTAAAATTTACCATGTCACTTTTATTGTGATATTTATTTGTGTGTGTGTGAGCATGTGTGCATGGATGTATGCGTGTGCACTGCTGAGTGCAGAAACAGGAGGTCATACAGTGCTCTTGCACTGCGCTACATCTCCAGCTCTGTGACTGACTTTTAAAAACCACTTTTTTCTTTCTTCATTCGTAAGACTCTTACATGAGAATTATCGATTTTAGAATAATTTCATTACTATAATATTTAGCTGTCAACTATAAATTGTCACAGGAATTAGCTGCTACAGGCAGTGTCTTTGTACTCAGAGCATCACTGTACTGGCCTTAACTCTTTGCCTTGTCTCTGCCAGGCTTGCTTACTATGAGATTCGCTATCAGTTTTACAAGAGAGATCAGCTCATGTGGAGTGTTGTCAGACACTACAGTGAACAGGTAACTTCCTCCTACAGTAGCTTGGGAACACACTTCATAAAGCACCATAAAACGGGTACATGAGAGCATAGCATGGATGGAAATGGTTATGTGACCGACTTCAGAGTCTTATCGCTCTGTGACTTTGTTGCTGTTGTTGGCTGTTTAAGACATGCTCTCCTGCTGTCCAGGCTGGCCTTGAACTTACAGTCTTCCTTTCTCAGTCTCCCTAGACCTGGGTTCACAGGCATGTCCACCACACTCAGCATTGCTTAGTGGTTTCTTTTTATTTTTTAATTAATTAACTAATTAATTAATTTTTTACACTTCATATTTTATCCCCTCCCCTCCGACTGTTCCACATCCCATACCTCCTCCCCAGCCCCCTATTTCCACGTGGATGTTCCCACCTCCTACCTCATCAGACCTCTAAACTCCCTGGGGCCTCCAGTCTCTTGAGGGTTAGGTGTGTCATCTCTGAATGATCACAGACCCTGCAATCCTCTGCTGTATGTGTGTTGGGGGCCTCATATCAGCTGGTGTATACTGCTTGTTTGGTGGTCAAGTGTTTGAGAGATCTCGGGGGTCCAGATTAGTTGAGGCTGCTGGTCCTCTTACAGGGTCACCCTTCTCCTCAGCTTCTTTCAGCCTTTCCCTAATTCAATAGGGGTCACCTGCTTCTGTCCATTGGTTGGGTGCAAATATCTGCCTCTGACTCTTTCAGCTGCTTGTTGGGTCTTCTGAAGTACAGTCAAGCTAGGTCCTTTTTTGTGGGTGCTCCATAGCCTCAGTAATGGTGTCAGGCCTTGGGACCTCCCCTTGAGCTGGATCCCACTTTGGGCCTGTCCCTGGACTTTCATTTCCTCAAGCTCCTCTCCATTTCCATCCCTGTAATTCTTTCAGACAGGAACAATTATGGGTCAGAGTTGTGACTGTGGGGTGGCCCTCCCTCCCTCATTTGATGCCCTGTCTTCCTGCTGGAGGTGGGCTCTATAAGTTTCCTCTCCCTACTGTCTGGTATCTCTCTGGAGTCTCTCACCTCCCAGGTCTCTGTATGACTACATTCTGGAGGGTTCCCCCAACTTCCTCCCTCCCCAGGTTGCCTGTTTTCATTCTTTGTGTTGGCCCTCAGGGCTTCAGTCCTTTTCCCTCACCCAATACCAGATCTGGTTCCCCTCTCTTCCTCACTTCTTACCCCCACCCCATCTACTTTCCCTCCCAGGCCCCTCCCTCCCTCCCCACTTGTGATTGCTTTCTTCTCTCTCCCAAGTGGGACTGAGGCGACCTCACTTAGGTACTTCAGCTTGTTGACCTTTTTAAGTTCTGTGAACTGTATCTTGAGTAGTCTGTACTTCTTTTTTTGGCTAATATCCACTTAAGTGTCTAATTTCAGTTCCTTTTTAATAAAAATGAGTTTTGTTTTAGATCAACTTTCCTTTATTTCATTATGATATGAAGGCTCAAAGGTAATTTTAGGCTCGTCTTACGATGAGCTGATTTTTTTTAAATGCAGCCTAGATGTTCATATCAAGAAGGGATAGCAAGACATTCTTAGTAATTCTAACTTTTCCCTCTTGAACATTTTTCATGTGCATATAATGTTTGATTAAATCCATGTCCCCATTTCCTTCCACCCCCTTTCCCTCCCCTATGTGTTCTCGTCCTCCCTCCCTCCCTCCCTCCCTCCCTCCCTCCCTCCCTCCCTCCCTCCCCTCTTCTTTCTCCTCTTCCCCCTCTCCTTCTCCCTCTTCATCTTTTTCAGCCCATTGAGTCCACTTAGTGCTGCCTTTGCACGTGGCTGTGGGATTGTCCCCTGAAGCTGGGTAGCCTCTCAATGACCACATCCCTCATGAAAATTGACTCCTTTCCCTCCCCAGTAGCCATCAGTTGCTAAAGCTTTGAGTGATGTGTGGGACTTCAAGGTCCCTTACCTATCCCTGCTGGGTTTTGGCTGGGGCGATGTATGGGTCTTGTGCATGGAGGTAATTTCTATTTCTTTAGCTTGTCTTCTGTTACACAGTTTAAAGTGTTTTCCTCCAGGCTCCTTTCCCTTTTCAGGGAGACTTTACCACGTTAGGAAATGTAAAACGCAGGCTAGGGGATTGCAAGAGGGTTTCTAAGCCAGCTCCTCCCCGCCAGCAGGTACTGTGTGGATTGGGTAATAGGCAAGGAGGGTGCAGTGTCACAGCCACTCAGGTGGAACTGCAGGGCTGCCTTTGTTGTTCCATCTTCTGCTGGGAGATTGTTCTTGTGGTGCATGCGAACAATAGGTCCAAACAAATACAAATTTTTCCCATAATTACTAATGATTCCCTATATAATTTAATAACAGTACAATATTAACGCTAATGAGCATTGAATTTTATATTCATTACTATGCATACTCTTCATGCAAGGTCATTGTGATCTTTCACTTTGCAGCAGGGAAGGCCAACAGTAAAGACCAGGTGACTTGTCTGAGGCCACGTGACTACTAAATGGCAATTGTTGATTTAAGACACACATGTTGTGATATCAGGTGTGGAGGTGCTTGCTGGTGGCCATTGCACACGTTGTCCCTTAATGTTTTCCCTGTCATCTTCTCTTCCCATTGCTTCCTAAATGTTCTTCAGTGTTCAGGAAGGACTTATCTATTCTTTTTTTTCTCTTTAGTTCTTGAAGCAGATGTATGTGCTTGTATTGGGCTTAGACGTGCTTGGAAACCCATTTGGACTGATTAGGGGCCTGTCCGAAGGAGTTGAAGCACTGTTCTATGAGCCCTTCCAGGTACTGGTTGAAACAAATGTCCTGCTTTCTAGTGATATGTAATTGTATTTAACTGTATATGGCAATGGAATAATGTTCAAATAATAATGACAAAAATCAGCTTCAGGTTTTTATTTAAAATACTTAAATGACATTGAAAGATTGTTTTACATTCAAATGAGCACATCTACTGTTGATCTTGGGCAGTAAACTGTGCCCGAGTTTTCCTGGTATTCCATGTAGTTATAAGTGTCTGAGTGCTGGGTAGATTACAGACAGTTTTGCTGCTGTGGAAAGGACTGGGAGGGGTCCAAGGACCTGACTGTCCTCCTTGGCGCTCTCATCTCACATGCCCACCTTTGCTTCAAGAGTCCAGAGGCCCAAAGTCATAAGGGTTTTGTTTGGAAGGACCACGTGGAGAGAGTAAGAGGGAGAAGAGAGCCAGACAGAGTAGAGTCGGTCCTGTAGCACAGCTGGCTTTGGTATGCCAGTACAGTGCACTGGGAAGCCAGCGGCATGCTGCAATCATAGCCAGTGATTGACACCTGTACTATGTTAGTCTTGTAGAATCTGCTAATATTGTGCTAATATTGAAACTACTTCTAAGCACAGTTGGTATAAATCTATGAGTATTTAAGAGATAGCATGAAAATGGTTTGGTCCTAGTCTTTATGGTTTTTTATACTTTTGTTGTCTTCATGAGATAGTCAAAATGCTGGATTAAAAGTCTTACACTTATTAAAGTTTAATACTAACTTTTTCTCTTTTTGGGGGGATCAGGGTGCTGTCCAAGGTCCTGAAGAATTTGCTGAAGGATTAGTGATTGGGGTGAGAAGTCTCGTTGGACACACAGTAGGTGCGTATGATCAACATTTGTCCGTGTGTGTAATTACGGCTCTAAAGTGTGTTGTTTATGGAAAGCAAGTGGTTATATGTAGTAAGAGGGAGTTCACCTTCCTAATAAACCTTTAAAGTCCATTTCCATCATTTCAACTGGGTGTGACTGCAACAGTGACTCCTGGGCTCTCAGTGTTCACAGGTTGGATGAGTGTGCTTTAAAAATTGTGTTACTTCTCTTGGTAGCATAATTCATCGTAATTTTTCATTTGCATATGAGAAGGAACTGTGTAGGTACTTGTTGAAAGCAGGTGCATGCTGTACCTGCGCGCAGTGACGACTGACTTCTTGGTCTGCTCTGTAGGTGGTGCAGCGGGAGTCGTATCTCGAATCACTGGGTCAGTTGGGAAAGGCCTGGCCGCAATTACAATGGACAAAGAGTATCAGCAGAAGAGAAGAGAGGAGATGGGGCGACAGCCTAAAGATTTTGGAGACAGTCTTGCCAGAGGAGGGAAGGGCTTCCTGCGTGTGAGTCTCCTGTTGAGCTTCAGGAATCTGTCATAGATGCACTGAAGCTATTAGACTAATGACATATGCTTTGTGGCTCTTTCTACTGTGAATTTCCTATGATTTAATGTTTGTAAAGATCAATGTGTGCACTTACATGTGCATGTTGTTCACTAAACAGAAAAACAGAAAAAAAAAATTAGTGTGTCTATGGCGACCTCTAGTGGTTGGTTTAGTGTTACGCACCTTTGGGTTGCTGGAGACTTGATGACTGATTTCTCTTGCAGGGAGTTGTTGGTGGGGTGACTGGAATAATAACAAAGCCCGTGGAAGGTAGGTAGAAAACACTTCTCTCCTGCACAGAGGGGAAGGGTACGTGCATGCCAGATGCTATTGATACTCCGTGCTTGACTGAGAGGAGTACGGACTAAACTTTATATTACAGTTGTGATTATCAGTGTGTTATCTCAGAGAGGTTAAATAGTGACTGACTCAGATTTTGAATGATGTTCTCATCAAGGCCAGAAGGAAATTAAATTCTCTGAGGCCCTCAGTAGCAACTGACATGTGCTAGGTACATATACATATGCATATATATTTTTATATATATTTTAAAAATATAAAGGTATACACACACACACACACACACACACACACACACAAATACCTTTTAAAAATTAAAAGGCAGTGTTGGAGGAGTAGTGTAGGCACATGTTGCATGCCCCAACTTTAAAGCATCATAAAGCTACACTGATTATGCTTACGTGGCATGATACTGGCCTGAAGTTGGACATGTAGGTCAATGAACCCTTGCAAGTACTGGATCTCTGAGGTGGGCACCAAGCTGACTCCAGCAGTGGCTTCAGCAGATGGAGGAAGTGCCAGAGGCTGAGAGTAGAAGTCAGAACTTAGAAGCAGACACAGCAGCTAGTGCCGTGGTCAGACAGGAGCCCTTTTGGACAGGACACCAAGGCATGGGTGACAAAAGACAAGGCAGATAAGTTGGACTCAAGATTTAAGTTTTTATGTGGTGGACGATTCCATGAGGAAATGAAAAGGATAGTTTGCCAAAATTAAAACAAAGCTTATGCCTTGGAAAATATTACTGTAAAAAGAAAAAAAATAAACAAAATGAGATAAAAGTTTTGTACTATATTTGGTAAGAGATTTATTGCTTGACTATAGGAAGAACTTGTACAAGCTAATAATAAGAAGATAACCCAGATTAAAACAGGCAAAGGATCTGAATAGACCATTCCTCAACAAAGATATGCAAGTGTACACTTTAGTCATCAGGGTAGTGTGGATGGAAATCGAAACATCAGTTAGGATGACTCATGTAAGTCAGGGTGTGGGGCAATTGGAATCTCCATGGCTGCTGGTAGGAGCATGTGGTAGCACAGCCACCTATAGGAGAACATTCTGCCTGTCCCTCTACAGTTGGACATAGAAATGCTGTGTGTCAGCAAGGTACCCTAAAGTGCTGAAAGCAGACATTCAGTCTTACATGCTAATGCTCATAGCTTGATTTTTCATCATAACTAAAACATAAAAAGATCCGTCTATCCCCAATGCATGAATAAATAAAATATGGCATATCTGCTCAATGGAATATTATTCAGCCATAAACAGAAACCAAGCAGTGGTACATGCACAGTGCAGATGAATTCAGACTGCATGGTTCTGAGTAAACAAAGCCCAGTCTCGGGAGACCATTCGGTGGAAGCTGCGCAAGTGTGGCGTCCAGAGGAAAGCAGACTGGGTGACGGCTAAGTCTGAAGAGGCGGGAACGGGGGAGAGGAGGAGGTGTCCCGATGGGTTCAGATGAGGACTGGGGAACTAGAGTGACAGACAGTAGGCACAGAGTGGATTCCTGAGATGACAAGGATTTTCTAAAATTGATTGTGATGATGTTGTACAGTTCTTAATAGACCGAAAGCATTTAATTTGTCTAGTGGGACATTTTATAGTGTGTGAACAGAATTTTTAATAAATTGAGTTGTTTTTAATGTACTGCCTGGATATCCTAATGGTTGTAATGGAATGAGTGAGTGAGTGTTCTCTGCTAAGTTCTCTGATCTCCCTGGCACGTACGTTAGGCTGTATCAGTCCTCTCAACTCTGTGTGGGCTTCAGTATCCTGGAGATCTGTGTCCACCCTTGGCATAAGCATACGCTGAAGTGGTCTGGCCCAGGGATCTGTGCTTTGAGAGCAACCATGTCATCACATTAAGATGAAATGTAGCGTCCCCAGACACCTAAATACTTGTGGTTTTTGAGTTGGCTTGGGTTTTTGTTGAGTTCAGACTTGCTTATTTAAACTGCTATTATATATTTGTTGTCTTTGGTTTTGTAAAGGTGCCAAGAAGGAGGGCGCTGCCGGCTTCTTTAAAGGAATTGGAAAAGGGCTTGTGGGTGCCGTGGCTCGTCCAACTGGCGGGATCATAGATATGGCTAGCAGCACCTTCCAAGGCATTCAGAGGTAAGGGCATCCATACACTGGTGTGGGCATCCTGTATTAACCTGCTCTTAAGGCTCTTGGATCTAATTGGAAGTCATGGCAGCTTTATGAGGCCAAGAACTGTGGAAAGGAGTAAAAAAGAAATGAGTCTTAAAGCCCCGTTCGTTTTCATTTCATTCCATTTCATATCCAGGCACTGATAGACAGCTTGGCTGCATAGTGTCTGTGACCTTTCCGAGTCTGACTCTTTTTTTTTTTTTTCCATTTTTTATTAGGTATTTAGCTCATTTACATTTCCAATGCTATACCAAAAGTCCCCCATACCCACCCACCCCCACTCCCCTACCCACCCACTCCCCCTTTTTGGCCCTGGCGTTCCCCTGTACTGGGGCATACAAAGTTTACATGTCCAATGGGCCTCTCTTTCCAATGATGGCCGATTAGGCCATCTTTTGTTACATATGCAGCTAGAGTCAAGAGCTCCGGGGTACTGGTTAGTTCATAATGTTGTTCCACCTATAGGGTTGCAGATCCCTTTAGCTCCTTGGGTTCTTTCTCTAGCTCCTCCATTGGGAGCCCTGTGATCCATCCATTAGCTGAATGTGAGCATCCACTTCTGTGTTTGCTAGGCCCCGGCATAGTCTCACAAGAGACAGCTACCTCTGGGTCCTTTCGATAAAATCTTGCTAGTGTATGCAATGGTGTCAGCATTTGGGTGCTGATTATGGGGTGGATCCCTGGATATGGCAGTCGCTACATGGTCCATCCTTTCATCTCAGCTCCAAACTTTGTCTCTGTAACTCCTTCCATGGGTGTTTTGTTCCCAATTCTATGGAGGGGCATAGTGTCCACACTTCAGTCTTCATTCTTCTTGAGTTTCATGTGTTTAGCAAATTGTACCTTATATCTTGGGAATCCTAGGTTTGGGGCTAATATCCACTTATCAGTGAGTACATATTGTGTGAGTTCCTTTGTGAATGTGTTACCTCACTCAGGATGATGCCCTCCAGGTCCATCCATTTGGCTAGGAATTTCATAAATTCATTCTTTTTAATAGCTGAGTAGTACTCCATTGTGTAGATGTACCACATTTTCTGTATCCATTCCTCTGTTGAGGGGCATCTGGGTTCTTTCCAGCTTCTGGCTATTATAAATAAGGCTGCTATGAACATAGTGGAGCATGTGTCCTTCTTACCGGTTGGGGCATCTTCTGGATAAATGCCCAGGAGAGGTATTGCTGGATCCTCCGGTAGTACTATGTCCAATTTTCTGAGGAACCGCCAGACTGATTTCCAGAGTGGTTGTACAAGCCTGCACTCCCACCAACAATGGAGGAGTGTTCCTCTTTCTCCACATCCACGCCAGCATCTGCTGTCACCTGAATTTTTGATCTTAGCCATTCTGACTGGTGTGAGGTGGAATCTCAGGGTTGTTTTGATTTGCATTTCCCTGATGATTAAGGATGTTGAACATTTTTTCAGGTGCTTCTCTGCCATTCGGTATTCCTCGGGTGAGAATTCTTTGTTCAGTTCTGAGCCCCATTTTTTAATGGGGTTGTTCGATTTTCTGAAGTCCACCTTCTTGAGTTCTTTATATATGTTGGATATTAGCCCCCTATCTGATTTAGGATAGGTAAAGATCCTTTCCCAATCTGTTGGTGGTCTTTTTGTCTTGTTGACGGTGTCTTTTGCCTTGCAGAAACTTTGGAGTTTCATTAGGTCCCATTTGTCAATTCTCGATCTTACAGCACATGCCATTGCTGTTCTGTTCAGGAATTTTTCCCCTGTGCCCATATCTTCAAGGCTTTTCCCCACTTTCTCCTCTATAAGTTTCAGTGTCTCTGGTTTTATGTGAAGTTCTTTGATCCACTTAGATTTGACCTTAGTACAAGGAGATAAGTATGGATCGATTCGCATTCTTCTATATGATAACAACCAGTTGTGCCAGCACCATTTGTTGAAAATGCTGTCTTTCTTCCACTGGATGGTTTTAGCTCCCTTGTCGAAGATCAAGTGACCATAGGTGTGTGGGTTCATTTCTGGGTCTTCAATTCTATTCCATTGGTCTACTTGTCTGTTTCTATACCAGTACCATGCAGTTTTTATCACAATTGCTCTGTAGTAAAGCTTTAGGTCAGGCATGGTGATTCCACCAGAGGTTCTTTTATCCTTGAGAAGAGTTTTTGCTATCCTAGGTTTTTTGTTATTCCAGATGAATTTGCAAATTGCTCCTTCTAATTCGTTGAAGAATTGAGTTGGAATTTTGATGGGGATTGCATTGAATCTGTAGATTGCTTTTGGCAAGATAGCCATTTTTACAATGTTGATCCTGCCAATCCATGAGCATGGGAGATCTTTCCATCTTCTGAGATCTTCTTTAATTTCTTTCTTCAGAGATTTGAAGTTTTTATCATACAGATCTTTCACCTCCTTAGTTAGAGTTACGCCAAGATATTTTATACTATTTGTGACTATTGAGAAGGGTGTTGTTTCCCTAATTTCTTTCTCAGCCTGTTTATTCTTTGTATAGAGAAAGGCCATTGACTTGTTTGAGTTTATTTTATATCCAGCTACTTCACCGAAGCTGTTTATCAGGTTTAGGAGTTCTCTGGTGGAATTTTTAGGGTCACTTATATATACTATCATATCATCTGCAAAAAGTGATATTTTGACTTCCTCTTTTCCAATTTGTATCCCCTTGATCTCCTTTTGTTGTCGAATTGCTCTGGCTAATACTTCAAGTACTATGTTGAAAAGGTAGGGAGAAAGTGGGCAGCCTTGTCTAGTCCCTGATTTTAGTGGGATTGCTTCCAGCTTCTCTCCATTTACTTTGATGTTGGCTACTGGTTTGCTGTAGATTGCTTTTATCATGTTTAGGTATGGGCCTTGAATTCCTGATCTTTCCAAAACTTTTATCATGAATGGGTGTTGGATCTTGTCAAATGCTTTTTCTGCATCTAACGAGATGATCATGTGGTTTTTGTCTTTGAGTTTGTTTATATAATGGATTACATTGATGGATTTTCGTATATTAAACCATCCCTGCATTCCTGGAATAAAACCTACTTGGTCAGGATAGATGATTGCTTTAATATGTTCTTTGATTCGGTTAGCAAGAATTTTATTGAGGATTTTTGCATCGATATTCATAAGAGAAATTGGTCTGAAGTTCTCTATCTTTGTTGAATCTTTCTGTGGTTTAGGTATCAGAGTAATAGTGGCTTCATAAAATGAGTTGGGTAGAGTACCTTCTACTTCTATTTTGTGAAATAGTTTGTGCAGAACTGGAATTAGATCTTCTTTGAAGGTCTGATAGAACTCTGCACTAAACCCGTCTGGTCCTGGGCTTTTTTTGGCTGGGAGACTATTAATAACTGCTTCTATTTCTTTAGGTGATATGGGACTGTTTAGATGGTCAACTTGATCCTGACTCAACTTTGGTACTTGGGATCTGTCTAGAAATTTGTCCATTTCGTCCAGGTTTTCCAGTTTTGTTAAGTATAACCTTTGGTAGAAGGATCTGATGGTGTTTTGGATTTCTTCAGGATCTGTTGTTATGTCTCCCTTTTCATTTCTGATTTTGTTAATTAGGATTTTGTCCCTGTGCCCTTTAGTAAGTCTAGCTAAGGGTTTATCTATCTTGTTGATTTTCTCAAAGAACCAACTCCTCGTTTGGTTAATTCTTTGAATAGTTCTTTTTGTTTCCACTTGGTTGATTTCACCCCTGAGTTTGATTATTTCCTGCCGTCTACTCCTCTTGGGTGAATTTGCTTCCTTTTTTTCTAGAGCTTTTAGATGTGTTGTCAAGCTGCTAGTATGTGCTCTCTCCCGTTTCTTCTTGGAGGCACTCAGAGCTATGAGTTTCCCTCTTAGAAATGCTTTCATTGTGTCCCAAAGGTTTGGGTACGTTGTGGCTTCATTTTCATTAAACTCTAAAAATTCTTTAATTTCTTTCTTTATTCCTTCCTTGACCAAGGTATCATTGAGAAGAGTGTTGTTCAGTTTCCACGTGAATGTTGGCTTTCCATTATTTATGTTGTTATTGAAGATCAGTCTTAGGCCATGGTGGTCTGATAGGATACATGGGACAATTTCAATATTTTTGTATCTGTTGAGGCCTGTTTTGTGACCAATTATATGGTCAATTTTGGAGAAGGTCCCATGAGGTGCTGAGAAGAAGGTATATCCTTTTGTTTTAGGATAAAATGTTCTGTAGATATCTGTTAGGTCCATTTGTTTCATAACTTCTGTTAGTTTCACTGTGTCCCTGTTTAGTTTCTGTTTCCACGATCTGTCCCTTGATGAAAGTGGTGTGTTGAGGTCTCCCACTATTATTGTGTGAGGTGCAATGTGTGCTTTGAGCTTTACTAAAATGTCTTTAATGAATGTGGCTGCCCTTGCATTTGGAGCGTAGATATTCAGAATTGAGAGTTCCTCTTGGAGGATTTTACCTTTGATGAGTATGAAGTGTCCCTCCTTGTCTTTTTTGATAACTTTGGGTTGGAAGTCGATTTTATCCGATATTAGAATGGCTACTCCAGCTTGTTTCTTCAGACCATTTGCTTCGAAAATTGTTTTCCAGCCTTTCACTCTGAGGTAGTGTCTGTCTTTTTCCCTGAGATGGGTTTCCTGTAAGCAGCAGAATGTTGGGTCCTGTTTGTGTAGCCAGTCTGTTAGTCTATGTCTTTTTATTGGGGAATTGAGACCATTGATATTAAGGAAAAGTAATTGTTGCTTCCTTTTATTTTTGTTGTTAGAGTTGGCATTCTGTTCTTGTGACTGTCTTCTTTTTTTTTGTTGAGGGATTACTTTCTTGTTTGTTCTAGGGCGTGATTTCCGTCCTTGTATTGCTTCTTTTCTGTTATTATCCTTTGAAGGGCTGGATTCGTGGAAAGATATTGTGTGAATTTGTTTTTGTCGTGGAATACTTTGGTTTCTCCATCTATGGTAATTGAGAGTTTGGCCGGGTATAGTAGCTGGCATTTGTGTTCTCTTAGTGTCTGTATAACATCTGTCCAGGCTCTTCTGGCTTTCATAGTCTCTGGTGAAAAGTCTGGTGTAATTCTGATAGGCCTTCCTTTATATGTTACTTGACCTTTCTCCCTTACTGCTTTTAATATTCTATCTTTATTTAGTGCATTTGTTGTTCTGATTATTATGTGTCGGGAGGAATTTCTTTTCTGGTCCAGTCTATTTGGAGTTCTGTAGGCTTCTTGTATGATCATGGGCATCTCTTTCTTTATGTTTGGGAAGTTTTCTTCAATTATTTTGTTGAAGATGTTTGCTGGTCCTTTGAGTTGAAAATCTTCATTCTCATCCACTCCTATTATGCGTAGGTTTGGTCTTCTCATTGTGTCCTGGATTTCCTGGATGTTTTGAGTTAGGATCCTTTTGCATTTTGTATTTTCTTTGACTGTTGTGTCGATGTTCTCTATGGAATCTTCTGCACCTGAGATTCTCTCTTCCATTTCTTGTATTCTGTTGCTGATGCTCGCATCTATGGTTCCAGATCTCTTTCCTAGGGTTTCTATCTCCAGTGTTGCCTCGCTTTGGGTTTTCTTTACTGTGTTTACTTCCCTTTTTAGTTCTAGTATGGTTTTGTTCATTTCCATTACCTGTTTGGATGTGTTTTCCTGTTTTTCTTTAAGGACTTCTACCTGTTTGGCTGTGTTTTCCTGCTTTTCTTTAAGGGCCTGTAACTCTTTAGCAGTGCTCTCCTGTAATTCTTTAAGTGACTTATGAAAGTCCTTCTTGATGTCCTCTATCATCATCATGAAAAATGCTTTTAAATCTGGGTCTAGATTTTCGGTTGTGTTGGGGTGCCCAGGACTAGGTGGGGTGGGAGTGCTGCGTTCTGATGATGGTGAGTGGTCTTGATTTCTGTTAGTAGGATTCTTACGTTTGTCTTTCGCCATCTGGTAATCTCTGAAACTAGCTGTTATAGTTGTCTCTGTTAAGAGCTTGTACTTCAGGTGACTCTGTTAGCCTCTATAAGCAGACCTGGAGGGTAGCACTCTCCTTGGTTTCAGTGGGTAGAGTATTCTCTGCAGGAAAGCTCTCTTCTTGCCGGGAAGGTACCCAGATATCTGGTGTTCAAACCGGACTCCTGGCAGAAGTTGTGTTCCACTCACTAGAGGTCTTAGGATCCCGTGGGGAATCCTTTGTGGGCCCTTGCGGGTGTCAGGCGACTCTGCTGGCAAGGAAGCCCGGGGCTCGAGTGGAGCGGAAGGGGCTTTTGCCCTGGGTCAGGCCCGGGTAGTCTGCTTCCCTATGTACCGCAGTCTCAGGTTCCACGCGATTGGATTGGGGCCGGCGCTGTGTTCCACTCACCAGAGGTCTTAGGATCCCGTGGGGAATCCTGTATGGGCCCTTGCGGGTGTCAGGCAACTCTGCTGGCCAGGAAGCCCTGGGCTGGAGTGGAGCGGAAGGGGCCCCGAGTCTGACTCTTTCTTTCTTCAAGGAAAGAGTGGATGCTTAGGCATGGCTTTAATAATTCTTTTCTTCCCTTTGAACGAGTCTTAGAAATTATTGATAGTTTTTACTCATTTATCTGTGAGTTTGATCAACATCAATTTGTCTGATTTTGAAAGATGCTCACATATTCTCTGTTATGTTATTCAGGGTAGCAGAATCCACTGAGGAGGTGTCCAGCCTCCGTCCACCTCGTCTGATCCACGAAGACGGTATCATTCGTCCATATGACAGGCAGGAATCGGAGGGTTCCGACCTATTAGAGGTAAATGCTGGTCTTCGTGGCTGTGAAATGGAAAGATGCTAGGGCAGAGATGTCATGGGTGATTTTTAAGGTACCTGATCGTGACTCTCTGAAGGAGTCTTCATGGTTTATAGAGTAGAATTTGTTTTTCTGTAGGGTGGCCTGGCATGTTGAGGGGAGCTAATTGGTAACTCATTTTTCTGTACAGGACAGGAGCAAGGCACAAGGGCTTTTCTGTGCAGAAAAGACTGCCTTGGAAGCAGCTGTAGGCTGCTTGACCATCCCTGAGGCAGCTTGCTTAGTTACCATGCTTCATTCTGGCTTCTTGCTTTGTGCCTAGTGTTTCTCTTGCTGCTACCCTTTGCTCTCAGCCACAATACCCGACTCCTCTTACTGTGAGAATCTAAAATTATTCTGCTAAACAGAACTAGAGGAGAGAAAAAGAGATTATACATTTATAGTCTTGTTAAATGTTTTAAAAGAATTATTGTGTTTTGGCATTTTGTCTTGGCTATAGTTTCATTATACTTAAATAATATGCATATACTTAAATTGCTATCCTTCCGTGACTGGCTTTCCCTCAGCAGAGACTTACTAATATTTCCATACTTTATGATAAAGATGACTTAGTTATTCTTAGCTTCTGGTTTTCATTATATGTGGTCACATTTTATCTTTTTGCATGCTTCTAACTTTCTTCTCTTTCTTTTTCCTGCCTACACAGCAAGAGATGGGGACACAGGAGTAAATGTCCCCGTACTGCCTGACTCCATCCTTAAAACGCAAATCATACTACTATTGTTTGACGGTGTGTGAATCAGACTGTGTGTAAATCACGGCCGATTTTAAAGAAATCTCTTTATAACTCTCCCTTCCACCTGAGCTTTTCAGTATGGTGGCTCATAGTTGAAAATTGTGACTTCATGGAATTCTACACAGGGCTAAGCAATGGGTGTAAAAGATGCCATGGTGCAGGAAATAACTTCGCTGGTTTGGGATTGGGAGTTCAAAGGATATTGAGCCCAGAGCACATCTTTTGCTACCGTTTTGGAAATTGTAAGGCTTGTCTACGGGGTTGTCCGTGTACCCGTCAGATGAGGTTGGAAAGGATAGGTCTGTGCAGTGAATGTCCGTGTTTCTGAATCTCGATGATGGAATTATGCAGAGTTCTGCTCCACACAGTACCCCAAACTTACTCAAGTCATGGGACTATTAACCTGGGAGGTAGCATTTTAATAACTAATATGTCATTTCTCTGAGCTTGTCCTTGGACCTGAGATGGTCTTGGCATAGGAATTGTAGTAGAATGTTTCTTCCGTATATATTTTTTTCTTTTTTAATTCAGTTATGAAGTAATTTATGTGGTCTGCACCCCTAACATTCATCAGGGATTCCTTTTGAAAACTGAGCCCCATTGCTGGTTACGCTTACCTCATAATTAACTGGTTTTAATTATTGTAAGTAGAGTTAGTAACAGAACATGTAATTAGGCAGATTACCTCTGTGGCAGCTGAATGTATAGATATCTCTCCTTTTATAAACAAACTCTTAGAGGTCTGGGAGATGGCACAGTTGATAAAGTCTTCCTAGCAAGCACAAAGACCTGAATTTAGATCTCCAGTACTCACACATGGTGGGTGGTGCGTGTCTGTCCAGTGCTGAATGGAGCTGGGGTCAGGAAGCAGGCAGAACCTGGGGTTTGTTGACGGCCAGCTCACTTACTTTTAGAGAGTACCAGATTTTGTGAGAGATCTTGCTCGAAATCAGAGCAAAGCAAAAGATAGTAATGGAGGAAGACACCTGATAATGAACTCAGTCCTCCACACGTTCACAAATGCCCACATGCATATGCCACACGTAACATGTGTGCACCCCTTCACACACACCTGTACAAATGGACATGTGCATGCGGCATTGACACTTCATAAATTTAATCCTCAGAGAGTTTTCTTGATGTGAACAAAATAACTATAAATTAGCCTTTAAACCCCAGCTAATTCCCAAAGTAAATGATATTTTAATTTCTATTTAAAATAATAATGAGAATGTTTAATTTTGTGCTTTAACAGTGTCTTATCTATCAACTAATATTGAAGCCAAAGTAGAAACTTGATCACTAGTATATATTTGAAGTTAATGAAACTGTTAAATACAAGCTACAAGCTTTTTTTTTTTTTTTCTTTTTCTTTTTGGACAGGGTCTACTATGTAGCCCTGGTTGGCTCGGAACTCTCTGTATAGACCAGGCTGGCCTTGACTTCACAGATACCCTCCTGATTATACCTCTCATGTGCTGGGATTAAAGGTGTGCATTTATGTTTTTAAATGCATAGTTATAAAAAGCAGTTAGTTGAACACTTTATGTCTAAAGCAAACACTGTAAAGAGAATATAACTGATGTCCAAGGCCAGACAGCACTTCATGGACAGAAGGGATGACCTGCATCCTTGTCTGGGGCACAGCTCAGGTAAAGCAGCAGCCACAAGGCTTGGGTTTGAACCCTGGCATTGCCACGTTTCCCTCAAAACAAGACTTCTGTGCTCATGGGACCACATATAGAAAAATATGTAAATATTAATCGTAGCCAAAATACAAAACCAAGAAGCTTCTAGGGCCTGGGTGATGGGGGATGGGCACGGTGTCCCCGTGCGTGCAGCTTCCGAGAGAGTCAAGCACGGTCTGTGACTTCAGATGCTGCAGCTCCTTGTGTGAGAGACACAAGTTTTAGTTTTCCTGAATATATTCCAGTTTTACCAAGACTTTGTGATCCTCTGAAATCTGTGTCTTTTTAGTTACTTATTATGTTTTATTGTATTTTTTTAGCTCCTTAGTGATTCTTGTGGTTTCTCTTTTTATAAATGTATGTATTAAGCACAAAGGTTATTTTAGCTAAGACTATAGTCATCTTGTGTGGCCTTTAAGTTTTTGTTACAATGTCAGACAACCCTTTAAACTGTAATCTACTGTAATAATTTTGGACGAAATAGAAGGTAATTGTTGTAGGGTTTGGTGACTTGTAGCTGAGCTTAGCTCCTGCAGCTCTCCCCATCTTGCTGTGGCCAGAGCTGAGGAGGGAGCACATTCTGATTGTGTGGACTCTGTTGGATTGAGCCCTTTAGGGAGTCAGTGGAACACTGACCTGTAAATGTCACAGAGTCCTGGAGTATTAGAGTTTATCTTCCTTGCTCTTACTGTAATACTGACTTACTCTAAATAATTTATTTATTTTGCTGATGATTCTTAACGGTCATACAAGATTTAATGCAGTCTTCTTTGCTTTCCTACCTAGTTTTGTTTTTCCGTGTTTGGAAATGTTTTACTAACACTTTAACCCTTGCCTGTCTACCCACTGAGGTAGTCTTGCATTGTGTAATCCGTTCTTCCCTCCGACATTGGTTCTTGTACCGTACTCAGTGATATTATTAACTCTGTGATAAATACCACTGTACATTTGCATTTTGCCTTTTCATGCCGTGTGCTGTTTCCTTAGAATTAATTTGGAAGGGATGAAAAAGAATGGGTACAGGATCCTTTCCTTTACCGAAACGTTACTAAATCCCTCATGTTAAGTTTTGTGTTGGTCAGTCTGGTCTCCTGTTACCCTCAGTGATTGTATCTCGCTCTGAATTTCAGAGTCTAGTGTGTCTTTAATAGCACTGGAAAGATGTTCTCAGTGTATCCTGGTGATAAGTTGTACATGAGGGCTCTTGGCGGGTGAAGCACAGCTTGATAAGGACTGGACATGTGAGGAGAGAAGCAGGCTCCCCCAGCTTCTGTGGCTTAAACCTGCCGCCATGTGTATTCCTAGATCGAGCTAAAGCCACTACATTATTACAGCATGCTGTCCTGTTTTCCTGTTTTCTCTGAAGGAACTGAGGGTTTGATGGTAAAACACTGTTGAGAATTCACAGGGTGGACTGTGAAACCAGTGCCCATCTCCCCTCCGCGATGCACTCTGAAGATGCCGCTTCAGCTCTGGGAATTGTCTTCCTCGTTTATGGCTTTTGCAATCCTTGTTTGTGGCTTGTTTTTGTAATTAGCAAGGAATGGCTAGGGACTGACATATTTTTAAGATGTGGGTTCCATTGCCTGCAGCACAAATGAAAAATGTACTTAAGATTCACAGTCACAACACCAAGCGTGCTTTCCTGGCTGTGTGTATGCTGACTGTATGATCCTGATGCCGTAGGGGTGCGTTCTCCTCAGTCATGCAGCGGGACAGCCGTGTTCACTCAGTGTGTCTATCTTCTGTATTTTATGCCCATGTATCATTTGAACTTTGATCACTCATCATAGGTGATATCAATGATATTTATTAGTATTTGTTATAAAACTGTATTTGTTTCTAATGTGTATTGACTAATTTAAGTCAGTAATTTTAAGATACTTGAAAAAGAAAATAAATATTTTATTGGCTACAATTTATAGTTGGGTTATTTGTGCATTAGGAATATACTCTGCAAATATTTTGAAATGCTAGAAATTCTTTGTGTCCATAATTGTCTATTGTAGTAAGAAATATAATTTCATACAAAGATGTTTCTTTTCAACTTGTGTTTAATCTACATGACCCAATACAGAGAGACAGCAAAGCCCTTGCAGACTTACCATTATGTGGTGTATAACCCTGTCCAAATCAGTGGTTGGGTCTTAGCTTTTAAGAAATGATTTTGTATGTGTCTGTGTGTGTGCCTGGGCGCATGCCTATGCACCATGTGCATGACTGAGCCTCTGGAGGTCAGCAGAGGGCGTCAGAGTCCTTGGACCTGGAGCTACAGGAGATGGTGAGCTGTAGTGTGGATGCTGCAAATGGAACCTGTGCTCTCTGAAAGAGCAGTCGGTGCTCTTATCCACTGAGCCATTTCTCCAGCCCCGGGGCCTCAGCTTTTAAGAAGGGTCATATACTTCTCTCAAAGGAACCTGAAGAAAAAGGTGAACCATCCTGTGAAAAGAATTTCAAAACCACTATTTCTGAATTTCACGTCTATGCCACCCCAAGTCCTTGCCAGGGAAGGACCCTTTAAGGACCAGTGCGACATTAATGTGGCGGTTTTATGTTACCATATTTATATATTCTTAATGAAGATGTGTGATTGTTTCTAGCTGATAACTTTGAATTTTTAAGTTACTAAGAACACAATATTTTTCACCAGATGCTCACTTGGTAAGCATTCCGTCCATCTGTGCAATAGTGAATCCTTAACTGTATTGTAAATAGGCTGTTTTCCTGCTGCAGATGCCAAGATGCAGTATTCTGGTTTTGTTTCTAGCGTACCTTTTCCTAACCTTGATTATCATCGGCTACCATACAAATTATATTTAAATACATGTAGTTCCCAAGTCTTAACTCGTGCTTCTTTTTCAGAATCACATCAAGAAGTTGGAGGGCGAGGCCTACCAGTTCCACTGTGCCGTTCCCGGGAACAAGAGGGCTGTCCTTATGATCACAAACAGGTATCTCCGGCCTTCCAGATGCATCCAGCTGTGCTCATACTCACAGGAGGACTTTCAGAGGCCACAGTGACAGATGGGCAGGGGCAGGGTGACCATTTGCATATGTCAGAGACACACAGCTCTGGCTAGCTCTCTGACTGCACGTGCTCCAAGCCCCTTGTTCTGGCGATGCAGAAGCTCGGCCCAGCTTGGCTTTGGGCTCATTCAGGAGCGGCTGAGGACACAGTGAGCGGGGCCTTCCTCTTGCAGTGAGGACACTGTAAGGAGCCACTTCCAATAGAAGAAGGCAGGGCACTTTCCCTTGTAAGGTTTTATGTGGGTTATTGCCAGATCCCTTTTCAGGATGGTGGTGCTCTGTGTGCCATCCTAGTTCCTTCTGAGTGTTTTGGAAATAGCAAACACCTTCTCCAGAGAAAAGGGATTTGTGCTAAAATATCAAACTTAACATCCTGGGATTTACCCTAGAAATAAACTTATCTTCAGATAACTACTGTAGATCAATAATTTTCAAAGTGCTGTTATGTAGGATTAAAGCAGATTATGTAGAGCAGGCACACTCTGCTCAGTGTTCTTTCTCTCTCTCCTTTACGTCCCCCTTCCTCCCCAATCTGTCTCTTTCTGCCCCCCTCCCTCCTCCCTCCCTTTCCCTCTAATGTATCCATCCCATCCACCTGAGTTTTGGAAACCAAACCCAAGGTGTAATGGTTGCTAAGCTAGTGCTCTCCCACCGAGCTGCAACCCCAGCTCCTCCCTATTCGATTTAAATGTACCTGGACAAGTAAGAAAAGCTGAATGAAGTACAGAATCTAGACATTGAAATGAGCCTTTCTAAAGAGGATACCTATAAGGAAGGGTTATTCAATCACTGTATTGGTCCATTAGTTGGGATGTGAATACGGGCTATGGAGATGGCTTGCCAGACAAGAGCACTTGCTGCTCTCGTGGGGGCCCAGGTTCAGTTCTCAGCACCCACCTTTGGCTGATGCCTCTGACATCTACGGGGATCTGCACTTAAGTGCACACACCCATACTCACACACACACTTCAAAATAAACCTTTGAAAAATCCGAGTGGAGGTCTTGGAGACTCCATACCAGAGTGTGTCACCTAGGAGATGACAAGATTTAAACTCTGATAGTTGGAGCAGGAGAGAGAATAGAGACTTCTTATGGTAGGAGAATGTGTAACTGTAGTGCTCAGGAGAAGAGAGAACTTAAAAAATGCACAAAACAGTCAGTTGTCTTTGGTACAAGGCTTTGCTATCTGATACTGCACTGGGCTTAGGGTCAGGTGTGTGGATGCTCATCAGAGACAGGCTAGACCTGTGTGTGGGTATTGAAATGTCACAAGAAGGAAGTCACCGCTGGCTCTTGCTCGGCAAGGATCAAGGGTCCTATAGCTATCCGTCCCAAAGAATTCCAAAATTCTCATGGTACCCCTTGAGAAACAGCATCAGGAGCCTGCTTTAATTCCCCTGCCCATTGATCACCAGGTTCATTCAGGTCTGCCTTCCTGAACACCCAAGTTTAGCCCTTTCTTCTCTCTCCTTTCAGCCACTGTCATAGTGAGGCTGTCAATGGTTCCTCTTCAGGCTTTGCAGCAACCTCGGTCTTAATATTCTATTCCAGGCCCTGAGCCCCAGCTCTCTCTGCTTATCGCCAGAAGTATGTCTAAAATAACCTTCCTATAGTGTCTGATTACCCATAAGTTAAAGTTGTAATTTAAAGAGGACACTAGTATCATTCTAAAATTAGACATTAAGGTGATTTTTCTCACCAAGGCATGTATTTGGTATTCCAGCCACAGACCTCCACACTCCCCAACAAGCATTTCCTTCTGCTTGGGGTTGATGGCACAGGCTGTTGTCCCTGCTGCTTGGGAAAGCAAGTCAAGAGGACAGCAAGGTCAAGACCTGTCTGAGGGCCAGCCTGGGCAAAGTTGTGAGACCTGCCTCAAGATGCATGGGAGCATAGCTGAAACAGTGCTTGCCTAGCGTTTGCAAGGCCCCGAGTTCTATTCTGAGTAACACACCATTGCTTTGCACACTTAGTCTCCCAGAGTGTCTGTATTGTCTAAACTGTCACTGCCTCCATAAAGAGAACACCCTCTATTTGTGGTTAACTTGAACTCACCCTCCATGTCATCAGTGCAGCCTTTCTGTTTCCAGCGCTCTGAGTTTGTGGTGGCATGTGTTGTCTGTGTGTTCATTTTCCCTTCTGGGCATCTCCCTCTCAGGCAGAGTCCTCACCTTTATTCTTTCCTCCCACACCTATGTGGTGTTTGAATTCACAAATATACATTTCTAGTTTTGCTGTCTTTAGTGGAGACTTAAAATCAGGTATAGTTACATCAATTATTAATCTGACTCTGACTAGAAAATCAGTCTTGGTGTCCTTTAAGGATTATGCTATTTTTTCAATTGCTATTCAGTAAAACGAGACATTTCTCCTGTGATATACATTAGCGTTAAAATGTTCAAGTCTGGTATTTATTAGTAGGTCCAAAGTGAGTCTTTGCTGACATTTGGGCTTGTGACATTTCCTGTATGATCTGTCGTGGCTGGAAGGCGTAAGTGACTGACAGGAAAGAGCAATTAGGAAGATTCCCAGCAAATCGCTCCTCTTCAGGGGCTTCTGCTCGCCTCCCAGATGAGGGTCCATCCTGCACCTCTTGTGTTTCAAATGTGATTTTCCTCATTTGTTTTGCTGGTTTAAAACCAAAAACAGCATTCCTGAATTCTGCAAGATTGACAGAAGGGGCATTTTTAAAGTCCATTTTTGTTTGGTAGAGAGTTATATTGTATTCCATTTAACATTTACATAGACTTTTTTTTTTAAATGAAGAGCATACTTTTCTGTGAGTGAATTTTAAAATTTTTATTATTATATTTTTATTTTTTACAGTTCAGCTGTCCCCCCCCTTATTTTCCATTATTTTCCCTTCAGTTCTTTTAGATAGGAACAATTCTGGGTCAAAATTTTTGACTGTGGGATGGTAACCCAATTCCTCCACTTGATGCCCTGTCTTTTCACTGGAGTTCCCTCTTCTCACTGTTGGGCATTTCATCTAAGGCCTCTCCCTTTGATTCCTGAGAGCCTCTCACCTCCCAGGTCTCTGATACTTTCTAGAGGGTCCTCCCACCTCTCCCTATACCTCAAGGTTGCATATTTCCATTCATTCTGCTGGCCCTCAGAGCTTCTGTCATGTCTCAACCCCCATACCTGATTATGTTCCCCCCTTTCCCTCTACCCACTCCTACCTAGGTCCCTCCCTCCCTCTGTCTTCTGTGATTGCTTTCTTCTCCCTTCCAAGTGGGATTGCAGCATCCTTACTTGGGCCCCTCTGCTTGTTAACCTTATTGAGTTATATGGATTGTATCCTAGGTATACTGTACTTTTTTTGGCTAATATCCATTTATGAGTATATACCATGCATGTCCTTTTGGGTTTGAGTTACCTCACTCAGGATGATATTTTCTAGTTTTATCCATTTGCCTGGAAAACTCATGATGTTCTTAATGGCTGAGTAGTATTCCATTGTGTAAATGAACCACATTTTCTTCCTTCCTTCCTTCCTTCCTTCCTTCCTTCCTTCCTTCCTTCCTTCCTTCCTTCCTTTCTTTCTTTCTTTTTTTTTTTTTCTGAAACAGGGTTTCTCTGTATAGCCCTGGCTATCCTGGAACTCACTTTGTAGACTAGGCTGGCCTTGAACTCAGAAATCTACCTGCCTCTGCCTCCTGAGTGCTGGGATTAAAGGCGTGCGCCACCACGCCCGACAAACCACATTTTCTGTATCCATTCTTCTGTTGTGGAGCTTCTTGGTTGTTTCTAGCTTCTGGCTATCACAGACAAGGCCACTATGAACATAGAGGAGCACATGCCCCTATGGCATGGTGGGGCATCTTTTTGGGCATATTCCCAATAGTGGTATAGCTGGGTCTTCAGATAGATCTATTTCCAGTTTTCTGAGAAACCTGATTTCCAGAGTGGTTGTACCAGTTTACAATCCCACCAGCAGTGGAGGAGTGTTCCTCTGATGACTAAGGACTTTGAAGGTTTCTTTAGGTGCTTCTTAGCCATTGAGATTCCTTTGTTGTGAATCCTCTGTTTAGCTCCGTACTTCATTTTTTGATTGGGTTGTTTGGTTTTTGGAAGTTAGATTCTTGAATTCTTTATATATTTTGGATATTAGCCTCTATTGGATATGGGGTTAGTGAAGATTTTTTTTCTTAATCTGTAGGTTGTCAATTTGTCCTATTGACTGTGCCTTTTAAAATGTTTATTTTTGAGAGTTTCATGCATATATACAGTGAAATATGATCATATATGCCCCATTTCTTCCTTCCAACTGCCCTTGTCCCTTCTCCCAACGTGCCTCTTCCTTAACTTCATGTCCCCATCTTCCTCTTCCTTTTTATTTTCTAAGTCTAATTTTTACTGATAGTGTGCACATGAATATCTGCTATCCAGTGGAGCACGGGAAACCTACCAGCAGCCACACTGAGAACGATTGAGTCTCGCTCCAGTGCAGGAGCCCCTCAGTGGGGCCTGGAGACCGTGTGCTGGGATGTGGGCTAGCTTGATCTTGTACACATCTCCTAATGGTAGCCACAGAGGCTTTGAGTTCCTAAGGGCAGTAGCCGTGTCATGTCCAAAAGACAGCATTTCCCAGAATCCTCTCACCCTCCAGCTGCTATATTCTTTCTGCCTGCTCCTCCCTGAGCCCTGGGACGGGGAAGTTGATAAATGTTTCCCATCCCTCTTTGTTCTTCACTCAGCTTCCGACCCTCAGCACCCTATGGGGGTCAGCTTTTGTTGTTTACTAAACACACACAGAGTAAAGATGGAGCTGATCCGCGGCTGTGCTTGTTTTCTTTTCCAACACAGGCGAGCACTGTTTATAAAGGAGGTTGAAATCCTAGGCCATATGTCTGTGGACTGGCAGTGTCTGTTTGAAGATTTTGTATGTCCTCCTGAAGTCAGTGAAAATCTGCTGAAGATTTCAGTTAAGGTGAGAAAATATGAATCAGACCTTCAGAGCCAGAGAGACTCAGTCAGTGCTTTCTGGCTGCCTCACAGTTACAGAGGCAGGCCGAGTGGAGGAGCAGGGCCATCCCTGTGCTGGCGCATGCTAAACCGTAAACAAACAACTAATTTGTGTAACTCTTTTATCTTCTGACATAGAGTATAGTATCAATTGATTCGCCAGAATTGCTTCTGCCTTTTGGTAAAATTAAGCATTAGTGAGTAGGAGTTTTTGTTTCTTCTTATGTACACCCATTTTGCAACAACCTTAGACATTTCTACAGATATTCTTTTTGCTAAGCAATTGGTAGGCTATGTGCCTCAGGGAAAGTAAATGTTCCGTCTAAGGTCATCGGACGCTGAGCAGGCAGAAGCACTTGCTGTGCAAGCATGGCCCCTGAGTTCGATCCCCAGAACCCCCATGGAAGCAAATGACCCTGCAGAGTTGTCTTGACCTCAGCTCACACCTGCTTGTCAACACATCACACACACAAACCGTTAAAAATAGATTAGGTCTAAATAGCCCCATTTATGATCTGGTGCACACAGAATGTGAATATAACTTACATGTGTGTGACCTGTGTCTTTCCTCCCATCCTTTGCTAAGGACGGACTTTGCATTGCACAGTATGGGGTTAGCAGAAGTTATACCTTGTCTTTGCTGGGTTCTCAGGCTTACCCACCATTCACACACACACACACACACACACACACACACACACACACACCTCTCTAGATGTATTTTTATCTCTCTTAAGAAAACATACACAGTTGGCATTGTAAATATGGCATTGTGTATAATACCTTTGTTTTGCTTAAACAACAATGATATTATCCTCTTTATTAAAACTCTCCAAACAACATTACCCACAGATTTTGAATGGGTTTAAAGTGATTGTCCTTTACTTCTCTCATTATAGACATGTATAGACAAGAGAATCCCGAGTCAGCCTGCCCGTGTGTGCTCTGGTGCAGATTGTCACAGCACAGGGCGCCCTGGCAGGAAACAGTGCCCTGGAGCTGGGGCAGACTGTCCGTGCATAGTTTACAGTCCCCTGGTTACCACCTGTCTCTCAGCTACTTTTCCCTTGCTGCAGTAAGAAAGCACCACGAGAAGGCAATGTATAAAAGAAACAGTCTAACTGGGGCTTTGGGTTTCAGAAGATGGGATCCATGATTCTGGAGCAAAGGCCTGGTGACTAGAACAGCTGAGCCACATACATTGTGATCTGAAAGTGGGAGGTAGAGAGAAAGCGAGACTGGGCGTGGTGCAGTCTTTTGAACCCTCAAAGCCTGTCCCCAACAAGGCCACACCCCTAATCCTTCCCAAATAGTTCCACCAGGGAGGTACCAAATATTCAAACATATAAGCCTATGGGAGCCAATCTCATTCAAACTACTGCAGCATCTTGGCTTCACATCAGTGGTAAGAATTGACTCGGTGTATTTTTACATTGTATAAGAATTTTATCTATCAGGAGATGAAGGGGGGGCCTTTTGGTTCGCCACTTGTCTGTCAGCTGTCATGTGTTGTCACAGTGTGATCCTGTAGGCTATTTATTGTTGCCTGCTGAAGCCTTTATTTTACACAAATAGGTCTATAAATTATGACTCTAGTGTGCAGCCACTTTCCTTGTAGCAAGGTGATTTATTTCACAGCATACTTGCATTCCAGTGGTGTAGTGCTTATGAAATAAGTTGACATTTAAGCATCCAGTTAAAGATTAAGGTATTTTTTTTCTAAAGAATAATTCCTTTCCTGTCATTATTTCTTTTAAAACCAGGAGCAGGGTCTGTTCCATAAAAAAGACAGTGCCAATATAGGCCATCTTCGGAAAATTTACCTGAAGGATCCCATCACAGCCAAGGTAAAGAGTTCATTTTAACAACCCCCTCAAGGATTTTAATGGGAAAACCTTTACAAGCTGGGGTAACAGTTAGTCGCCATTACCTCTCACATACTCTCTACTACTGGTAATTTTGAGTTAATGCTCCTGTGAATGGTGGGCTGGAAACTCACCAGAGTGGAAGGTCATGGTTCACATTGCGTGGGTGGGTGGTACAGCCTGAGAGAGTCATGGTTCATACCTCATGTGAGGTGGTAGCCTGGTCCTTGTCCACACCTGCATGGAGACTCCGGGTCTCTGCCTTCCCCTACCCTCGGGGAGCCAGAGGTCATCTTTGCAGTTGATAACCCTGCTTTTCCTTCCAGAGGGCCTTTGATGCCATTGAGAGCGCCCAGTCAGCAAGGCAGCAGCAGAAGCTCATGAGGCAGTCGTCAGTGAAACTCCTCAGGCCCCAGGGGCCGTCTTGACCATGGATTCTACAAGGCTTCTGAGGGGGAAGCGGCCGCTGCAGGGCCTGCTCAAGAGAACATTTCCAGCGATTCCTTGGCTCTGGGTTTTGGTGTTTTGTTTTGTTTTTTGTTTTTGACTCTTAATTTTGAGTCTTGGGAATTCTGCATATATTAGGAATCTACTGCTACACGTTTAGGTCAGACCTCAAAGAAATACCACTTCAGCTTGGAGAGACTTATTCATTAATATTAAAATTGTGAAGCAAAGAGTGGTGGGCTTGTTTTTAATTAATCTTTACTGAAGAGAGGAGATTTTAAAATGAGTAGTATTCTTTGAAAGGTTTTATTCAGACAAATAGTGGACACTGACATTTGTTTAAAAGTAATTTGTGCAATAATTGAACTAAGAGAACACTTTTGGTAAGCCAGTCAGTTGACTGAAGAAATGTATCTAAAGGAGAGGCAGTGCATTTTCTATGTTCATTTTATGAAAATGTTATTTTTCTTCTAATAGGATGAGTTTTACACGAGTGCTTTTTCTTCTCCTTTCTATCTAGTCTCAGACCATGGGCGGTCTGGCAGCTTTGGTGGGCAGCCCTGCACCGCTGTCTGTAGCGAGGCACCCACCGGCTGTCAGAGCATGAGCACAACGACGGATTCTTGAGAAATAGAAACTGAGAAATTGCACTATGAGCTCCTCAGCATTCAGGAATATATAAAATACAATATTTTTTTATATTTCCAGAGATCTATTTTAGAATATAAAAGACTACAAAGGGCGCCATAAATGAACATTTAATTCTAATGCATACCTGTAAATGTCTTTTAAATACCTGTTAGGAAGAATGAAAAATCCCTACTTACTTTATTGTATAGGTTTTCTTCAAGGTCTGTACAGAGTTGGGAAACGGGTGTTCCCTGTATGCATCAAGCTGCTGTCCTTCCTCGTCTCCCTGAGGCTTGTTAGGTCGGGGCTGCCTGTTGGCAGGTTAGGTAGAGGGGCACGGGCTGCCTGTTACTCTGAGGGATTTTATTTCTTTGGGTGGACCTTTATTTAGCCTTTTTCAGGGTGTTGAACATGGCATTGAGTTAAAGCGCACAGTCAGCGATGAGATGAGGAAGGTATGGATGCTCATCTTGCTTTGCCTTTGTTGATGCAGGTCCTCCTTCCACCCTCAATGCCAGTCACGCTTTCAAGATTGCACAGGAAGACTTCTTAGCTTCCCACTGCTGCTTCATGTTTCTCTAAGGGAGAGTGCAGAAATCAGTATCTGATTTTTAGTAGTTGTTAGATTTTTAATTCAATTCCTTCATTTCTTATCCTCACCATGCCCCCCATCTCCAATCTCCAGTTCCTTCCTCCCTCCCTCCCTTCCTTCCTTCCTTCCTTCCTTCCTTCCTTCCTTCCTTCCTTCCTTCCTCTCTCTTTCTCTCTCTCTTTCTCTCTCTCTATCTTTTTCTCTTCCCCTCCCTCCCTCCCTCCCCTCCTGTCCTTCCTTCCTTCCTTCCTTCCTTCCTTCCTTCCTTCCTTCCTTCCTTCCTTCCTTCCTCTCTCTTTCTCTCTTTCTCTCTCTCTCTCTCTCTCTTTCTCTCTTTCTCTCTCTCTCTCTCTCTCTCTCTCTCTTTCTCCCTCCCTCCCTCCCTCCCTCTCTCCCTCCCTCTCTCCCTCCCTCCCTTCCTTCCTTCCTTCCTTCTTTCCTTCCTTCCTTCTTCCCTCCCTCCTTCCCTCCCTCTCTGTCTCTTCCTTTCTTTCTTTCCTTCCTTCCTTCTCTCTTTCCTTCCTTTCTTCCTTCCCTCTTTCCATCCTTTTGATAGGATCTCACAATGTAGAACAGGCTGGCCTTAAACTCACAGAGATCTGCCTACCTCTGCCTCCCAAGTGCTGGGATAAAAGGCATGCGCCACTGTGCCTAGCTTAATACTGTTATTCCTGTTAAGAAAATCATTACATATAAAACTGATAGCTTTAAACCTAATTGAACTTTCTAGAGCTAGAAGGCAGTATGATAAGCCTAGGAAGTACACTAGCAATCTATGTCTTTAAAACTGACTTAATCAGGAATTTGAATATCTGACTACATTTTTCATGTTAATCCCAGCTGTCAATGGTATTATAAATATTTAAGGCATTATATTGCACTGATGGTTTATTCCAGAAACAAATGTACAGAACATTAGACTAAGAATAGTCAAGTCTATAAACTCATTGTCTCAGTTGATACCTGTGGCATTTTTATTTGATACAGTGTTCTGGTACAGGAGTAACCCACTGGTTGTATGTAATTAGGTGTGTGGTCTTTTTTACAAATGCATTCAGGGGCAGTGACTTGCTTATAACTTTTTGAGAGAAATAAAACATTGTTACATTGTTTATATGTGTGAGATCTCTGTGTTTGTGCTAAATACCGAAGTCTCATTCTCTTCTTTATTTCAACATTCCCCTTTGCCCATCTGCTTTCATGATAGTCAGAAGACAGGTGAGACACTGCAGAGAGTTTTACATGGTGCTGGTGAGGGAAAGCCTGTTCTAAGGCTCTGAGCCTCCCTCCCACACTGGAGCTGTGTGGTCCAGCTGCAGCACTCTGGAAGCACAATAGCATTGCGCTGAGTCCTGCCTGTCATGAGTTCTCAGTCACTGGGAAGAGTGACAGGGATGCGAAGGCAGGCGTCCTGGGGAGCAGAATTCACTGTGGCAGTCTTGGGCATGCATTCTCTTCAATGGTTTTGAAGATCCGGAATGCTTCTCCCCATCTCTTGCAACCCCTTTAGTCTTTCCATTCCTGGCTCCCCACCTCTCCCCCTGGGTACAACATTTTGAAAGCCCTTCAGGCACTGAGTTATCAGGTGGGTAGAGGAGGCTCACACTGGGCCTGTAGCAAGGCAGATACATCATAATCCAAAGTGAACAAAACATTAGAAGAATACCCTTGGGCTTCCTAAGAAAATCTAATCTGGGATAGACTTCTTACCTGAGATTCCTGGGGAGGGATAGTGGTGTTCTAGTTTAAATTATGTATGAGAGAATACTAATATCTTTGTGGCACTTTGGGACTTTAAATTCATTGATCTGGGGGGAATCTTTGGACATCTGGTGTTTTGTTTTATTGTTTTGTTTCTTAACAAAGCTCCAGGTTTGTTTCTGAGGCACAGCCAGAACTAAAAATTAATGATCTCACTTAAAACAGGCTCCAAAAGCTTTCCAGATATCAGTCCCAATCAGGCATTGCAGTTACTGCTGAACTACAAGACCATCTTCATCTTGGAGAGAAAGATTTAAAAAAAAAAATTATGGCATTTAGTTGTTTGGCTGGGGCATGTCAAGGCTCATGTGTGGTCAGATGGTGATTGTAAGAGTTGCTTTCATGATTCTCTCCTGCCATGCTGATCTCAAGAATTAAATCCAGTTTGTCAAGCTTCCCTGCTGAGCCAATTTACTGTCCCCGCAAAGAATCTTAAAAAACAGAAGGTTGCTCATTTCATAGTCATGTGTCCTTGAGGAAGGCCTTTTGGTTGAATGTTGTGGCCATGATTCTTGTGACTACTGCTAAGAGGGGTTCTAGGCCATGTGTGTTTTCTCTGAAAAGAGAGTGGAACCTACCAGGACAGAGGGACATAGCTCACTCTAATGGTGACCATGCCTCTGAATTTAAATTTCTTCCTGACTTATTTTCAAAACCTCCTCCATGGAAAAGCCCAAGCCATTTAAATAATCCTTATCGTGGGTCATTTTGGACTGAAAGAACCTTCAGGAAGAATTTGCACCAATGTTTTGTTTTCATATACTGTACCTGTATAGTCCCTTACTTAGTACAGAAAGCTCTGAAAGCCAAAAGACTCTTCACAGGTTTAAAACAAAGTCACCTGGCAGCAAAATCTGACCTGACCCGGCCTGAGGTTCTTTGTGTTCTTTCTTCGTGTAAAGACGTTTGGCTGAATCTGAACGCCTTTGATGATTATGGGGTGTGGCCCCGTGGGATAGGAACCTTGTTGCCTCTCTAGTCTGCACTTCTATATTCTGAAGTACATTTGGCCCAGGAGCCCCAGAAGAGGTTGTAGAGGTCTCTGTTCTGTGTCAGTTAACCTATCTCAAGCCAATAAGGAGCTTATTCTGGCTTCCAGAGGGTGCAGTTTGTCATGGCAGGGAAGGTAGAGGCGGGAGTGTCAAGCAGTGGATTGCACTGCAGCTGTAGTCAGGAAGCAGAGGTGACTGCTGTTAAGAACTTGCTCTTTTTTTTTTTTTTTATTAAGTTGGAGACTCCAGCTCATTGAATGGTGTCACTCAAAGATAGGGTGGGTCATCTCACCTCATTCCAATTTAGAAACTTCTTCATGACATATCCAGATGTTTGTCTCCCAGGTGATTCCAGAGCCCATGTGGTTAACAATATTAACCACACACCCTCAAAATTATTAACTTCAGGCTATTAACATTTTAATTATTTTATTTAATGAATAACATTGGATTATTAAACTTCTCAAAATTTACCCAAAAAACAAAACAACAAAACCAGACCATAGGATTGTCAGTGAAAGGCAATAGGATTTTTTCCTATTCCGACCACATCACTACCGTGCTTTACAGTTCCACTAGCAAAGCATTTTGCTATTGAGATTGATGTCTAGCAGAACAAAGTTCCCCCTCGGTGGTGCAACACAAGGATTTGTGACATCCAGAAGAAACAAAAACCAAGAATGAAGTAGTTCTCTCCCTCTTGTGTATTAAGTATTAGCTGGAAGGGAGGGTTTTAAATAAGTGACCTCTAGTGAGAAAACAATCGGATGGTGAGAAAATAGAACATCCTGGTCCCTTGGGTCAATCTCATTCACTAAGATAATAAGGAGCCTTTTCAGAGAGGACTTACTTCCTCAGCAGTAATTCTCATAAACCCAAAGAAAGATCAGGTGACCTCTCCTGAGATGGACTAGGCTGCCTCTGGTTTTCTAAATGTGGCTCAAATCCCACGATAAACCATTTTTTTTTTTTTTATCAAAAATTGATTGTGAATCTTGACTCTGAGTTTGGTAGCTTTTGTGGAGAATACCTTTTGACACCAGTGTCTCCCTTGGCCATCTTTCCTTTTGGGCCATCTTTTCAGGCTTTCTTGTTACACTCCATTGCATTTCTGTGATTATCTCCTTCCATGTTAGCAAATTATCTTTATTGACCAGTGGTTGCTAAAGAAGACCCCAGGTAAAAAAGTCTTCTAAATAAAGTTTAATAGGCGCACAGTGATACCCATTCATTGGTTATAGCTAGCTTCACACTACAGGGGACAGTTAGTAGCTGTGGGACAAGAGAGCAAAGCTTTGACATTAACATTTTAGTTCTTAAGACTTTTCAGGTGGAGCAGATGCAGGCTCCAAATGAGGCACCTACGATGCTGCAGTGAGGGAGTAAGTGAAATCAGGGCTGAGCATGTCTTTCAAGACTCCGTCTCCACTCCCCACCCTCTGCCCTTGCTAGAGAGGGATACTAAGTATCAGCATGTAATCAGCATGGCCTGTATTGGTGTCTTATATTTCTTTTAAAACTTTGTGCCTTTGCCCCCCTGCCCAATGTTTTTTTTACTTCCTCTCTATGTGTTGTAAGCCTAACAGTTGCATAGGCATTTCCCATAGAAAATACTCAAGAGTCTAAGCCAGCCAGCCCTTGGTTTAAACTATTTCCCAGATCCTGGAGAATTCTAACATGTACTCTAATGTTACTGAGACAGTTAATAATTTATGTAGCCTTTGAGGTATAATAGGGAGGAAGAAAAAACTTGACCTCTCTAATGCTCCTTAGAACTAAGAATGAATCGCTCCAGGTTCTACCGCAAGCCATTAGCTAGTTCTGCTATCAGAAACAGTACACAGGCCAAGGATAGGTGCTTCCTCACCAAGGCTGGGGACATGCCCAGGAAGAGATGGTATTTTAGATGGCAGGGCATGGCAGAGAGCAGTGATGCAATGAATGAGCAGGCACTGAAAGATGTGACTTGAATGGGAGCTGTAAAGGGTTAGCCTCACCAGAGGGTGCTACAGCTTAGTTAAGCACGCAGTTATTGATGGTTTAAATTAAGCAACTATAGTTGAAGAGGGCATGGCTTCCTTCCCCGTGGAGTTCTGTGAGGAGCTTAACCTACTTTGACACTTCTGATCAAATCTTCCCTACTTCACTCAATTCACAGTGGTTCACGCTTTCAAAAAGTAATGGGGGGGGGTGTATGAATTAGTGAATTAATATCCGAGTTCTTAGCTTTTCCAATAATGAACTCCAGTCATTTGAGTAATCTATTATAAATAGCAGATTTTTTCCCCCTCAGGAAATCACACTCCTGGGAGATTCTGGAAGAGCACTGAGGCCTATGGAACATTTAGAATTGTGTCTGAAGTCACTGCCAGCAGGAAACTATAGCTTGCTCATGTCAAAGATTCCTGTAGGTAAAGTTTAGAGACCCAGAAGAAGCTTGTTGCAAGGTGACCTCAAAAGAGCAAAGACTCTTACACATCTGTCAGTGCAGTGCAGGGTGGATGGGAGCCACTTGAGAATGCCGCTTGGTGAAGGCTGTGAAGGTGGATCACGTGCGACTTAGCTCAGTGGATAAGACTGTATTCCCTGGGTCACCTGAAATGACTGCTCAGTCAATGAACATGGAGTTAGAAATCAACTCTCTTACAATCACCCGCAATGTTTATATGTCAAATGATTGTGATTTAATGAATTTTGAAGAAAGCCATCTCCTTGGGGACCTGTGAGAGCTCGAGTCTAAATGTCCTCCCCAGGCTCCTGTGTTTGAATACTCAGTCCCTAGCTAGCGGTTGTGCTTGGGGAGGTTGTGGGACCTTTGGATTCTGTAGCTCAGCTAGCAGAAGTGAGTCACTGGAGTCAGGCCTTAAAGGTTATATAATACCCACTTCTCGTGCCTGCCCAAGCTCTCTGCTTTTTTGTTCTCCAGCACGGGAGGCTCTCCCTTCTCATGCTCCTACCATGATCCATGGAGCCAGGCCAGATGCTATGACTTTCCCAGCAGGATGGACTGTATCCACTGAACCAAAATAAATCTGCTTTCTCTTTGAGATGCTTCAGCTAGATGTTGAGTTATAGTAATAGTTAATCATGGGCAGTTTTTATATCCAGCACAGGCATATCTCCTTGTGGCTTTTCATCCATTGCACGTAGTCCCAGACACAACACACTAAGGATGTGTCTGTGTGGAAGCTTGAGTATGAAACACTCTTAAATAGAACTGAAGGCTGCCTTGGGTGCTGCCATCCATTCAACCATAAATGGGAGTTTCCAAGTTTTCATCATCTCCTACCTAGACCATCCATAGTCAGAATGACATCAAGTCATCTCATGTACCTGATCCACCCCATTCACCCTCTTAGGATATAGTTGCATGGATCACCATCTGTGCCATCAGAACCAACTGAGATGGAGTGGGCCTCAGACAATTGCAAATTTCCCATTGCTTCCCCAACAGGAAAAAGTATCTCAGCCTTAAAAGAAATTACTTACATGAAATAAAATGTCGCTATTATCATAATTTATTTTCTATATCCAGGCTGGAGAGATGGCTTAGTTGCTAATGGTTAGGCCCCAAACCAAAAATATTCTCTATATACACAGAAATAACTACATTATCTTTTTTATTAGACTTTTATATGTGTGTGCCTGCATGATTTTGTGTGCGCCATGTATGTGCAGAGGCTAGGAAGAGCAGAGCATCAGATACCCTGGAACTCTATGTATAGGCAGTTTTGAGCTACACGATATAGGTGATGGGAACCAAACCCAGGTCCCCTGCAGCCCCACCAAATGCTTTGTAACCCCTGGGCTATCTCTAGAGCATGAGTTAGCCTTGTAATAACTTTTACTAAACGGTACATTTGTAAACTTGTACAGATGTGTGTGTGTGTGTGTGTGTGTGTGTGTGTGTATGTATGTATATATATATATATATATATATATATATATATATATACTGAGAAAACTATCTTTTATTCTTTTAGTCTTATTTCTTCATTTAAAAATGAGTCTTTTGGACTAAATGTGCCTTTATGTTAACCTTTGAGTTTGGATATGGGTAAAATGACCAATTTTAGGTTATTTTAAAAGTGTGAGGTGTGTTTCTAAAGGAAACCTTTCTTCCTGCTTCCTCACAACTGCCCCACAGACATTAGGCGTATATTCTAAACTACCTATGAGCTCTTTTATAAAAGCACACAGCCTTTAGCTGAAAAAGAAGAGAAGGCATGGGAAACAGTTGCTAGCCTTTTCATGTGGGAATGGTCTGGACTCAGAGACAGATAATGAAGACGCCTGGCGGATCTGAGCGTGGGCATGACTAATCCTGGAGCTCGCCATGACTGCGGGATGGATCCTTCCTCCTACAGTGGCACACCCTCTGTTTCAGTAGCAGAGAAGATCACGGCCACTCAGAAAGCCTTAGCGCACCTTTCAAACTTGACAGCCATCGTCGGGCACCACAGTAAGCTGCCTTTGCTTTCCAGATGAAGAAACAAGTTCATAGGAGGATTTACTCACCAAGACGTGAGTGACCTGATGCTTGGCACTACCTCTTTGTAGGCACGGCAGTAGCCTAGGTCTAGACATTTCAAGCTTGAGAAAGCAGCATAGACAAAGCAGATTATAATGGGCGTGAATGAAGCCTTAAATATCTTTGCTCTCTTTATGTGTACCTTCAAGTGTATTCATCTGACCGAATTCTCTCATGACGAGGTGGAAAGACATGATGGCTCCCGTGGCTTCACCTTAGAGCTGTTCTCCTCCCATAAGAAAGCTTCGTGTTCTCTGGGTTCCTTAATCACAGGGCCTTTTCATAGAGTCAACATGGGGTTCTCGTGTGCCACTAAAACCATCATCTGGTTAATGCCTTAACATCCCACTTGAGCTGAACACGTGTTCACATGTGTTGCAGTCTTAAGGGGCATGGGACACATTTGTAAACACAAAGAAAACGGCAGAAGGCCGCTAGAAAGAACAGAAAGGTTACTAAAAGGGGATCAATAATTAGGATTGACAGCAGAATCCTTAACTGTCACACCTGGGAGACATCACCAAGTGGGATGTGACTAAGAGAATATTGATCATTTAGTTGTGTTTAATCAGTTAAATTAACATTCATTCAAGGGGAAGGTTTCCAGTCTCAGGTAATTTCTTAAGACACTGCTAGGGGGTAGGGAGGGAATCAGCGAGCGAAGAGCCTACCATGCAAGAATGGGGACCTCAGTTCAGGATCTCCAGAACCTGTGGTCTCAGTATTGAGAGACAGACAGGAGGACACCAGGGCTCATTAGTTGGGTAGCTTTGCCAACCAGTGATCTCTAGGTTCAAGGAGGAACCCTGTTTCAGAACACAACATGGAGGATGATGGGAGAAGACATCAAGCATCAGCTTCTGGCCCCTGTGGGTGCATATAGGCACATACACGTAAACACACACACACATGCGCACACTCACACACACGCACACACGAAAGAGAGAGAAAGAGAGAGAGAGAGAGAAAGAGAGAGAGAGATGACTAAACAATGCACGTCAGGAGAAGAGTAATAAAACCAAGAGTAGACATAAAATACAAAATATAATTGGAATAAATTAGTAATAGAGTGTAGCCAAGATGTATAAGTTGATCAAGACTACAAGAAAATGATAAACTATTGAAGCAACGTTATATTTTTCTTAAATTCTAAGCTGTAAGGTGTTCTTGGATGCATCCCACTAGAAGGTTGTGATACTCAAAGTCAAGTGTTCTAGACAGCATCTCGTTAATTCATGGATCTCAGCAGGCTGTACATAAAAGAACAAAAGGCCAGGAATTACCAAATCCACTTTAGGAATAGAAGTCGAACGGAGAGAAACAAAGAGGTCAGAACAAGGAGAGCAAACAGAGACCACAAGCAGGCAAAAGTTTGTGAAAAGAAGAGTAAGCAAGTGTATCAGGCACCAGGTTAAGTGCTTTGCATAGTCTCATTTATCCTTAGAAATGGCACTGTGTATGTCAGTGTTAGTGTCTTTCTTCATAATAACTACAAGGCAGGGCTGGAAAGGTGGCTCAGTGGTTAAGAGCACACACCTGGCTATCAAAGGCCCCGAGCTGAGTTCTTAGGAACTGTATTAGGAAACTCACAAAGTGCCCAGAACTCCAGCTTCCTGGGATCCGACGCTCACATTCACACATACAGACCTGTAGACACTCAAACATGCATAAATAATAATAATAAATATAAATCTTTAAAAAATATAACCAAGTGGTAAAAAATACTTGACATGTCTTGTTAAGAGATGTAAGGTTAAATGTGTGTCACAAAACAAAATGAAAAGTTACGGATCCTGAGAGTCAGGTAAGGAAGATGGGCATGTGATTGAGAGGGATGGGGGAGACGTAAGAGAGGGGAGAGGTGAGAAAAGTCAGAAAGTTATAGACGTGTGACATTGTCAAGCCATGGATGACCAACATAACCGGCAAAGAAAGCTGTGGTTTATAACACGTTAAGAATTCCCCTCACTCAATATGAAGAAAACAACTCACCAGGAAAACGAGCAAAGGCTGTGAGCAGACAACTCACAAGAAAGAAATCTGAAGATAATTCCAGGACAAGCCACTTGACGCAACCAGACGCCTGACTAAAGTGGATGGTTGAGTAGCCAATGTGTTATGGGATGGAGTGGTACTGGGAAGTAGAACCATGCTCAAAAGATTCCCAATGTCTGCCTCTGCCAGGCACACATAGATAACAGTTCTCTTTAGGCATTCATGCAGAAACGCATACAAGCAATGAGAAAGATGGTAAGCGGCATGACACTTGCTGCAACACTCCAGATATTGACAACAGTGTGTGCACAGCTGTCTACCAGTAGTGGACTAAAAAGATGTGCAAGAGAGCTAAAATAGAGTATTATAAACAACAGACTCTATAGACCTGTCTTCCTATGTCAATACATAGACTTTGAACCACCTCTGTCTCAGATAGCCCTCCCCAGCTGCTCTTGGGTTAGAGGTGTGTGAGCTACATCCAGCTTTTCATATGAGTGTTAGGGACCCAGACTCAGGTCCTCACGCTTGCACAGTACACTGATCCATGGAGCCATCACTTCAGTCCAGTGTTCAGGGTCTCTCTCTATGGATCTGACCAATTCCTATCGTTTCTAAAACAGTTGCATATGAGAGCTATTTACATACCATTTACATTATGTTAGGTATAATAGATAGTCTCGAGAGGACCTAAAGTATAAGAGAGGATTTTGCAGAAACAGACAATCTAAAAAAATTTTTTTAGAGAGAAGTCTTGGTTGCCAATATAGTTCATGTTCAAATATAGTTCATGCAAATGTAAGGCGCACAGTCCGTGAGGCGTGCATGAAAAGCATCTATGCCAACTTTAGGGAAGTGATTATTTCCCAGAAAGGAAAGAGGGAGGGAATGGAGCGGGGAGGGGATGGGTTTTGGTTATATCCACAAAGATTTGTTCATTAAATCAAAAGAGCAAGGTAGTTAACAAAAATGGCAAAATGTTCACATCTGTTGCTAGAGCAGTGGTTCTCAACCTGTGGGTCGCGACCCTTCCCACAGGGGTTGCCTAAGACCATCGAAAAACACAGATATTTACATTATGATTCATTATCATAGCAAAATTACAGTTATGGAGTAGCAACAAAAATAATTTTATGGTTGGGGGGGGGGGGGAATCACCATAACGTGAGGAACTGCATTCAAAGGTCACAGCATTAGGGAGGGTGAGAACCACTGTCCTAGAGGGTGAGTGTGTTTTTGAAATTACATGTCATACTTTGTGTTTATGAAACATAATATTTAAATGGAAGGAGAGGGTCAGCGGAAGGTAGGAGAGGCAGGTTGAGGGGTGAATGGACTTTTTCTTTGTGGCCAAGGTGAAGTCAATGGGCAAGAATAGGCCTTTGGAACCACCCGCTCTTTCTTCATGGATGGACCAGAAAGGGGCCAGGTTTCTCTCCTCGTCAGATCAGTGTTGGAGACAGAGGGCTGATGTGGAAAAGGAGGTCACTGGGGGATGGGGGTGGGGCAGAGAGGACAGAAGGCGTTTGAGTGCTTCTACCTGGGAGGGAGGCAAAGGGGAGGACCAGAGACTGGGGGTAAGCAGTTGGTTTCACCCTGCCTAAGTCTATAGGCTAGGGAAGGACTGAGGGGGCAGCCTCTGAGGTAGGGTGGTGTTCTGGCTAGTTTTATGTCAACTTGACACTAGCTAGAGCCATTTGAAAGGAGGGAACCCCAACTAAGAAAATCCTCCATAAAATCAGGCTGTAGGCAAGCCTGTAGGGCATTTTCGTAATTAGTGATTAAGAGCCAGGCTCATCCTGGGTGATGCTGTCCTTGGCTGGTGGTTCCTGGGTTCTATTAGAGAGTAGGCTGAGCAAGCCAGTAAGCAGTGCCTTCCACGGCCTCTACATCAGCTCCTGCCGCCAGGTCCCTGCTTGACTTTCCATGATGAACTGTTAACTGTTCTCCTCACGGTTGCTTTTGGTCATGGTGTTTCGCCACAGCAATAGAAACTCTAACTGAGACAGGCAGAAAGGGAGGGGTGATGTCAACTTAGCAAGAAAATAAGAGAGAAGCAAAGGGTACGGTGTGGAAGATGTCAGCTAGCAGAAAGCCACTTCAGGGCCAAGAGAATACTGCATTTGGGGTGAAACTCGGTGGAGCCAGAGATTCAATGATGCTCTGTAAATGAGTGGTTTGAAGGCATCCACTGTCCATCTACTAATACTTTCCCTGACTTAGTGTGTAAGGAAGGATGTCGGGCACTGTAGGGGCAGTGCAAGATGGTATCCTGCTCCCTGGAGAAGCCAGCCTTGCTGTGCTCAGGGTATTGGGCGGCTCCAACTCTATATGACTTTCCTGGAACTAGTTTACTGGAATGGGGGACATATCAAGCAAAGACTAACATTTGATGCAGTAGGACCTTCCCCGTGCGGCCTCTATCATCTCTCTGTTCAGCCCGACTGTCCCACTCAGGGAGCAAGACAAAAAAAACACGGCTTTTCTTTTTTTCTTTAGAAGAAACCGATTTGCCCAAGAAATTGTTGACATTTTTTGAGATTTCTTTGACATTGGCAACTTCTGACAGCTCAAGGTTCCCCAACGAAATGTCAGTGTTTAATCTTGACATCTGACAGCTGCTGTGATGGGTCACAGGGGACCTCGGGTGGGCTCTGAGAGATAGAGGGCTTCAGATATGATGTCTCTTGTGTCAGAGAAGAGTGAGCAAAGCCCCCCAGAGCCATATTGGGGGGGGGGGCGCGAGGAGCTGCCCAAGAGCTAACCAAGGAGGACAAGGCCACAATCCAGGCATTTTCTTTTGTAAAGTAGCTTAAAATACAGAAAGTCTGTCTATGACATTGCCACCCTGAATGTGTCCAGTCTTGTCAAATTGCATAAAATATGTAAAGTCCAACCGTGCAAAAGGTTGGACATATGTAAAAGGTTGCACATATGTATGTACATGTGTGCAGTGTGTGTATGCATGTGCATTTCAAGGTCAGAGATTGAGGCCAGAGGTCGGCGTTGGATGCTTTCTTCCACCACTCTCCACCTTATTTTTTGAGACAGGGTCTCACTAAACCTGAAGCTTGCTGCTAAGCCAGTGATGTCCCGCCAGAGAGCTCTAAAAAAGCCTCCCGTCTCTGCCGTATGTCCCGGGGATCGAACCCAGCTCCTCGAGCTTTCATTGCAAGAACTTTACTGACTGAGGCATCCCCCTGCTCCAGGAGGGGGCTTTCTAAGACAAGTTCGTTCTTTCTCTTTCAGGTACAAAAATACTATCAGTCACTTGAACTAGGCTATCCAGGCATGGTTGGCCAGGGCTCGGGGGAGGGGCGCCTTAATGAATTAGATAAAGTTGATTCATATCTCATACACCAAATGATTGTCAATTGCTCCTTCTCAGGTAATTGAGAATGCTTGAGAGGTAATTTAAGCGGTACTTGATACTATTAATTAGCTCTCCCTAAGTTGTACATTTCATTGATGGAGCGGAAGCCAAAGCCTGGCTGACTCACACTGGCAATTGGTGCTGATGCAGTTTTCTGGGCAAGAACATTTTTTTTTTTTTCCTGGATGGAGTTCTGACAGGAATCTAGTCTGGACTTTGCCCTCTCTGAACTCTCTTATTTAGCTTCTACACAAGGCAGCCTGCACTATTTAGCATCTAATGAAATGGTTTGATTGAAAATATCCCTGTTCTAAGGTAGGACCAAAGAGCTGAAGCCACTGTGACTAAGGGCTGATCAGATTAATGAAGACAGCATGTGTGGGGGGAGGGGAGGCTGGCTCCTTCTAGAAATATTTTCTCTTTCCTTGATATCTTTGTCAAAACAAAGATAAACGGAGATGCTAAGCCCCCTGGGGGGGGGGTTGAGAATGAGCCCCTATGCTTTTGTTCTTGGGGAGCTTGCCTTGACTTTTTCCTTCTGCAGAGGCTTGTGTGGAACATCTCTCTGTATAGAGGTAGGGAGTGGGTCCTAGGGAGTGGATCTTGTCTTCATGGAGCTAGAGGCAGAACAAGAATGACAACTGTCCCCCTCCTGAGCTTGATTCCACTTGTGATTGTCCCTTCTGTTCCTGTGGAGAATTTTTCACAATCTCCCCTACAGTCACATCACCTGAATATACCCAGTATTGTCTGGTCTCGGAAGCTTAGCAGGGCCAAGCCAGCTTCTGAGTTATATGGGAACGTCCTTACAGTTTCATGCTCTGAACAGGGCTGTTTCACCCTGGACACTATTTCTGGCTCAATCCCACTCCAAGCCCCGCTCCTCCATGGATACCATCCAGAGGTCTGCCCTCTGTCACTTTCCCATTGCTTAGGTTTCTACAGCCAGCCACATGCAGCCTGAACCCCAGGAACTTCATGGGCTCTACAGATAGTAACCTCTTCTTGACCACAGTGAGGTTTCTCAGAACTTGTCCCTATCTGCTTGGTTAAAGGCCACCAGACAGAAATATCAGGGGAACACTTTTAATCTACTGGGGTCCCCAGATTTTTCTTTCCTTTCTCTATCTTGCAGATGTGTGGCCCCAGGACCTGTCGGTAATAACATTTTCCTTCTATCTCCATCTCCCTAATTCTTAATGGGATGCCACTCATCTTAAGCCCTAATTAAAGAATCCCCTGATCCTTTTCCAATCTGCTTCCTTGCCTTACCTTGGCCCCTGAAGGGGAAGGACTCAGAGCTGACCGCTGACAAGCCTGGGCTGTGGTGGGTTGGGGTAGGCAGAATGCTGTTACTGCTTGGCTGTGCAGGATGTGGCAGTTGGTTTGTCACTGGGATTAGAGAAGCATCACTGTTATCCCACCAGGTGAGTGCCCCATGGAGCCTGCTCTGGGCAGACAGACCTGGGTAGGGGGGGGGGTCTCAGGCCTGTCCTTGCCTCTCATCTCACAGTACACAGTCTTGCTGAGACTGGCAGGCTCTGAAAACTCTCATTGCCCCTCTGGGCATCCACTCATCTGATCCATGACTAAAATGTCCATGTTGTGTTGATCTTAGAGATTTGTGTCTTGGTGTCCCAGTTAGGGCTAGCATTGCTGTAATGAAACACCATGACCAAAGCAACCCGGGGAGGAAAGGGTTTATCTGGCTTAAGTGTCCACATCACTGCTCATTATTGAAGGAAGTCAGGGCAGGAACTCAAATAGGGCAGGGACCTGGAGGCAGGAACTGATGCAGAGGCCGTGGAGGGGTGCTTGCTGGCTTGCTCCTCATGGCTTGCTCCCCATGGCTTGCTCCCCATGGCTTGCTCCCCATGACTTGCTCCTCATGACTTGCTCCCCATGGCTTGCTCCCCATGACTTGCTCCTCATGACTTGCTCCTCATGGCTTGCTCCCCATGGCTTGCTCAATTGAGGCTCCTTTCTCTCCAGTGACTCAAGCTTGTGTCAAATTGACATGAAACTAACCTGCACTTTTGGTAAATCTTTTCAGTGATCAAATCTGCAGCCAGAAGTGCCTGGTCACGGTTCACCTGGGACAGTTGGTAAAGGGAGATGGTCATAAGCAGGATCCTCAGATGTAATTTTGATAGTTCTTGGAAGCTGGGAGATAACTTTCTCTTTATTTAGGCTTCTTGCAGCAAAATTATACACTGGTTCACATATTCCCTATTGATATGTGCATAATTATGAATCACACACTTGAACTGCACACTTTACAGTTAAACTATGAGGGACAGTCTTATTAATGCAGAAAGAGAAATGGACAGGTGTGCTGATGGACTCAGTTGCCTTTTATAAATGCTGAGTTGGTTTCTTGAGCTAAAGTAATCGTGTGTTTCTTGAAAATTATCCTCACCGACAGTTTATAAATGCTAACTAAATTCTCTCTTCGACCCAACACCAGGCCTTGGCACTGAAGGCATTTAATCTTAGGAAAAGGTGAAGTGTGGGATTAATTAATCATTTGAAGTTATTTTTACATTATTTACTGTGTCTTGGTAAGTGCCAATGCATTGCTGAGGAGGACCCAAAGCAGTCTGTTTCTTTCTTTTTCTTTCTTTCTTTTTTTTTTTTGTTTTTTTTTTTTTGTTTTTTTTTTTTTGTTTTCGAGACAGGGTTTCTCTGTATAGCTCTGGCTGTCCCGGAACTCACTCTGTAGACCAGGCTGGCCTCGAACTCAGAGATCTACCTGCCTCTGCCTCCCAAGTGCTGGGATTAAAGGCGTGCGCCACCACTGCCTGGCAGTTTGTTTCTTGTAAAGACTTACTTATCTCATGTGTATGAGTGTTGTGTCTGCATGTGCGTCTGTGCACCACTTGTGGACCTGATGCTGCAGAGTCCAGAAGAAGATACTGGATCCCCTGGGACTGCAGCTGCAGATTGTTGTGAGCTGCCGCGTGGGTGTTGAGAACTGAACCTGGGTCCTCTGCCTGAGTAGCTAGTGCTCTTAATCACTGAGCCATCTCGCCACCACCACCTCCCCTTCCTGAAGTCATCCTTTTTTTTTCTTCTTCTTCTAAGAAACCATCTATTTGGATGGTCTTTCCTTCCATCTTAGCTCCGAACTTTGTCTCTGTAACTCCTTCCATGGGTATTTTGTTCACCATTCTAAGAAGGAGCGAAGTATCCACACTTTGGTCTTCCTTCTTCTTGTGTCTCATGTGTTTTGCAAATTGTATCTTGGATATTCTAAGTTTCTGGGCTAATATCCACTTATCAGTGAGTGCATACCATGTGTGTTCTTTTGGGACTGGGCTACCTCACTCAGGATGATACCCTCCAGATCCATCCATTTGCCTAAGAATTTCATGAATTCATTGTTTTTAATAGCTGAGTAGTACTCTATTGTGTAAATGTACCACATTTTCTGTATCCATTCCTCTTTGAGGGGCATCTGGGTTCTTTCCAGGACTGCCCCACCCGGGGATCCATCCCATATACAACCACCAAACCCAGACACTATTGCATATGCCAGAAAGACATTGATGACACGACCCTGATATAGCTTTCTCTTGTGAGGCTATGCCAGTGCCTGGCAAATACAGAAGTGGATGCTCATAGTCATCTATTGGATGGGACACAGGGCCCCCAATGGAGGAGCTAGACAAAGTACCCAAGGAGCTGAAGGGGTCTGCAATCCTATAGGTGGAACAACAATATGAACTAATCAGTACCCCCAGAGCTTGTGTTTCTAGCTGCATATGTAGCAGAAGATGGCGTAGTTGGCCATCATTGGGAAGAGAGGCCCCTTGGTCTTGCAAACTTTATATACCCCAGTACAGGGGAATGCCAGAGCTAAGAAGTCGGAGTGAGTGGGTAGGGGAGCAGGGCGGGGGGGGGGTGGGGGGGAGAGGGTATAGAGGAATTTCGGGATAGCATTTGAAATGTAAATGAAGAAAGTATCTAATAAAAAAAATTAAAAAAAAAGAAACCATCTATTTATCTATCTTTATTTTCCAGTCTGTGCGTCAAACGTGCTTTAAGTAGAACTGTGCTGTGTCTTCTTGGGAATGCTTGCCACTATTTTATTCACAATTTGAGTTTGATCTTCGGGATCCCATATGTAGGATTATGGGAAATGGCTCAGTGGGTGACGTGCTTGCTGCATGAGGACCTGTGCTCAAATCCCCAGACCTTGTGTAAATAGTCAGCTGTGGCACCTGGAGTCTGGAGGGGCAGAGACAAGTGGACCCTGGGGGTTCACTGGCTAGCTGATTGGAGAGATCAGGTGAGCTGCAGATCCACTGAGAGGTTCTTTCTCAAAAATGAGGTGGATGCAACAGGGGAAAATATCTATCTCTGCCCCCTACCTACACACACACACACACACACACACACACACACACACACACGTTCATGTGCACATTTGTCCAGACCCAGGTATCTTTCCCAAAGGCTGTCTTTGGGTGACCCTTTTTGCACCACATCCCTTTCCTTTTAAATATTTGCTCTAATTGGTTCTTTCAGATCAGTAATTTTATTTGTTATGACAATTTGCCTTATTTGTTCAGCATCATTGGGTGTGGGGTACTTTAGAAATGGGTTAGTCTTACCAGTATGCTCCTCACTTGGCTAGAAGGCAAGAGAGCAGCATGGAGAGTTAGAGCCCTATTTGACCAGCATACCCCAATGAATCCCAGCTGAGCCACTCTGTGGGTATCAGATTAACAGTAAAGGTAATTAGTAGTGATGATGATGATGATAATAACAATTCCTGGTTTGTCCTTAGAGTTAAATGAGACTATGTGTATACAGTGTCTATTGCAGGGTTTAACGTTCAGATGAACCAAATAGAGGGTAACTAGTCACTAGGTGCTAGTAACTAAGGGCTAGTACTCTTTGTGGTTTTTGACATTTGAACCAGCATTCTTATTAATTACATTTAAATATTGTAATTGAAGTTACTGTGTTGTATCAGTATTCAAAAGGCCAGATCAGTTACTTGCAACAGGCATGTTAAAAACAATTTATAAGAACCCTCACATGCTGCTTAAAAAAATTCCACCCCGTCCCGTGTATGCGTGTGTATTCGTTTGTGTGTGTGCCCATGCATGGTGCATGTGGAGACCAGGGGTCGATGTTGGGGCCTTCCTTTAGTTTCTGCTCCCCAGTTTTAGGGACAGGGCCTCCCAGTGAACCCAGAGCTCACAGACTCAGCTACACTGACTGACCCGCTAGATTTAGAGCGCCTTCTGCCGTAGCTGGGATTACAGTTGAGCAGCTGATGTGCCTGGCCCTTTAGTGGATGTTGAATCCAACTCAGATTCTCACCTAGCTCTTTGGCTCCAAAAATTCTGTCTTAACCTACACCTTCTACATGCAAGTGTGAGCCCGTCTTGATCACACACATCTTCTCGAGTGATTTCTGGAATCCACTGCATGTATCACAGAATGGATTTTTTTAAAAAGAGACTAATAAAAAGGGATTTTATATTTTAAAAGGACCAAGCATTCTGCAGATGAAATGAGACACTTTTAAAAAGACACTATTTGTTTTGGTTTTCAGACATCCTTTTGGAACAAGCTCTGCCTGACTTTGCTGCCCAGCCTCGGAAATTCCAGGATCTAGGAGAACCACGTGTGGAACACATCAAGGGAGAAAGGCTTCCCAGGCATCAGACTGTATTGTTTTTCTTGGAGGTTGGAAAGAGCTGCTGCTCAGAAAAATTTCCAGGGTTTCTGCAATTTGTTACGCATCCAAGGTCATTTCCTGGCCTGCATTGCCCAAAGCTCCCGAGCCTGAACCACCAGCCAACGTGGAAGTAGCCTTGTGTAGGGGCCCTACAGCCCGGGGGTGAAGTGTGGGGTCGAGGGAAGGGAAGGAGAAGAGGAAACTGGAAGGAAACCCCACACAGACTGCGTTGTTTGGTGCTTCTCTTTGCCCACTCCGGACTGTCTTTCCCTGATACTCCACTAGAGGGCAGACGCCACCAACTGTGCGTGCTCTCTGAGGAAGCTATGATACCCGGACCTACAGGATAGGTCCTGGCATCTCAGGAGGATTTGGGTAGCAGCCTGGGACGCAGGATTCCTCAGGAAGTAGCTCTCAAGACTTGCTGGAAAGAACCTGGACTGTGGCATCCCTACTTTGCAGGGACCTGAGTTCAGAACCTTGGTGTTTGTTTTTCCCAATTTATTTGTAAAAGTAGGATACAAAGTAGCACACTTCCGTGAGGCATTTTCACACATGCTCAGTTTGGATGGGATCTCCTTTGCATCCTCTCTTCCATCTCTGGTCCCCGCCCTCCCCACAGCCGCATTCCTGCCTGTACTCTTCTACCCCTAGTAATCCTCCAGCCTTTGGAACCAGCTCTCCCATTACCGTCTCTTTTCCTTTTGAAATGGTGCTTTGGGGATGAGTTATGGTAGATGCTAGGGCTTTGGGGACATTTCCTGAAGGGGAAGTGTCAACCCTGCCTAGAACATACTTTTTTTTTTATGGTAGAAAGAACGTATGTATTTGAAGGTAGAGCTTTGATCAGCTCAGAGCTGATGGTCCCTGGAACCCGGTGTTGAATTGTAACTGGCTGGCCACTGCCTTTAGGGATGGTCACACTCTACAAGGCTCTCCTCCTCCAGCCTGAAGGTGGTCGTGAGGTGTCCTGCTCCCCCTAACTCAGGCACGCTCCTTCTTCTATCTCCTGCTCTGGGTTTGAGGGCCCTGACTTTGAACAACTGCTCCATGTGAATCACATCTGTCATTGAAACAGTCACAACAGGTGCCCTGTCCCATTCCCGCTGACCCTAATGTCCCCATTGTGCTTCCGCACGTGTGAGGCCCTCTGCTTCTGGTGCCTTTGAGCACAGGCTGGGATTATGACTTCTGGCTCTCCCATTTCCCAGAAAGGATGATGAGACCCAGAGCAAGGGAGTGCAGAAGCTTAAGACTTGATCTCGGGTCATCTGATCAAGAGGCATGGCTCATGACTGTTTCCCACAGTCCTTTACTGGAGTAGGAACTTGGGTTCGACTTTAGAGAAAACCTGACCCCATGACCTTCAGGCTCCAAGGTGGGGCTCTCAGGAGACCCCACCCTTTCCTCCTGGTGCTCTTCATAAAATGGAACAGGGCTCTGGGTGGGTAGAGGGTGCCCTTTGAGGAAGGATGTGCTGGGCATACGTGAGGGAGGGTGGCTTCTAATCACACAGTTTTACAGAACAAAGCACCCAGAGATTGAAGACCAGCCCCCCTTGAATGTCTGTGTTCCATGTCTAAGTCCAGGGCTTTTCAAGTCCAATTAACACCCAGAATGGAGCCCTTTAGGTGTTGCCCATGTCTCTGATGGACTTTAGAATGTCTGGCTGGATGCCTTATTGTCTCCCCTCTTCAGCCCTGTACCAAGCCTGCTGTCCTTCTGTCAGCCACATGATGGCATAGCAACTTAAGTTTCTGGCTGACATCTCGTCTCAGGACAGGGAGGCCCTTCAGCTCTGTTCAAAGGGAGCAGAGTGGAGCAAGGGAGACTTGGCACGGGACTTGGTGTTTGTGAGAACTCTTAGTTTTGGTGTGAGGAGGTGAAGGGATGTAGGATTCTGAAGAAGTTGGAGGGGCTGTGCTGAGGATGGTTGAGGCGTCAAAATCAAATGCAGCACAAAGCCCATTAGCAGATGCCAGGCAGGCTCATCTCTCTCTATATATAACTATACAGCCATCATCTCTTCCCACCCCTAGGTGACCTTTTCTCCCTCCCTTTCTTTTAAAAATATTTACATGACAGTGTGTGTGTGTGTGTGTGTGTGTGTGTGTGTGTGTGTGTGTGTTTGGGGAGGGGTATGCACATATGGGTACCCTTGCAGGCCAGAGAAGGTGTTGGAAATGAACAACTATGAGTATCATTCATTTGTCAAATAAGGAAAGCTTTTGATGATTCTGTTTTTATAAATCCCAGTGGAACACTATTAGGAATGACAGTGACATAGACACAGTCCTCCCTGTCCAGAGGGCTAGGAAGATATGCCATCCTGGTCCCATGGTGCTGAGCCCGAGGAGAAACCCTTGCTCTGGACAAGTGAGTATAGGAGAAAGATGGAAAAGGGCATGGCCTCTGCTTCAGAAAGGTTACCTGACTGGGGCAGTGCATCCTCTGGTTCTCTTGCTGTGTGTCTTCACACACTGGAAACACTGAGGGAATCTGACCTACAGAGGCACACACAGTCTTTCCCACCTCTGGTGGATACTAAGGCACACGTGTTCTAAACTCTGGTGTGGGAATGTCCTGGGATCCTCCTGTATGCTGTCTGGGGTCTAGTGATGAAGACACAGGTCGGGTCCATGCTTGTGCTTGGAGGGAGGAACACCCTGCTCAGGTCCCGTCTAGTGGCGCTAGCATTGGCCAGGCCTTCTTGGAACTGTGCTTTATACTGGCTGTTCCCCACTTGGTTGGTAAAGGTGTGTGTAGAGGAGTTGTGTGCTTAGTTCCCCCCGCTTGGATCTTCCCAGCTTTCAGCAGCAAGGATGCCCGCCCAGCAGAAGCCCTTTAGGGCTGAGAACTGAGACCCACCAGGGATTGATGCCATCTCTACAGCCTGGTGGATCATGACCTGTAGGCAGACTGTGCCTGAGATACACACTGTATTAATATTCGCTAGAGGAACAGAACTGATTGAATGAATATCTGTGCAAAGGAGTTTAACTAGATTGCCTCACATAAAACAAACAAACAAACAAACAAACAAACAAACAAAAGCCAAATGGTCCAGTAACAGCTTTTGTATACTAGAGATGCTGAGACCCTCTGGTCCTTCCATGCATGAGGCTGGGCACCTCAGCAGTCCCAATCTCATGCTACAGGCTGCATGGATTCCTGGGGAGGTGCTAGTCTTTGGATCATGTTGGAAGGACAAAGAAATTGGGTTCTGATGTCAGCAAAGGATGGCACTCCTATCACCACCACGGCCATCATCATTACTATTCTCCTCCCCCTCCCCCTCCCCCTCCTCTTCTTCCGCAGCAGATGACGCACACACCCACTATTTAGAAGTGAAGGCAGGCAAGTAAGAAATACCGCCTTTTCCTCTAACCTCTTTGTATCCGGGCTGCCACTGGAAATTGCTCTGTCCCATGGGGAAGAGTCTTCTCCTCTCAGCCCATCCTTTCCTAGAAATGGCCCCACAGACATGTCTAGAATTGTGTCTCTCAGCTGATTCAAGATCCGATCGGACTGAGATTAACCTCATGCACACAGGGAGCCTCCATGAAGATCGGCTGGGAGCACCTTGTGAGCACTCCACAGCTCTACCCCAGATGGCTGACTTGATGCCCAGAGACAGGGGCCCTCCAGTGGGTGAGTCCACTTCTCAGGGCCTTCCGCAATCTCATAATCTGCAAAGTACCAAGTCAATGATGCCCGGCTCTCTGGCTGAATTCTGTCAGTGGCAGTGGCTCCAGATGGGGTGTCCAAGCTACATCCATGGTGAAGACAGGTTGTCCCCAGGACCTGGTCTGCTCTACAGAGCCTGCTCAGGGGTCCCCAGGGACCCCTGCATTCAATCCCCTTGACTCAGATGAGAAGTTGGCTTTGTTTAGACACATCTATCCTCTCCATGGATAGAATGAGGTCAGGCTGATATAGAGGCTGTAGAGACATCTTCCTTGTTCATCCCTGGCTCTGCCATAGTAGGCTCTGCATGGTACCCCTAACTCTCCCTGACTCTCATCCCTTTACCCCACCCCCAGGTTCCTCAGTCTCCATGAGGTGGCTGTGGAGCTGAACAGACAAGGTCGCTGTCAGGGCAGATACACCTTGCATGAAATCCCTGTATCTTAAGCCACAGAATTAATTTTTTTTTTTTACAGAGTTTGTAAGTTTTGAATAAAGAAATCTCTGGGTCCTGGAGCAGAGCCAGGAAGGCTGAAATCCCTGTCTTCTTCTGTGCCATTTTCTTGGGAGGGTCTGTGATGTCTATGGACCATTCTCTGTGTCTTCTGTGGGAGCTCCTGATAGGGACAGCCCTCTTGGTCTCCTCTCCAGGCACGGTCAGCAAGAGGCCTCCTGCTTCCACAAACCCAAAACATCTGGGCAAGACAGCAGCAGCTGAGTGTGGCTGAACCTTTAAGGAGCTTACAGGCCAGTGGGGGAAACTGACCGGAGATGAGGCTTCATCCCTGCATCTAAAGCGCAGTATTTTCTGGGTCTCTAAGTTACATAACACCCAGCATCCTCACTAATGTCCGGCCAACCCTCGTCCGTATCCACCAGGCTTTACTGAGTACGTCCTACATTCTGGGAGCTGAGCTGAGTGGACAGAGAAAGGGTAGTTGAGCAAGGTCATTTATCCCATGACGCTTTGTGCCTCCTGGAGAAGCAGAGGGTAGGTGACCCTTCACCAGTGAGTGCCGAAATGGCAATCCTTCCATGCCTACAGTCCCCTCTGTGTGCAGGGCATGCTGGGAGCCTGGCTTTGGATGTGTACCTGTCTTTGCTAGTCACATCCTTTCCCCACAGTGACACCGTGCAACTGGAACAAAGTTCTCTGTCCTTCCTTTTAAAGGCTTTTGTTGTTTGTTTTTAAAATAGTAATGTAGCAAAATTGTGTACACTGAACCTTGCCAGGCACAGCACGACCTGGTAGGAAGGTCACCTCCACAGGGGCCTCCAGAGAGCTTGCCTTTACCCAAGGAAGTTATCCAGTGTTTGCTTTCTGTCGTGTTCTGTTAGAGTCTCACAATGTTGCCTATGCTGGCCTGGGACTACTGAACTCCAATAATCCTCTTGCCTCAGCCTCCCAAGTAGCTGGGATTATGAGTGTGTGCTGGTGTGCCTAGCAAGGAATTACATGCTATTTTCCTTTTCACAGTTGTGGTGTTGAAAGTAGAACCCAGGGCCTGTGTCTGTTAAGCAGATACTCTGCTACTGAATTGAGCCTATCTCTCAGGCTCTCTCTCTCTCTCTCTCTCTCTCTCTCTCTCTCTCTCTCTCTCTCTCTCACAAACACACACACACACACACACACACATGTATACACACATATACACACACCATTGTGTATATGTGTATATGGGTACATGGGTGGATGTCTAAGTGTTTGCATGTGTGTGGGCACATATGTGCACATGCATGTGGAGGCCTGAGTTTATGTCAGCAATCATCCTCAATAGCTCTTCTGCCTTATTCATTGAGGCAGGGCTCTCAATCAATCCCAGGGCTCACTGATTTGTCAAGTCGCATTAGCCAGCATGCTGTGGGGCTCCTCTGTCTCCATCCACCAAGGCTAGAATTACAAGCAGGCTTCCATGCCCACCTGGCATTAATATGGGCTCTGAGGATCTGAGCTCCATCCTCACCCTTGGATGGCAACTACTTTAACCACCTGATCCATCTTTTTGCCTTCCCCCAGGTTTTCTTGATGCACTTCTTTAGGTCGGCACCAGCAACAGATCATAATAGACAAGCAAGATGAATCCTGAATGGTGGGAAAGCCCAGTCAGAACAGTGGCAAGGCAGGGGTCACTGGCCTTGGGTGTGCTTGGACTGTCTGTGGGCAAAGGGATGAGCCACGTGTAGTAGAAGCTCAGGGATACTTCCACATCTGCTGCTTCCTTCCTGAGTTCTGCTTCCGCAGGCCCATGGAGCTGAGAGAGTGTGAGTTCATATTCATTGCCACCCATGGCCTCTCCTCTCCTAGGTGGGGTTGCAGGAGGCCAAGGACAAGGTTTTCTTCCCAAGTCATCTCGGCGGCTCTGGCTGGTACTCAGAGGAGGCCCTGAAGGCTGAAGAACATGATTTGTTTCACTATTGTTTAATATTTGTCAATGCTCATAGCACGTTGGATGACATTGAGAAAGATTTGTGGCTGGTAGAATTAAACTGAGCTCAGAACTGGCCTGGTGCCTCCAAGTCCCTCCAGGCCAAGTTCTGGTTTCCTCTGTTTGTCCATGCCAGTGACCTCACGAACCAAGAATGAGGAGCCCCCACCCGCGGAGAATAGCTGATATTGCTTCTTAGGAAAGGCCTTCTTCAACCCTGGTTAAAGAGGGCATAGGAACACCATTGTCTTCAAGAACAAGGGAGCCAGAGAACCAAAGGTGATCCAACAGGTGACACACAATGCATTGCCAGCATCCTCTGGGCCAGAACTGGAACACCAGCAAAACTGGTCCTTGTCCTTCCTTCCTTTCCCATGGCTTGACTGCTCCCTAAAGCCCTCAGACTTTACCTTCTTCCTCCATGTTAAAAATCCACCTGCTGGGCAACTATCATACACTGTTTTATACTACATAGTAAGTGGCTACTAGGTAACATGGTGCTTGCTGGTCTTGTGATAGGGGATTTTATTTTTGTTTCTATTAATTCTCCTCAATTATGTGGTAAATGCTGTAATCAACCCCATTTCATAAATGAGAGGATTCATAGTGTGCAAGGTGCTCACTTTGTCCAGGTGACAGAGGAACAAAGGGGCGGGGTCATTCCCTGTTAGTACTATCCTTCCATGGCAGGGTGGAGACTACCTCAGACAATGGGCTTGTTCTGGGATGAACGTGGGTATCACGTGTGAGACTTTAAAAAAATAACCATGATGCAACACTCACCTTCTCATGAGATTTAGTCTTGATTGACTTGTGGGAGAGGAAGCCTATATGGCAGAGGGTGAAGGTTGCCATGGGTAACCAGAGTGACAATAGGGTAGATAGAGTCTCAGTCCCAAGTAAGAGGCACAGCATGAACATACAGGAAAGGAGGTGAGGAGTATGTCTGCAGAGCTGAGACTCCTGGGGGGAGGGGGCGTGTGACTTGGTAGGGTGCTGGTGTATCATGCAGGAAGTTCTGAGTTTGAGCTAGTCTAGCACCACATAAACTGGACTAGGTGGTGCACACCGGGAATCCCAGTGTTTGGAAAGAGAAAGGTTAGGATTCTAAGCTTATCTTTGTTAGAGTTCAAAGCTTGCCTGGGCTATATGATACCTTGACCTCTCTCTACCAAAAAATAGCTGATTTCGATCTCAGGAAGTGGTAGAAGAAGTAAACTGTGCTTCCAAAGGGAAGGTAGGGCCTGGTCAGGCCAGTTGACTTTCTAGAACCCTAGGACCCAATTAGCCACGGCAGTGTCCTTTAAGACGTTCTGTTGCTGGCAGAGAGCAGTTCAGTCACTGCCCTGACAGTTTTAGCTTTCTGAACTTTGTCCTTTTTCAAGTCATCTGGGGGCTGCCTCAGCCCTCAAAGAGCTTCCGGGTGCCAGAGATATGTGAGCCAGACCCTGATGGTCATGCTGAATGGGGAAGAGAGGGGAGGAATGGTTGGGACTTGAGGTTGCAGCTGGAGAGCCTCCCAGAGTATGGGCAACCTCTGCAGTTTCTTCCTGAACGTGGGGCTTGCAGCATTGCCCTGTGAATACATCTTGCATGGTGGGCTATTTGCAGCCACCTGTCCTTATATTCAAGGTAAGGGGATCTGGTGCGTCAAGTATGCATTGTGTTCTTCTGTCCTTCCTCCAGCCCCCACCATGCTTAGCAAAAACCAGACACCAACCAGCTGTCCAGAGAGAGCTTCCAAATGACTGTCATGGTTTGCATAAAGCCAAGAGAATTCCCAAGATAGGGAACTTTTGTTCCTAACATGGGGAAAATCTTGGGCAGCTGGCCCTTAGTGCTTGGGAGAAACCTCGGGAGTGAGAGTCGAGCGTGGAGGGGGGCTGGCATCACGTAAAAAGAAACTATACTTGGTGGTATGTCAAAATTCAAACTTCAGTGCCCATTACATTTTTATGGGTGTGCAGCTGTGTTGATCTGTTTACAGCTACTTTGACTGTAGCTCTTAGGCTCAAACCAGACAGCAGTTACATCAAAGGCATCCTGATGTTTAAAGTTTTGCAAGTTTGAGGCTGGGGCGTGGCTTAGTGGTAGAGGGGCTTGCCCAAGGCCCTGGCTTTGACCCCCTGCCCCCAACACACATACATATATTAGAATTTGGTAACCAAAGTGTATGAGAAACATTTTCCTCTTGATGGGACCTTTGTGGAAGAGGAGACTGGTAAAGGCAGGAAGATGAAAGACCCTGGCATTTAACTGAATTCCATTTAGCCTTTTAGATGGCTAGTCTGGCTTTCCTTGGGGGCGTCTATGGAACCTCATCTGATATCCTTGAAGGTCTAATAGAGAAATGATGGACTTGCTAGCATGCCTGTGGTGGATCATGAACCTGTAGCCACTGGGTATGTTTAGGGAGTCACGGCAGAGTTGAGGTGTCTAAGGCTACAATGGGACTTGGAACCCATCCTGCTTAACGCTCACATTGACCATTTGTGTGAAGACATGGAGAGTATAAATATTTAGTCTATAGAAGACTCAGAAATGATGAGCATTCCCAGATGAAATCAAAAGGCACGGACACTTCATATTAAGAAGGGGATTCTGGACTGAGGCGTGATCTGATGGAGAAGCAAATGTGCCTGCACTAAGAAGTGAGCCTTGTGCTCTGATCCAGAGCAATGATGGCATTGAAATATCTTGGACAGAGGAGCAGACAGCATTGGATCCTGACTCAGGCTTTTGTATTAGGAGAACCCTTTGCAAGGCTGACCCTGCACTGGCCTTGCTAGGGTAATCACAGGCCTGGGACCATCACATTAGGAATGAGAGAAGGCATGAGGACTACTTGGCCTGGGGTAGAGGGCATACGTGGAGCATCCCTTAGTAGGTTCTTGAGGCACGCACTCTGATCCAGGGGTTGGGTACGTGTATTTTGATAGGAAATTCCATACAACAGTGGAAGGGGTCCTGATGAGGGGAATAAAATGGGGAAGGTGGCTACCTTGAGTAATTGGAGATTTGACACTGGGGGAGCTGTAGGGAGTGGGATGCTGAATATATTTTAGTTATCCCATCCTTCCAGAGGGGATGGGACATGACTTGTATGGCAACACCCATCTGTCTTTGTAGCTGTGCCCAGAGGTCTTCCCAAGGACTCAAAGAGTGAGGTGCCTGGTAATGGGGGGCTTGGTGAGCAGGCTCCCCACACATGTGTCACAGGCTACTGTCCTTAGGAATTTGACAGTGACATTAAGGAAACTTGGGATGATGGGAAAGAGTGTTTTCTTTTTTTTTCATTTTCAAACGTGCGTGTGTATGTTGTGCATGTTTGCAGGTGTGTGGACACATGTGTGTGCCTGCATGAGGAGGTCAGGGTTTGTATTATGAGCTATCTCAACACTCTTCCCCTTATTCACTGAGGAGGCAGGGTCCTTCAGTCAAACTCAGAGCTCCCTGAAATGGCTTATCTTGCTCGTCAGCTTGGTCTGGATCCCCTGTCTCTGCCTGCTGAGGCCAAAATTGCAGGTGGGCCACCATACCTACCTGGCATTCACATGGGTTCTGAAGATCCAAATTCCAGCCCTCATGTTTGGGAGGCTTTGCAAAGCAACATCCTCTCCAGCCACAGAGGCTAGAGGGCCAGATCTTGAGGATGCTGTGGTGGGATGCTGGCTTGGCAGGAGCTGTTGAAAAGAATGGCTCGTTGCCCTTTTCCAGGTCTAAGGAGTTCCATTTTCTATATGGGAGCTCAGGGATTAGTGCATGCTAGCTGCTGCTTGGTGATGCTGTCGAAGGGCTGGCGGTGGAGACTACCACCATCACTTTTCAGAACGTGAAGTCACACTATGTGTCTTGTTCTTCTACCTGTGCCAAGAAACACCTGCAGTTACTCTGGGTCCAGTCTGTCATCCCCTTCACTCTGAGCCTCAGAGCACTTCAAATAATGGCTGAGGTCCAGAATAGACCCTTGGGGCAAATGACTTTGTGCAGGGTATGGTAGGGTCCTGTAGCCTGCAGCCCCTCAGCTATGCAGAGGCCTCTGTGCTAGTCCCTCCCATGCCTTCCTCCTCCTCCCTCCCGCTGCAGCACCATCCTCCTCCTCCCTCCTCCTCCCTCCCACTGCAGCACCATCCTCCTACCCCCATACTGGAGCTTGGCAGCTCAGGATGGAGGCAGCTCATTATTTTGCTGCAGTTGACTTGAAATCTGAAATCAATCCGGTATCAGATATTCAGCCTACCGTTCGGTAAGGTGTTTCAAAGGTGCCTTAGCGTTCAGAAATGACACCGCGTTTCCTAATTATGAAATCCTGTCGTCGCTGCTCAGGCTAGAATGACTTGGCTGCGGGCTTTTTCTTTTTGTCTCCTTCCCAAGGTTTAGCATACAGTGCGATTATTTTAAAATTGCTTCGGAAGTGTGTATTCCACCAATGAACTATGATTGTGCTTGCTCCTGAAGTGTGGAGGCAATTTGAGAAGAAGAATAATTTAGCAGAGACTCTGAGGCCTTGAGAAACCTTGGGCCACTACCTCCTTCACACTAGAGCTGATGGGACTGCTCATGGTGGAGCCTGGAGCTCTTCCCATCTTGCTTGGATCTAACTGATCCAAACCATGCACAGTGTGGAGCCTGGAAGGGACTTCTGGGAGGAAAGATGACAAGAGGGACAGGAAGTTAACTCAAGGGTTAACCCAAGTGCTTCCTGGAGATTAGGATCCTTCAGGTCAGATCCCTGTAAAGCCCAAAACGCACATGATGAGATTGGTTCATGGGAAGCCAAAGGCTTTGCTTATTCAAGGACGGGTAGGTGGATGCTTCTGTGAGTAGTGGGATTACTGAGTGGAGGGTCTTTCATTTGACCGATGCAGGGTGAGACCGTTATATTCTGTAGGCTAGGAGGCCTGTAGGTAGAAATCATTTGGTGTCTAATGACAGCTTGCTTCTTGCCACTTTCTCTTGCTGGGTCCTCATGTAGAATGGGTGAATGATATGTGTGTGTGTGTGCATGTAATGTGCATGTGTGTGTGCTCGTATGGATGTGCCAGTGTGTTTATGTGTGTGCTTGTTTTCATGTGTGTTTGTGTGCATATGTGTTTTTGTGTGGGTACATGTATATGTGTATATATTTGTGTGTGTGTTTGTGTTTATGCATATGTATGTATGTTTACGTGTGTATATGCATGTATGTGCATGTATGTGAATGTTAAAGGTATTACTAATCCCATTCATGGTATAGCTGCCACCATGACCTAATTACCTTAGAGGCCCATGCACAAATATCTTTTTATTGGGGATCAGATTTTAGCCAGGGATTCTAGAGATGGGGGGAGGAACACAGACATTTGGGCTAGAGTATCAGTGAACTGTGGATACATCCTGTGGCATATTGAAAGATGACATAGTGCAAAAGACACCAGAGACCTACTCTTTGGTCCTAATGGTGTTAGCTCAAGATCAGGCAATGCTACCTTGATATAGATAGCAGGGGAGTCGTCACATCCAGGGAGGTCATGGAATAGAGCACGCTAGAACATTCATTCTATGGTGATGCAAATGGCCTCTATTCTAATAAGGGACACTGTTCCCAAAGCATATATATTTATCAAAATAAATTGATGCGGCATTAACATAAAGCATTGTGGTGGTTTTCCATTTCCACAGATGAATACCCATTGCAACTGGCAGCCCATGGGAGCCGGCCAGGGGCTAGCAGGTGACATAGCTCCCATACAAGGCACCGCTCAAGACCGTGTGCCCTTTATTTCTCTTAATAAATCTCATCACATCTGTCGCCTATTCTTGCCTAAGTCATCCTAGTGACTGAGCTAAATACTCCCTTCTCAGGAGGCAGCCTTGATTGGCGACTGTAGTGTAATCTATCTGCAAGCCTGCCCCATTCATACCTGGGCAAAGAAGTGCTGGTCAGTGAGAACAGAAGGCCAAGTAAGCGCTGGGGAACAGATACTGAAGGCAGACAAGGCCTCTGGGGGCTGCTGGGATGGTCTTCCCGGTTTTATTTGAGATGATATGTCTCAAGGAAACTTTCTATTTTTTTTCTCCCTCTTTCAGCCTTCTTTTCTTTTCCTGTTGAGTAGCAAGGACCTCTTCACATTGAGAAATTATGAATATGCAGAAAAGATGGTATGAGACCACTCACTGTCTCTGAACTGAGGCCAGCTGAATTCCTGGGACTTGAGTCTCTGGTACTTTTCCTGCATTTTCAGTGGCACCTGAAATAGAATGTACTTCATCTGAAATGTAAAACAGTCGGGTAGAAAGTTCACCCTGGTCTCCCATGCAGGCAGGAGGGATCCCAAGTCTGATATATATGGCGTGTGTATGTGTGTGTGTGTGTGAATGCCTTTCCCCTCTCCATTCCTTCCGAATACTACCTTGCTAAGCCACAGATGGGGATGATGTGATAAGAAGATGCATTATATCTTCTTACCCATAATATTCTACCCGGTGACTTCCCTCACAGGAGGACATGTTCATGGCGTGGTCTAGGTCACACACTTCCATCCTTGAGAAAGTCTCTCCTGTAATTAAGATTATGTCAGCATCTTCCTCGCAGACCCCATTGGCTAGATGCTCCCTGAAGCACAGCTTGGTGTGACAACACCTGGTCTTGGAAAAAAGCTTTCTTCTCTGACAATGCTGCCTCTCCGCCTGACTTCCGCCCTGACCCTGACTCAATGGAAGCTAGAGAAAGGCAGGCTATTGGCTAGGGAACTGTATGGAAGAGTGCTTCACAGTACCCTGGGGTCTCCTGGATAGTGGATGGGTATAGTAGGAGAAGCCTCAGAGTCCACAACTAGTGCTTCCTAAGTTAGAAATCTCTGGGGAAGTTCATCTTGTGTGTAAGGCTGAGTTCCTGTGATTTCTCTCCTGTGCTCCACCTGCCCAAGTGATCGGATCATACAGTGTGGCACCTGGACAGTTGTACCTGTCATGGTGGTCCCGGTGCGATTCCTCTGTCTGTGTTCCATGAAGTCACGCTGGTCTAAGCTTTGCTATTTTGTGACTGGTGGTATTAGCTAAGTGTCTTCACCTCTGTCTTGTTGTACTTATTTATAGAATATAATAGCAGGGGCTGGAGAGAGGGCTCAGCTGGCAGGGACACTTGTCACCAAGCTTGATAACCTGAGTTCAGTCCCAGGACCCCATATGATACAAGGAGAGAACCGATTCTTACAGTTGTACACACACACACACACACACACACACACACACACACACACACAGACACACACACACCCCAATCAGTGAATCAACCAATGGATGTAAAAAAAATTAACAATATGACTGGAGAGATGGCTCCATGACTAAGATCACTTGTTGCTCTTGTAGAGGACCCAGATTCAGTTTCCAGCACCCACCTAGTGCCTCACAACCATCTGTAACTGTATTTCCAGGAATTCTGACATCTATTCTTGCCTTTATGGGCTCTTTCCCACATGCGGTGCCCATAAACTCACACACACACACACACACACACACACACAAATACACCTGAATTAAAAAACAATAAACCTTAGAAAAGACAACAGCTGATGTTCATTGTTGAGTGCTGACCCTAAGTCCAACACATTTTAGGAGAGTCCCCAGGATGAACTCATCCAATTCCCAGAGGAGCTCTTAGGAGCTTGGCACAACAGTTATCTTCCCACAAGGGTTAAGTTGCCCAAATAGCAGCTGGTGGAGCTGCAGAGTGGGCTGTGCTGCCTCTGGGGGGTGATTCTGATCTCTCTCATCCTGGCTTGTGGGCGTGAATGACGTCAAGGATGTGTGGAAGATGTGTAACCACCCTGTGGTTGGTGTGTGTGTGATTATCCTGTGGTATTTTTATCTCAGGTTCTGTGAACCTGAAGCCCGTGCCTTTCTACCCAGCCCCTGAATTCAGCCTTCTCCATCCCCTGTCTCCTTCCTTTTCACCGCTCCTGTCTTAGACTGCCTTAGATCTTTGATTTGTGAACAACCAATTTCACCGGCTAATTTACACATGAGCATTAAAGATTGATGCTGGCCTAATGCAATTGTCTCAATCTGCTGACATTAGGCAGCATCTTCTCCTGTCCCCACTAGCCTCATTGCTCAGTGAGGTGTCCCAGTGAGGAGCAAACTTCAGGAGCTGGGGAGATGGCTTACCTGGGAATATGTTTGTTGCATAAGGACCCAAGGCCAGATCCTCAGCACCTATGGAGCAAAGCCAGGCATGGGTCTGTGTATCTGTCAGCTTGGTGTTGGGGAGCAGGGACTGGGGCTCTGTAGTCTAGCTGAATTGGTGAGCTCTAGGTTCAGTGTGAGGTCCTGTCTCAAAAACTCAGATGGAGAGTGACTAAGGATGACACCAGACATTAGCCTCCCTTAGCATGCACATAAATATATGTTCTACGTATATGCACACACGGATGCACATACACACTTCATCACCTAGCTATTTCTTTCATACATTTCTATTTTTCACATATGGAAGATAATCCACAGGGATTCTTTTTTTTTTTTTTTAATCTTGTCAGTTTCAGAAGACACTCTCTTTATAATCATCCTGGTAGGTCTCCATGTGTTTGAAGGTCCTTGCAGAAAGTCATTGTGTCTCCTCAAGGGGGAACAAGTCCTGGCAGAGTGGAGTGTGTCAGGGTGATGGGGCAGCTGGGTATAATTCTGCAATGGTCCATGTCCATTTCTGGATTTTGAGTCTGGCCTGTTCTTCTCTGGGGACCATTGAAGGGACAAGCATGGGTGATCTCAGAGTCTGAGGAAGAGGCGTTGGGAGTGGTCAGCTTGAACGTGGAGAATGCCTGGCTGAGGATGCTGGGGAAGGTAATTGTGTTGCCCATGAGCCTTTACTTTTGTCCTGTCAAATGTATCCTGTGCCCTGTCTTGTGGGTATATTCCTGTGCTCAGATGTCAGGCAGGCCTGGGTAAGTACAGCACTGAGCCTGTGACTTATAGAGGACTCCTCCCGCTGCTCTAGGCAGCTAGGAAAGGAGGGAGGGAGGGGGTTTTGGAGGAAGAGAAAGAGACAGAGACATAGAGAGACAGAGAGACACAGAGAGAGACATACACAGAGAGACAGAGAGAGAGACAGAGAGATACCAACTGTGAGTGCCTGGGCTATCTACCTCTCCCTTTTTCCTTCTTTATTCCATATGGGCCTCCAGTCTATGGGATAGTGACTCCCATCCTGAGCGTGGGTCATCCCTCTTCAGTCCTCTCTGGAAACACCTTACACACACAGGTAGAAAGGAACTTCACTGATCTCTGAGACAATATTAGCCATCATAGGTAGGGACTATGAGATCCAAGTCTTTCTCTTTTCTTGTTTTAAAAATTTGTTTGCTTATATATTACTGATTTTGTCCAAAGGCCTAGGGCCGAGCCTGCTACACTCTAGATACTCAATAGCTAATGAGTGAGTCATGAATAAATACCTCATCATTTCTATGGAGGGGAAATTCTGATAACTATAAACTATAGTTCATGCCTTTCAAGAAGTCCTAGCCTAGCAGAAGAGAGAGACAATAAGGGATCAAGAATTCCTCATGTGTACGAGTCTTTATCATGTGACTTACACTATCCTTCTTATTGCCTGTGTTGAGTTTCAACCCTTTTGTGTGCTAATTTTTGTATCTCCAGCTCCAGCTCAGATCTTGTCTCTAAGGTCCAGCCCACCTGTACCACTGCCACCCAGCATTCTCCTCACACTGGTCACATCCAGGCAGACATCACCAAATGCTTCCCATCTTCTCTGTTTCATCGGTGATGTTTAATGCTCAGCTATGAGATTGCTTTCATTCTATACCAACATTTGGCAAGCTCTCCTCCTGCCTCCTGCTCTGTCAGTGCACCGCATTGACGACTGACTCCAAGCTGTCTTTTGACTCTGGAAGGCCTCCATGGAGCAAGCCTACTGATATATACTAGGGTCTCATCTGAGAGAAAAAGAGCCAAGGTCCCTGTTCTCATATGCCAACAGGATCCACGCTACTGCATGTTACCTTGGTCTTACTGGCTTACAACCTTCCAACATGTTTCAATGCCTATCCTACTTATCGTTAGCCTGTTTGGGTCATAAGTCTCTTTCAGAATTTGATGGAGGCTGAATTCATGCATACATTGTCCTTACAATTTAAAGGGACAGGGCACTAAAGTCTGAAGATAGTGGATATAGAATTCCAGAACCATGGTTAAGTTTTGATGTTTTTTTATGTGTGACACAAGGCTGTTTGTTGTTGGACCCCGTCACCCTTTACTCCACCTTAGCTCTAGTCACGTCTGCTGATCTCAGTCTTTATGTCCCAGCTATGTAGAACTCTTTGGGGTTTCCTGTAAGGGTCATCTGTATGTTTAGTGACCAGTGAAGAAGGGCCTATCCCTTTAAATTGTGCATCACCAGAGTGAAAAGGATAGGCTCACTCACTCATCAATCCAAGGCCGTTTTGTTGTTAGACTATACTGTCCTAGTGTTAGTGCTCACTTCAGAGTTCAACTCAGGCATCCTTCCTTGGAAATTTCTGGAACCAGCCTGCCTCTCCACACGGGCTTCCTGAAAGATCTCCTGGGCTACCATATCTTCTTGAAAACATTATATGATAGGTATCTATCTGTTCATAGAGCTGCTCCTTATAGCCTTTTTGGTGTAATTTGGTTTCACTATGAGTTTGGTGTATGCATATGCTTATGTGTGTCCACCAGAATGCAAGCAACTGCATCTGTGTGAGCTTGTATGTGTGTGCCAGTGTACATGGATCTGTGCATATGTTTCTGTATATATTTACATGTATGTTTATGCATATACATATGTGTATGTACCAGTGTGCATGCATATGTGTATATGCGTATGTGTGTGTGTGTGTCAGTGTGTCAATATGTATGTGTTACTGTGTGTATATTTGTGTTAGAGTGCAAGCATGTGTGTGTGTGCATGTGTGTGGCACTGTGTGTGTGTTGTAAGGTCAGAGGTCAACTTCTAGCATCTTCCTCCTTTGTTCTCCATCTTATTGTTGAGATAGACTCTCCCCCTGAAACTGGAGTTTGCCTTTTCAGCTGGGCTAGCTGGCCAGAGAATTCCCAGGCTCTGCCTCACCCCATGCCCACTGTGACAGTTACAAGCCTGCTTTGCCATCCTGGCTTTTTGTGTGGATGCTGGGGATCTGAATTCAGGTCAGGTCCTCATGTGTTTGCAGCAGGCACTTTACCCACTAAGCTGCCCCATAAGTTATGAAATTTGTTATAGGAAAGGAACAGCTTGTGTTGATTGTCTCCCAAGGGCCTGGTACCAACTGGTATTTACCAGATAAACATGACTGAGTGAGGAAGGGCAGATATGACCTCATCAGGGGAGGCTCTGAACATTGCTCTGTGCCGTCCTGCTATGCCTTAGGTGGGGCTGCTGGAACAGGTGATCTGTGGCTCAGACATTCATTTTTCAAGATTTTGGAACCTAAAATTCTGAGATTGGGGTGTTACGCACTTGGTGCTTGGTGAGAACCCCTCTTTCTGGTTTTCGCATCATCAGCTTCTAGGTATACCCTCCCTACTCTACCTTTTTAGAAAAGCTTTTTATTAGCATACATTAATTGTATGCAATAATGGCATTTTTATGAGGTCCCTATCAACCCTGAATGCCCTCAGATGCCATGCAAGCTGGAGTTTTCTCTCTAGGTAGCAAATGAAACAAGGGCATGAGGTGTTACGGTGGCCTCCAGGGGCCATCTCAGCCCACTACACAATTTATTATGACATTTTCATAGAATATATTTTGATCATATTCATCGCCCTCTCTCTAGTCCCCTCCAACCTGCACTGTGTGAATCCCCTCTCTCTTCCCTGTGGCCCCTTTACTTTGGAATCTCTTTGTTGTTTCACCAATGAGTCTAATTAAGGTTGCTTACAGGACTGTGGGTAAGGGGTCATTTACAAGGGCATGGACAATGTACCAATGGCTGTGCCACTGAGGAACATATCTCTTCCTCCCTCAGCACCTCTCCTTCCTTTATATGGGCACTCGTGCCACCTTAGACTCCTCCCTCACAATCTTGTACAAGACTATTTACTTCTCAAATTCTCCATCAAAATACCATTCCATTGAAAATTCTGACTCCAGCATACTGGTTGAACATTTTTTTGCTAGGAAGTAGCTGATGGTGGGGTGTAGGGTGAAGGATAAGGGTCTCCATAACCACAAATCTTACACGAGCTGCTGGGATGTATTACAGGACTTTGACCTCCACTGCCAACGTGATCTGAAATCTTGTTTTGCAGTCAGGAAAAAGGGCAGTGGGGGAAGGAACAGGACCCAGTGACAGGCTGGCCTTGGGGTCAGACACCAGTTCTGCCAGGTTTTAGCTGCAGGATACCTAGTAAGCAGGACCCTCTCTCCTCACCTGTTACAGCAGCAGGTGTGATTGGATGCTCCGTGGGATGCTCCTCTGTGCTCTCTTTCTTGCCTGACATGGCATTTCTGCTGCAGGTTTACACCTGCAGTTTCTTTAGGAGCCAGAGATTTAGTGGGCTGGGGCTAGAGATGGCCCCTGGAGGCCACCATAACACCTCACGCCTTGTTTAATTTGCTACCTAGATAGAAAACTCCAGCTAGCATGGCATCTGAGGGCATTCAGGGTTGATAGGGACCTCAGATGTCATCAGGGCTTTGACTGCTGGTAATTAGGCCCCAAGCGATGGCTGGCTACACCATCTCCAGCTGTTTGCCTCATGTCATCTTGGCTATAACTCTCTTGCTGTCTTTGTACAGAGCTGCTGGCTGTGATCTTCCTGCTGGGACCCAGCCCCTTATGAGAAGGAACTGTGGGAGGGTAGGAGAGCATGTGAGTCACACAGGCTGCTGGACTCAGACCAATGCTTTCAACAAAAACGTTGAAAGAAGGTAGAAGGAGGGGAGATCGTGCACTGGGCTCTAACAGACTCAGCCCTGCTGGAGTGTCATGACTGCTGCCCTACGTCACACAAGAGTGAGGGTAAGTGGCTGCTTCTATATCACCCAAGAAACAAAGGATTTGACATAGACAGTCCGAGGAAGTAGTCTGTAACTCTGATCCAAGACTCATTGGTGGCTATGGGCTTTTGAACCATCTATAGCAGTGGTTCTTAACTTGTGGGTCACGGCGCCCAGGTGCCCTGCATATCAGGTATTTGCATTATCATTCCTAACAGTAGTAACATTTACAGTTAAGAAGTAGCAGCGAAATAGTTTTATAGTTGGGGGGTCACCAGAACATAAGCAACCCATTAAAGTTCACAGCATCAGGGAGGTTTAGAACCCCCTCCACTGCATTTACTGCTTTTCTTGCTGCTGTGACAGAATTCCTGACAGAAGCAACCTAAGGAAGAAAGCATTTATTTTAGCTCATAGTTTAAGGGTTTAGACAATCATGGCAGGAAAGGCATGGTGGCAGGAGCCTGAAAGAGCTGGTTACATTGTATCTATAATCAGGAAAGCAGAGAGAGAGGGGGATACTGTACTCTGCTTACTTGCTCCTTTTTTAAAATATAGTCTATCAACCCAGGCAATGTAGGGGCGCAGCCTACCCAGTGAGGATGCATCTTCTCGCTTCATCCAACCTACTCTAGAACTCCTCCCTCACAGGCGTGCCAGAGGTGTGTCTCCTAGGTGAGTCTGGAGGCTGTCAAGTTGGTAAACAATAACAAAGGCATCCTTTGACCTGCTTTTCTGTAGCACATCTTGTGTCACTGGAAAATAAATGACCCTGAGCTTCAGGGGTGTGTGAGGTGGGTGGGTAAGAAAGAAGGATGGAAGGAAGCCACACATTGGGAGATGAAGGGCCTGGTATAGAAGTTGGACCTCAAACCTCCAGGCTGTGGAACTTCCTCTGCACCCCACACTCTGTATCCCAGACTCTCTGTGAACACAAGTGCTTGACTTATGGACTAAATGGGAAGAGATGTTAAAGGGCAGATGTGAACACTGAGAATACTGGTTTTGACCCAGGCTTGTGACTATATTGATATGAAAAGCCACAGAATTAGAGTCTCTTGGTATAACTGGGTGGTGAGCCCTGCTTCTCACACTGACAGCAGGCCTCAGGAATTTATCATTGTTTAAGGAAACAGATCTAGGTTGTTTGGTCACTGTGGAGAGAAGTCTTAGTTCTTCCTTTCCTAATGGTGATTGAGGACGATGTTTGTAGAGATTGTAGGACAAGCAGCCAGAAGGAACAAAACCTCCTTAGAACATACAACCATTTTGTCCATATTCACCAAAACTATATCTTACTTGTTGACTCTTAGTCTCCAATAAGGACAGTTTTCCTACCCTGTGCATCTTTATTTCTACATTTCCAATATTAATTCTGTCATAATGCTCCTTTCTAGAAACAAACTCCTTATTTACCCTATGATAAATACCAACACAGTACGTGGGCCCAGACTAACATAGCATACCAGGCTTGACATGGCCCTATCACTTGTCTCATCAGACATCATCAGCTGAACCTTAAGCTTGCATCAGGAAGCCCATCACAGAACTTAATGCAAGGGGGAAAAAAAACCGATGGACCTGGAGCTTTCTTTGTCTTTCTTGCTTGGTTTGTTGAGCTGTCAGAAAGTAAAGACTGGACCCTAAAAGATATGTGTCCAGCAAGTGGCTGGATGTGAATGGAATGGTTGGTCTATCACCAGCTATCATGGATGCTACTCTGAAAAAAAAAACTGTATTCTAAAGGTATCAGACCTAAACTCCTTCGTCTAGTAAGAGGCTTGTCATTTAGAGGATGCAGAAGAAGAAATTCCACATACTTAGACTTTAACTGGAATATCTGGGGACATACATGGGGGTCACAGATTTAGGAGACTTCTTTGCTCTTCCAGGGTAACTTAGTCTGTTATGATCCATGGGGGGAGGTATTTTGTGGGATACCCTAGATTGGGTATTGTGTGTTTCAACAAACACAGCTGCTGGTAACTGTGTGAGAATATCAGGCTGTACGTATCTGGAGACAGATCATGAACATGGCAGTAAGGAAATGTACTTGATAGAGAAAGGGGAAGATGTGCTTGCAACATCCTTTGTAAAGCTTCCATCAGACTCCCTGGAAGACCTTGAGCTGTTAATAATGAGGCAGATTCATGAGTCCTCTTCCCTGTCTCTACCTCTGTGACCCCAAGTGTTCAAGAGGTGGCTTTCAAGTGTCCCCTTTTGTGCATCTTCCCGTTCAAATTAATTCAAGGACTATGAAGTCTATTGTGATATTAAAAAGGAAGCATTCATAGAGATGTGGGAGGGAGCCTTCCAATGGGTAGATGTTTCCCTCTGTCTCCCTGGCAGCTGGTAGGAGGCAACCTGACACAATGGGAAAGCCTGTGCTGGCTGCTACTTGCCAGTCACAGAGCCAGTGACATTTTGGCAGATGCCTTCTTGGGGGAGGAAGGTCAAAACCCCTGATTTGTGATGTTTGCCAGCTTCCACGGTAGAAATATTCCCATCGTGTCCAATTTCAAATAGTCAGTGACTTAATAGGTTGAAAAATTCTTGAAGGATGTAATAGGCTCTGGTGAGTAGCAGGCACACCACTGCCTAGAACTCCACTTAACTCTTGTTTCCCCAGAGATAGTTTCTATCTCTATCTTGCTGTCTCTTGGGATGGTATGAACACATGGTGGTAGGCCATGTGGTAGATCACCAGGATGCGCAGAGCCCAGAGGGTCTCAGTAAGTATTGGTACTTCTAATTAATCAAGAACAAAACCATACATATACCATTACACACTCATTCACTCTACATTTATTAAATACATACTGGGTACTGACTAGTTGTTACAGTCTAAGGCTTTATTTTATTTGTTTTACTTTTTGCTTATGTGTATATGTTTAGGTGTGTGTTTGTGTGTGTGTGTGTGTGTGTGTGTGTGTGTGTGTGTGTGTGTGTGTGGTGGGTCCCCAAACACATGTATGCAAGTGCATATGATGGCCAGAGTTCAACCTTAACAATTGTTTCTTAGGAACCATCTACCTAGACTCTGAGACAGAGTTTCTCACCAGGACCTGGGGCTTGCAGTTTTATGAGGCTGGCTGGCCACTAAGCCCCAATGATCTGTCAGTTCTCATATTTCAAGCACTGGGATTACAGGCATGTGACAAAGTGCCTGGCTTGTTTCATGATTGTTGGATTTGATCTCAGATCCTCATGTTTATCCTGCAGGCATTTATTCTGTCTTCACAACCACTAAAGACTACAATGTGATCCTTGCCTGAAATCACTCTATAAGACAGTTTTGGAGATAGAATAAGGGTGGGAGCTTCAAGACTACTCCTGCTGGTTAGCTATGCGAGGGTCACATGGGGGCCAAAGGGAACAGACATTTGCTGAGAGCACACAGCAGATAGAAGAAGGCACACCACGAAACAAATACAGACAAGTGACACTTCTTTTGTGATTTCTCCTCTCTAGGTGTTTCTGAGTGATATCATTTTCCTCTCTATCCCTTTCTGACCCACCATGAAATTTGAAAATATGCTGCATATTTGTCTATGTAAGGCATGGTTATGCTTTATATATGAAAGCCCTAAGATTTGTGTACTCCCTGAGAACTATGGGGCTGGGACAATATTACCTTCCATTGAGGACAAGAACCTCAAGTAGGTGGAAGCTACATTTCTTCAGTGGCCATCAAACACAGACTAAGTCATCAATGGGTGTGTACAAACTAAATGGAAGAATAAATAAACGCCATTGTCCATGGCAGAACTAGCTCAAGATGTGGGGCAGAATGAACTTGGGGTGAACGAGGAGATGCTCTGTGCAATTCACAAATAAGAAAAGGAAGGCAAGGGATGTGTGGTGTGTGTGGCCAGGGGAGGGACAGGGTCTAATTGACAGGTCATCCAGTGCCAAGACCTGATGCCCCATACTAGGTCACAGATGATAAAATAAGCTTCCTTTGCCCCATCTCACTGTGAGAGAAGATCCTCCCCTGACTTTCACAACACTCTACCTCACCCCTTAGAGGAGAGTCCAGCAGAGGTCTAAATGGGCCCGAGGCAGAGATGAACATTTGCAGTGAACTTTCCATGCTCCAAAGTTTTAACGAAAGAGCTGCAATTACCAAGTTCTCTGCTGTTGGCACTTGAGAATCCATCTCAATTCCCCCCCCCCTTTTTTTTTCTGAAGCGACAGTGATTAAGGGTTCATTCTGCACATGAAACAAGTGATCAATGGCTCCTGGCAGTTGCCATTGTCTGTCTCTCTCCCCCCCCCTATCAGTAGACAATGTATCTTGGGGAGCTGCTGGGACCTGAGAAAAATGAGTTTGCCAGACACAGTTCTATTTTGATTTAGATCACAAATAGCTTGGCTTAGTTTTTACATTGATAACAAGGAGGTTGGTCGCATTTCCCAAGCCCTGCAGCCTGAGACACGTTTAGTTCTGGGGGAGGAAGACTGATCTTTTTGTCCTAGCTGCAGTACTCTAGACTTGGATGTCTGGCATCAGATTGACTTGACCTCCATCCCTCTTGATGGGGGAGGGGGTTGGCCTCTGCAGGGAGGACCAACCTGGTTTCTTGGATTTCTTGGTCCCTCCTCTGCTACCCTAACCACTCTGTACCAGGGATCAGTGACTAGCTTCTGCCATGGAGATGGTGAGGGCGAGAGGAAGCCAGGCTAGGAAGAAGAATGGTCAGCTACAGCTGCAGCCTCTGAGGGGGCTGTGGTGGGTTAAGTGAGCAGATGTAAGCGAGTTTCTGTCTTTTCTGGTGTGATGGTTCATTCTAGCTGTCAAGTTGATGGGATCTAGAGTCCAGGAAACAAGCCTCTGGGCGTGCTCCCAAGGGCCCAACTTTTTGTGAGACCCTGCCTTTTAAAAGTCTTATTGCATTTCTCTAGCACCACACGCTGGGAAGCAAGCCTTCAATTCAACATAAGACCTTTGGGGACAATGAAGATCCGAACTAGATTACCTTTTTTGTTTGTTTTTCATTTATTCAGTTAGACACAGAGTCTCATGTATCCAAGAACACACTCTAACTCACTACAAGCAGAGGATGACCTTGTGAGAATTTTAGTCACGACCTTTTATTCAGGAATGTGGGGGTTTTCCCCTGAGGCCTTGATGATAGAGAAGGAACATAGCATAGCTCCTGCTCTAAAACCAGGAACATGCTTGGCAGAGTTGGAAGTAGTCTGAGGCCAGAGCCATGGAGGAAGCTGTGGCTTCAGATCCTGAACACCCATTTCTCCCTCCCCCCCCGCCCCCGTACAACTCCCCCTGATTTCCAAGGCTGCTGTGTGCTCTGTCTGTAATGTTCTTGAGATTTTCTGTGTTACTCCCTTATAGCCTGATTAGCTTCCTGCTGACTTTGTCCCCTTTCTCCTCTGGAAATAGTATATATGGTGCTGTACTTCTTCATAAGATGGCTTACCATAGATAGAGCTTGGGCAATATCCTGAGTCTACTTATTCTATCTACTTTATCTCTGATACCATGGACTTTCCTTTTCGGGACCCTGTCACTAAAAAATGACTTGCTGTTTTGGTCATGAGACTGTGAGTGACATATTCCAACAGATGACAGCGTTGCTGGGAAAGATATACACAGTGATCTAAGTAGTGAATCCAGTGACTTCACCTTTGTGGAAATGGAGGAGTTGTGAGTATCTCTAAGAAGATGGGAGTTGAAAGAGATATGGGTTGGAAACAAACAAACAAAGATAGGAAGGTTTGATAATGATTGGACTTTGGATGTAGCTGAGTATAGAGGTGTAGCTCACTGGCGAGAGCGGCATGTGAGAAAAGATAACTGAGTCCAGGGAACACCAGGATTCAAAGATGGAAAGATGATCCACCTGTATTTTAGTTTTATTTCTGTTGCTGTGATAAAACATCCTTACAAAAAAGAACACAGTGGAGGAAGGAGTTATTAGGCTTACAAGTCCAGGTTGCAGCCTGTCATTTTGAAAAAGTCAAGGTAAAAACTGAAGCAGCTAGTCACATGGCATCTGCAGTCAAGTTGAGGATAAGCCCTTCTGTTCTTGCTTGTTTGTTTGCCCTTAGCTGGCTTTCTTCTCTCTTACACAGCTCATAGAGTAGCCTAGGAGATAGTGCTACTCACAAGAGTCTGGAAGGAGAAGACAGAGGTCGGAGAAGTTACTCCAGAGCAATGTCATGGAACTCCAAAGAGGGAACATTTTTCAGGAAGACACAAGTGACAGTGTTATATACCATCAAGTGACCTTATGGGACCAATGCCAGGGCAGATTTGGGTGCACAGCATCCCACTGAGAGCACAGGCTTTGAGTTAAAGTCAATGAAGCCTTCAATCTTGATTTAAAGACTCAGTATTTCTAGGATCTTGGAAACTGTCGCTTAGTCTGTTCTCATCTCTGTTTTGAGGGAGTCATGATAACAGTAGCTACTTCACTGGGTAACTGCAAGAATCGCATCCACTTTAACTGTTGTAGGTAGGAAGGACAAAGTGGTGGTGAGATCTACTTATAAGACTATGGTAAGGATTACACAAGAGAACATATTAACTCCATACCTCATGTCCAGTCCCAGATGAGTGAGGCAAGATTGCCCGTCAGAAAACAAAGGCATGATTCAGGTCCATACTGGGAAGAGCATGGTAAAGACCTGGAAGAGGATTTGGATTCTGACTGAGCCAGAGAATTCGATTCAGCTTCAGTGTACAAGGGATCCATGTTCACAGGGTCTGACATGAGAGTTCTTACGTTAAAGTGATGATATCAAATGGTTATGTGTATGTATATGTACACACACACACACACACACACACACACACACACAAAATGTTTTAATGAGGATCTAAAAAATAAATCTCCCAAAAATGTGGACTTAAGAGGTCAGAAGAGTAAACCTTCTAGGCAAGGATCTCAGCCTCCTTTTCTATCCCCAGAAGCTACTTGGATAGCACACGCTCGGATGCTGGGTTCTTGCTTTACAAGGAGTTGCTGCTTAGGGCCATGGTGGTACCCAGTGGCAAGTCTGCCATTAGTACACAAGCAGGCATATCTTCTCTAGCTCATTGCTAAGGGCTCTGTGCCTTTAGTACTCACAGGCAGGTCATATCTTCTCTGCCTCAAGGCTAAGAGCTCTGCATGGTGTAAGTCTGGCTTTCATGGGCCCAGGACCTAGATCTGGATAGCTCAGCTGGAAGGTAAGTGAGCAAAGTCTGGATATCTAGGGATGGTTGTGTAAGGACTACCATACTGTAAAAACTTCTGGACTAACTCTATGTAATGTGAATGTTGGTTCACATGGTAAATGACCTTTTGGCTCAAAGACCTCTCAATGATAAAATAAATGTTTCAAAAAGAATTTATGCATAGGCTTATTCAACAAGATTAACACTTCAGTTACCCAGAACCCAAACTTCAGTAGATAGCAGATGATGCTGTAGACGTACTGGGTTCTGGGCCTTGAGAACAGGTAGAGGTGGTATGCTCTAATTTCTCTGTGATGTTAGGGTCCAAAGGCTCTGGAAGACAGGGCCAAAAATAATTAGATGAAACTGGCAACTATAACACATGCCTGTCTTCTATTCAGTGGCTGGAAGGAGATTCTTTTTCAATGTTTTATCCCTGCCACACATTGTGTGTGTGTGTGTGTGTGTGTGTGTGTGTGTGTGTGTATGCTATCAGAGGACAACTTGTGGAAGTTGGTTCTTTCACCATTCTTGATTCAGAGGATGGAACTCAGGTCATCAGGCTTTGTCAACAAGTACTTTTATCTACTGAGCCATCTTGCTGGCCCTGGGGGTGGTTTCCACTGATGCTTTGCACTATGGTGTATTATAGAGATGAATGTCTGTGTGGAAGGAAAGAATATTTAAAGCCATATCTCCAGTGCCTCAAGTGGCTCCTGCTGATTCAATGACTAAATCTGTGATGATATCAAGACCCTCAGAACAAGATAGCCAAGCTATCATCATAGAACCTGGCCCTGGGCTGTGGATCCTAAGGGAAGAAACTAACCAACTTGAAAGAAAGGATTTTCCCAAAGAAAATTCCAAAGCACAAGGGCTAGGAGTGGAGACTCACAACTACAGGGAATAGCCAGTGAGCTACAAACAGTAGCATTTACTCCCATTGAAATATGAATACCAAAGTGTCTTAGTTAGGGTTTCTATTGCTTTGAAGAGACACCATGACCACAGAGACTCTTATAAAGGAAAACATTTAACTGGGATTCAGAGGTTTAGTCCATTGTCAGTGTGGCAGGAAGTATAGCAGCACACAGGCAGACATGGTGCTGGAGAAGGAAAAGAGAATTTTAGTTTCATATCTGGATCTGCAGGCAGGAGGGAGGGAGGGAGGGAGGGAGGGAGGGAGGGGGAGAGAGAGAGAGAGAGACAGACAGAGAGAGAGAGAGAGAGAGAGAGAGAGAGAGAGAGAGAGAGAGAGAGAGAGACCGTGCTTGGCTTGAGCTTCTGAAACTTCAAAGTCCACTCTCAGGGACACGCTTCCTCCAACAAGGTCACACCTACCCCAACAAGGCCACATGTTCTAATCCTGTGGGGCCATTTCCTATTCAAACCACCGCACAGAATAATCAGAAGATGACTTTAAAATGAGCATGTCTGAGTTTTACAAAGATACAGAAGAAGGAATGATACATAAAAGGTCAAGAAATTATGAAACAAAAACAGCCCCAGGGAAATCAAGAGCAGATGCCTATGAAAACGAACTAATTGGCTTCCACACATGGAAAAAAATAATTTGGGATAAAAACTTGTTTCCAAGACAAGATCAACTTTGAACTAGGTATGTCTAAAACAGCAGCAATGAATTTGGGGATGTAACACTAGTGACTTCACCCTGAGGCTTGCACAAAGCCAGAGATAAAAAGTAAAAAAGACAAGTTAGCAGACATGGAAGACAGACTTAGAGATCCAAGCGTATGTCTAACCAGGCTGCTAGAAGTAAGCAGCTGGGGAACTGGGGGCGGGGATGGGGATGGGGATGGGGGAGTAAAAGCAAGCAAACAAACAAACAAACAAAAAAACCTCATAAAATCAGAGATGATTATGAGATTGAAAGACACAGTAGGGACACATGGTAAACATTGAGCAGAAACATGGCTCCCATAATGTCAAATGAATAGAAACTCCTGAAAAGCCCCAGTTCTTCCTTGCTCCCCCCACCTCTGACTTACCATCATGGATAGATACAATGCTCTTCCTGGATGTTCTTGAGTGTCAGAATTCTAGAGAGAGAAGCTCAGGGCCTCCCTCCTGACTCATTATACTTTGGCCCTTAATGGAAGGACTCCCACAGCCCTGGGGAGAAGGGACCCTTGTTGAGGGCCTTCTTCATTCTGGCTGCTTGGTAGGGGGAGGGCTTCATAGCTGTTCTGCTCTTTCATCTGCCTCTGATGGATGACAACCTATGTCACTTCCATGTTTCACAGATGCGTGGTTATTGGGGTGCTCTTTGATACGTGGAGATGAAAGATGCTGGATTAATTCAAAGCTTTATTTATGTGTGTGTGGTTTTTTTTTTTTTTTTTTTTTTTTTACTATTATTAATAGTTAAATTGCGGAGCACTGTGACAGCCCTGTCAGAAGGCCTCCGACGCATCCTCTTTCCTGCAAGAGTAAACACCGCCTTCAGAGGCTTGGCTACTGTTTTATTTATTTTTTTCTTTCTCAGCACGGAAAAATAACTTGAAATCACAGTATTTAGGTTGAAGACAGTTTTGATGTGCTTTCTCCTCTCTACAGCTGCCTTTGTACTTCCTATTCCTATGTGAACAGTGGGCAGGCGAAGGGGAGTGCAGGGGCCAGCCTCACTTTAGCCTTGGAGGCTAGCTGGACTCTGCACAGGAGTGACTGTTCAGAAACTAAGATGTCATGAGGGTTTCCTCACATGCATTGGAAGTGCACACAAGGCTCTTGTCTGGATATCCTGACTGTTACCCGTTCCCGAGTCACCTCTGAATATGGAGTGGAGTTTCTCTAAATCTAAATATAAAATATAAACAAATACACACACACACACACACACACACACACATATATATATACACACACACATATATACTTATATAATTTTATTCTTTATATATTTATATTATTTATATATTTAATATATTATTATTATTAGTAGTATCACTATTATATACATTCCTACTGCAGTTTCTCCTCCCTCTGTCCTCCCAGTCCCCACTACCAACTCCCCTCTACCCTACCCCCATCCACTTCTCTATTTCCATTCAGAAAAGAGTAGACCTCCAATGGATATCAACCAAGCGTGGCATATCAAGTTGCTGTAAAATTAGGAATGTATCCTCATATTAAGGCAACCAGTATGAAGAAAAGGATTCCAAAATCTGACAAAAGAGTCGGAGACAGCCCCTGCTCCCAATTTTAGGAGTCCTACAAGAAGACCAAGCTATACAGCTGTAGGATCTGTCTATATAGAGGGCCTAGGTCATTTCCCCCATTTTTGTTCTTGGGATGAAAACAAAGACTTCAAAGCAAAGCAAATCAACATTTGAGACTAACTCCAGGCCCTAGGAGACATCCTGACATCTTTGCCACAGGTTGTAGAAATTACAAAGGAGGACACATGCCCTTTTGATTCTGTACTTGCCCTGGATGCAGATAATGCATGTGGCCTATGGTGAATTGAGGATTCCACGTAAAGGAAAGTTGACTGGAATATTCCACTCGGAATGCAATTTACTGAGATCGCTAGAACACAACAATAAAACAAGTCACAAGTGCCTAATCTGGACCTGCCTGAATAACACCTTTAAAAAAATCTTATTTATGAAGGAACTGGGAGACAATTCAGATGAAGATTAATGGACTGTGAAATGAAAGCAGTAAGATAAACGGCTAATTCGATAAAGTTCTCCGCTCCTTGATTGTAACCCAAATCTCACATTCTATTCAGAGCAGCAACTTTCCAAAGAGAGGTTTGTTTTGGAAGGAAATACTGATTAGGCTTTTGGGTTGCTTACCAATCCAGTTAATGACGTGGAGTGAGTCATATGAACAGAGTGGAAACAATTGAATTAGGGAGAGGTCTGGAGCGAAACTGAGGTTGGCAAAGACAGTAAAATCTGCAGGACCCCATATCAGCACAGGAAAATGATGGGAAATTTATTCCCAAAGTCATCACTTTATAAAGTAGTTGATGAGTCATTTCAGAGAAAAGTGAAAGACAACAAACCTTATAGTTCACATGTAGAATAAACTAGATTTTTCTGAGTTACAAGGATTTTAGAAGTTATAAGACGTTATCAATACTGTGCTAGAGAGATGGCTCAGTGGTTATGAGGTCTTGGTGCTCTTGTAGAAGATCCAGTCTGAACCAACACCATCCCTGTTACCATTAGTACTGGCTCAACCCTGAAGTGTCATGTCTGAGTCTTAGAAATGACTCAAACTCATGTCTAAGAAGATCCCAGAAACATGATGTCTTAGGCTCACGCTCTTAGACAACTTTTATAACCTGAGCTTTTATATCAGAAAGATGGACTAATGTGGCTGGAGAGATAGCTCAGTGCTTAAAATCCTACTGAGGACCTCAGTTAAGTTCTCAGGCTCACAGCTGACTATAACTCTGTCTGCAGGGGCTCAGATGTATTTTTTTGAATTCTTTGGACACCTGTACTCACAGGCACATGCCATCCCCCCATATAAAGATAATAAAATATAATTAAATCTAAGAATAAGAAAGGGAAGAGGAGGAGGAGGAGGAGGAAGAAGAGGAGAAGGAGGAAGAGGAGGAGGAGGAAGAAGAAGAAGAAGAGGAGGAGGAGGAGGAGGAAGAAGAAGAAGAGCCACTTGAATGCATAACAAAGAAGTGTAATACACAGACAGCAAGCATGTAAACAGAAAGACCCTCAATAACATGATTGTTACAATGTAAACAGAAACTACAGGCTTCAGCATGACTGCAGTTCAAGAGTCAAACTCAGATGCTGGTGAAAGAAGTAGAACCTGATGTTACCTTTAGTTCTTCAACAGATTTTTAGAGTTTCAAATGTAGTCCTATCATGAATGAACATTATGTTGACCTGAGAAGTGCGTTTGGTTTGTGGTTGCCTAATTTATAACCACCCAAACCATGGGAACGACACAAATGTCTCTCAGCCACTGCATGAATGAATAAACTCCTGTATGTTCATACAGTGAAATGCTACTGTGCGATAGAAGTGATTCCCAAAATACAAATAGATCTTGAAAGTATTTGCAAAATGATAGCTACCAGGACTATGTCTTCTGTTGCTAAATATGAGATCCTTACAGAATTTCTTGATTTCATGAGGTGGGCGAGGTAAAGATAATATGACCCAAGAGATGGAGGAGAAATTTGAGATTGAAAAAACACAGGAGCCAATCTAAAATAGGTTCAGAGTGGTGAAAACTTCAAGAAGTTAAGCAACAAACATAAATGATGGCATTTGCTGCTGTAAACTTTCCTCTTAGGACTGCCTTCATTACATCCCTAGGATTTTGGTATGTTATATTTTAATTTTCATTTAAGTCTTAGGACACTTTTTTATTTCCCTTTTGATTTCTTCAGTGACCCAGTTAATATTAGTATGTTGTTTAATGTCTATGGATTTGTGTACTTCAGCTGCTCTTAACCTGTGGATCACAACCCCTTTGTGGGTTACAGATCAGACACCCCACATATATTATAGTATAATATTTATATTACAATTCATGACAGTAGAAAATTACAGTTATGAAGGAACAAACAAAGTAATTTTATGGTTGGGGGTCACCACAACATGAACTGTATTAAAGGGTCACAGCACTAGGAAGATAGAGAATCACTGGTGTATTTTCTCTAGCCCTGTGGCTGTGGATATCCAGTTTTATTCTACTGTGGTTAGAAAGAATAGAGACTGAGATTTAAAATTTTCTATATTTGTTGAGATTTGCTTTGTGTCATAATATGTGATCAGTTTAGGAGGAAGTTCTGTGGTCTGCTGAGAAGATAATAATATATTCTTTCATGTTTGGGTGGAACATTCTGTAGATGTCATTTCTGTTTCTGGGATCTTCTTAGACATGAGTTTGAGTCACCTGTAAGAGACTCAGACATGACACTTCGGGTTCAGCCAGTACTAATGGTAACAGGGATGGTGTTGGTTCAGACTGGATCTTCTACAAGAGCATCAAGACCTCATAACCACTGAGCCATCTCTCTAGCACAGTATTGATAATGTCTTATAACTTCTAAAATCCTTGTAACTCAGAAAATCTAGTTTATTCTTGAATATTCTGTAGATGTGTTTCTCTGTTTAGGTTTTGTCCGAATGACTTGTTTATTGGTGAGAGTAGGAGATTTATATAACCCACCATCATTATGTTGTGGATGTTCTGTAGTTTTACATCTAATTGTAGATCATGTGGAATTGGGTGTAATTGTGTTTGGTGTGTAGATGTTTAGAATTCAAATGTTGTGTTTTGTAGGGCTGACCACTTGGCATTAGATGACCACCTAGGTATATTATTCCTGGGGAAGATGAAATTCTCCTTCTTAGCACTTGTTGGCTCCTTGAAGCTTTTCATTTAGGGCTAAGGGCACTATGAGATTTCTCCATCTTTGCTGGCTTGATAGTTTATACTTTTATCATTCAGGTGTGGTTTAGGCAGCCATATTATTGAGGTATTATGAATATAGCTCCCCTGTCATGTCTAAAGGACACAGCTCAGAGGTCCTGTGGCCCTTATATTCTTTCTCTCTCTTTCCTGTGATATTTCCTGAGACTTATGATATAGGGAGACATTATATTGTGGATGTACCAGTTGGGACTGGCATCTCATGGTCACTTGTTGGCATGATGACCAACTGTGGACGTCAGTTTTGGTCTCTCTCTGCTTCAAAAAGAAGCTTCTTTGATGAGAGATGAGAAGCACACCTGTTTTTGGTTATAAAGGTCAGTATTTAGAATGTAGTTAAGAATTACACTTGTTGTCGACACCTCTGTCTCCTCCGTGATTAAACTATCTCATGTTTTTACATCAAGATGGTCGTCTGTTCGTGATTCTTGGGTGCACGCTGAATCAGGAATTGAGTGGGGGTTTCCCCACTAGGTTCTTTCATTTGGAGGCCCCAGCAAGATCTGCGTGACTCCCAGGAACCCCAAAAGACCCCTTGGAGGTACGTTTATTTGTGTGCATCTTACATGTTGTCTGTTGTCTAAGTGTGGCACCACTGAATTTGTGTCTTGGTTTGTGAATTTGTGTCTTGGTTTTAGGGTTCCGAGATCATGGGTTCAAGTCCCACCTCGTGACTTGGTTTTAGGGTTCCGAGATTGTGGGTTCGAGTCCCACCTCGGGCTTTGGTTTTACATCTGGCAGAGTGAGGAACAAGTGTACTTAGATACTGGTGTCTTTTATTCCCTGTTGCTGTCTTGTTTTTGTGTTGCTGTCTTGTTTTTGTTTGTGGTTTTCGTCATGGGACAGACTGTGTGTGTGGTGCCGACTGTGGACTTGGACTGACGTTAGGACAGAATTTGTCAGTGATAGTTAAGAAAAACAACTCAGCGCATGTCCCTGGCCATATGCAGCAGCAGGACCGGACTGAGAACTTCCAGCTTCGGAGGCGGCAGCAGCGCTCGCTGGCCGAGGTGAGGTGCCACGTGGGAAACCGTGGCCCAGGGGGGAACACCAATGTGGAGGTTTTCCCGGGATGCCCCTCCCCCCCCCACCATGGATTTCACCGCCTGCGGGATGGGCAAGAAAAGAAAGAGGGGCAAGGCCCACGGGCCCCGCGCCGCCCTGCCTGGCTTCCTAGAGCAGCCATGAGCCTGCTGGGGAGTTTATAGACACCTTTTCAAGGTGGATAGAAGCTTTTCCTACCAGGACTGAGACGGCCAATGTGATAGCCAAGAAGATCCTAAAAGAAATCTTCCCAAGGTAATGGACCTGCCTTTGTTGCCCAGGTAAATCAGGGACTGGCCAAGATGTTAGAGATTGGTTAGAAGTTACATTGTGCATATAGGCTCTGAAGCTCAGGACAGGTAGAAAAGATGAATAGAATTCTAAAAGAGACTGGTGCAGACTTGGTGCTCCTTCCCCATGCCCATCACTGTCTTAAATGATGTGTTTAAACCTACATGTTGTTGTAATAATCTGTATGCTAAGCTAAAAGGCTTGCAGGTGGTGCAGAAAAAAGTCTGGTCACGTACACCTACATCATGCCCAGACCCTCAAACCTCATTAGAAGGGTCCCTGCCTAGTTCTGTTTACTATCCCTTCTTATTCTGTTTTTGTTCTTAACCTTTGGCTCATGTTATGATTTCTATTCTCCACATAGAGATATAGACTTCTAAAATTCTAAGATTAGAATTACTTAGTAGAGGAAGAGGGGAATGAAAGGAAATAAAACTTGAGACCTGTGATTCATGTAATTTATGTCAAATAGCCCAAAGAGTTGTTTGTGAGCTTTGAAACCTCGGGCTGTGAACATAGCAGAACAGGCCAGGACATGCACGGGAAGGTCCGTTGTTAAGACATTCCTGAGGCTGCTTAGCAATAAAGATAAAGAGAATGACATGCCAGACTGGTCCGGCACCTCCCTATCTCCCACCCTTCTGACCTAAGTTAAATGTTAACAGGCTGCTGATGTTTAAATGGACCAATCATATGAAACCACGCCAATTCCTCCCCCAGCCCCACCCATTTTCTATAAAAAAAAAACCCCTAGCTTCCAAGCCTTGTGGTCAACACCTCTGTCTCCTGTGGGAGATACGTGTCGGCCCAGAGCTCCGCCATTAAACTACCTCATGCTTTTACATAAAAAAAAAAAAAAAAAAAAAAAGAATTACACTTGTTTAGGGAAGTAGCAGTAGTAAGCGTGCCCCAAAGATCTATGACCTCACTAAGCATGGATAGTTGGCTAGCTTCCACAGAAATAGAGAAAACAATCCTCAAAACTGTATGGAACTGCAGAAGAGCCCAAATAGCCAAAGCAATCTTGATCAGAAGAAGAAAAGTTGAAGGTGTCATACTATCTGATTTGAAAATTTGCTACAAAGCAATAGGGATAAACCCATCCTGGCACCAATGTAAAAACAGATCTCTATACTAAAGGAAAAGACTAGAGAGCTGTGTGATAAGCCCAGCATTTATGGCCAACTGCTCATTGACAAATGCACCAAGAACATACAATGAGGGAAGGATAGTCATTTCCTAAGCAACACATTGCCTAGCCCTTGTCCAAAAATGAAATCAGACCATATATCACTCCATTCACCAAAATGAAACATAAAACTCTAAAATTCTAGAAGAAATTGGAGACATCCATATAACACTGATCTGAGCAAGGGTTGTTTGGAACTGAAGCCAAAGCAAAGAGGAGACAAGAGAAAAACAAAACAGGATAATGAGATTATATTAGAGGAAGATGCTGATTTATAGCAAAGGAGTGAAGACTGAGAATGATGTAGTTGTCTGTAAGCTGGGTGTCTGCAAAACAGCCAACAACTGATATCCGTAAGGAGCTTGACTTAGAACAAGACAGCAAGTAGTCCAATGTGGAAAATGACTAGAAAAGAAAAGATGACTGGAAAAGAAAAAAGCTTTTCTCAAAAAGAAAGGCTGGCCAACAGGTATAAATGCTTAGCACCAGCATACACACACACACACACACACACACACACACACACACACACACACGTATACATATATATGTAAATATATAAATGTGTGTGTGTCTCTGTGTGTGTGTGTGTGTGTGTGTGTGTGTATATATATATATATATATATATATATATATATATATATATATATATATATAAATGTGTGTGTGTTTGTGTGTGTCTGTGTGTGTAAGTGCTTAGCACTAGCAGTCATCAAGGACATGAAATTGAAAGTCCTTAACCTGTTAAAGGCAGCCATTATGAAAAAGATGTGTGTAGACTAGGATGTGGAGACAGGAGACACTTGGACATTGTTGGTGGGAATATGAATTGGTACAATGATTGTGGAAAATAGTATGGTGTTTCTTCAGAGAATTAAAAGCAGACATTCTATAAGGTCCAGCAGTCTCCTTCATTCTGCACAACCAGAGGAAGCGCAGTAGTGGGCTGAGGAGCTGCCTGGTCCATGTTTACTGAAGAATTATTCACAATATGAGTCATGCCAAGTGTTCATCAGCAGAAGAGTTAAGACAGACAATGTGGTATGTGTATACAATGGAGTTCTATTCAACCTTCAAATAGGGAAACCCTGTCATTTGTAACAGTATGAACAAACTTAGGAGGTGGTTCATATATATTATGAAGTGAAATAAGCCTTATCTGGAGACATGGCCTCTCATACACATGGAATCTAGGCAGGTTGACTCTCAGAGACAGGAGAAGGATGGTTTGTACCAGAGAGGATATAGGAGGACCAGGGAAGGTTCAAAGGTTATAAGGGTTTCATTAGAAGAATAGATGTGTAGAGCTGTTGGCAAGGTGACCAGAGTTGTTAATGTGTAGTTGAAAATTTCCAGAAGAGGTGCTTTAAATGTTTTCAGTACGAAAAGTGGTGAGTGTTTGAAGCAATGGATACACTAGTTAGCTTGATTTGGCCAGTTCACAATGTATGTATAAATATGCATATGTATGGATGTGTGTACACACACACATTCACACACACACAGACACACCTTTTGCCAATTAAAAGTAGCTAACGGGGCACAGGAGAGAAGTCTCTGCAATTAAGAGCACATCTTACTCTGGCAGATGACCTGAGTTTTGGTTACCAGCACCTGTGTAGGGCAGTTCATAGCCATCCATAACTCAATTCCATAAGGCCCAATACCCTCTTCTGTGCACATATATGCACACAGATATATACATAATTCACTAAAAATGAAATAAACATCTTTTTAAAAAACGTGTAAAAGACTAATAAGATGGCTTAGTGGTTGGAAGTGCTTGCTCTAGGGGCCTGGCCACTTGAGTGTGACTAATGGTCTGCATGGCACAACTCTTGAAAGTTGTGCTCTGACCTCTCGACATGCCCTAGAGAGCACACACACACACACACACACACACACACACCCCTATTTCACATACAATGATACACAAAATAATTTTAATACAGACACATTCTGTTTACAGTCACCAGTGTAAAGCCTCCAGCTGACTCTGTCCTGTGTCTGTCTTGGATGTGAATAGTAACATTTTATACCTTGGTCGTGACAACACTATATGGATAGTTGTGCTTATAAACAGCACAATGTAAGCATTCTCTCAGACCCTTGCATGGAGTTCTCTGTACTGCTTGCAAATTCCTCTATAGAGTGAGTACTACAGTCTCCTTAACTCTTTCTGGATGAAAAATAGGATTTTCTCCATAGTATATGCACATACATGACTTTTATGAGACACATCAAAGGATGGCATCCAAAAAAAAAAAGTTTATATAAGCATAAGCCACTTAGGTCCAGGCCAGAGTCTGTGATGTTTGGGAAATGATCCCTCAAAGGCAATTGGAGGATGTTTGGAGGCAATTGGAGGATGTCTGGAGGCAATTGAAAGACACATTTTGGATCTAGGAAGGGCATGGAATTACGTTTTTTGGTTGCATTAAATGGATTCCATTTCCAGGATATGTGCCTGAGAGAATGCTTATTAAGTACCTGGAGAAATGGAAATTAATACAAATGTCTATTAGCCACTAAAGCCTGTGGAAGGATGAGCCTATAGCAGCAGAGAGGAAGAGAGAGTCATGATAGTGGAGGACTCAGCATGTGTGGAGACTTTCAATGACGACAGAGACTCACAGCATAATTAAATCAAGTCCTTGGACAGCTGAGCGACAGGCTGTTAATGTGCCACAAAGGAGACTGAAGACACTTTTGAGAACATAGATTTGGTTTCAGTGTCTGTGGAAGCCATGCAGATCATGTGCCCTAGCATCTCAAAAATAATGTGTGTGCTAATTAGTGATGTGTCTGATAAAGAGGGGCCTGGTTCTGCAGATTTGCCTAAGGTAATGGCATGCAGATGGTCATCTATTTATTTAGAAATGCCAGCATTTTTTTTATCAAGGGAGATTAGTCAGTGAACAAAACCTGGATGCCTGGAAATGTGTGTGTGTGTGTGTGTGTGTGTGTGTGTGTGTACATATATACACGTATGTGTGTGTGTGTGCACTTGTATGTGGAAGTCAGAGGCTGATGGCTAGTGTCTTTGCTGATCACTTTCCATTTATATACTGATCTTGGGTCTCTCACTTGAACCTAAAGCTCACCCATTCATCAAGTCTAACTGGTCAGCTTGCTATGAGAGTCAGTTCCTCATCTCCATGTACTGAGTGCTGGGGTTACAGAGAGGTCATACCCTGCCTGGCATTTATGTGGAGCTGGGGATCCAAACTCCAGTCCTTATGATTGTGTGACAAATGCTATATCTACTAAGCCATCTCCATAGGCCAGCTGTATATAGTGTTAGCTTTTAGCCAATCCACATATTTCCAAAGGTACTGGTGGCAATAAAATGTTCAGAAAGTCTTGGCTGGGGAAGAATAATATGAATGAAAACCATGAGTCCAGTGTCTTTGTAAAGGCTAGTTTAGCAGGAAGCAAACTGGAAGCAGAGACAGTCAGCAACCTGCCAGGAAAATCAGGACCGTAGAAGCTACCACTCAATGAGGTCCCTGCTCTTGCCATGAATGCCTTCTTCATGCCTACAGTTTTCTTGCAGATTTTTCTAAACAAAGCAAATATACTCTTCAGCCAGTATCCACATATTCTTCCAAGTGGATAGTCAGGACACTCCCAGGGGCCTGCCTTCCTGCTCAGTGGAGGAAAGAAGAAAAGAGGAAAATGGTTTCCGTGATGTAGAGTGGAGTTGGCTGTGGCCATTTCTGTATTCTGATGGGGCGATAGTTGTTTCTGCCAACCTGAGGGGGAATGCTGTGCTTTCCAATGAGATTAGCATTGTATTTCACCTTACAGAATAGGACTCAGTCTGTGAGTTTGTTTCCAGTCAGGCAATCTTCTCTGAAAAGGAAAGTAACATATTCCCACGGACCAGATTTGACATGTTTGGATTCTGCTTTCTGCCACTCATAGGAAGATGGCATATACAAGGATACTAAATTCAAGTTTCTTTGGAATTGTGCATTCCTGCCATGTGCTCCCATGAACCCACGGTATTTTTTTTTTTTCTTCAGGCCTTTAAGTCCTGGGAGGTTGGTGAAATCAATGGTTTTCTCTGTCCCATGCACTGTCCTGTGGTGAATTGCTAAGCTTCAACTTGACATTCAACACCCTTAGACAATTTCCATGTCAGTCAAGGCTTCATAAAGGAATAGATGATATCCTCATGTTAGGGTGAGTCCATGGTGTGTGTGTGTGTGTGTGTGTGTGTGTGTGTGTGTGTGTGTAGCAAAGCCACCAGTTGAAATAGAGCTAGTGCTGTCAAAAGAATGCAGAGGGGAGACCCATCATTATTCTTCATTCCAAAGAGATGAGTTACCAGGATCCAACCTAAAAGGTCAGTCATTCCTAAAAGGCCACATTGTGGGAAGCCAGACCTAGCAGGTCATGCACAGGTTGTACAGACCTAGCCCAAAAATAGGAAACTCAAAATATCCCCAAATCTGAAACAATTGAGTTCTGAATGTGATTCTACAAGTGGAAAATTTTACCCTTGATGTTCTGTGATGGTCATAGCCACGACAGATACACTGGAAACATTGAACAAAAGTACCTTTAACCTACATGTATGAGGTGTGCATGAAACATGCATTTTCTATTTGGACTTGGATCTTCCCACAAGACACCTCATTTTGTATATGCAAAGATTCCCAAATCCAAAAAGAAACCTGAAATATCAAAACACTTCTGGTCTCAAATGTTTCAAGAGAGGGTTGTTGAGTCCATAGGTCCTGTATCTCTCCTTGTGTCTGTCCCTTTGATCTACAAGAGGTCCTAAAGACCATAGCCAAAAACCAGGAGAAGGCTCTGCACTTGTGAATCAGCTCAGTCCTGAGTCCAAGAGTAGAACAAGACAGAGAAAGAAGATGAGTAGATGTAGGTGAGGAAAAGGAAGAGCTAAAACAGTCCAACAATTGGGATCTGCTGAGCCCACTTTTGTCCTTTGTGGCATTGAAACATCACAGTTTCCATTTAGCAAATGCTAAATCACCATCACTCTGTTTTCTCTTATGAGAGAAACATGACCCACAATCACTGATAATGTTCAAATACAAGATAACAAAGGAGAAACTGCACAATTGAGTTACATAGATGCTCTTGTCCTTACTTCTGTAGTGAGCCTTGAGGGTCAGAATGATAATCAAGATTATTTCATTCTTCATTGGTTCCATGTTTCTTGTACCCTTTGCTAGCCCCATGTTTGAATGGGCTTTTAAATTTCTGCATGACTGAAGACACTGGAACCTTCATTCCATTAGGGTGGTGGACTTCATTCTATTGAGGTCAACTGGTCAAATCCATTATCTAAGGAAGCGTTCACAGAGCACTCCAGGGGATGGGGTGATCGCTCAGTCAGTAAAGTATTGGCTGTACAAGACTGAGTACTTGTTTGGATTCCAGAACCAGCACTCAAAGCTGGGTATGGCAGCCTGCATCTGTAAACCCATCACTGAGTAGGCAGACATAGACAGATCCCCAGAGCTTGCTGGTCATCCAGCGTACTCAAATTGGCAAGCTCAAGATTCAATGAGAGACCCTGACTCAAAAAATAAGACATTGAACAACCGAGGGAGATATCTGGCCTCTACTGAAATGCACACAAGTGCTCATGTACCTGTCATCACACACACACACACACACACACACACACACACACACACACACACACACACAAGCGCGCGCGCACCCAAAGAGAGAGAGAGAGAGAGAAAGAGAGAGAGAGAGAGAGAGAGAGAGAGAGAGAGAGAGAGAGAGAGAGAGAGAGAACATGAGAACATTTTGGGTTCCTAATCCAGTTCTTGTTTTCTAAGACATTGGTGATCCATATTCTTCCTGGATACTGCATCCATGCTCATGAATCAACCCTTTTTAATTCCTTTTAGTTCAGTTATGTGAGGTCAGAATGTTCAGTGAGCAGTCTCAGCCTCCAACTCATTGGCACACTGGAACTATGACTTCCAAACTTGCTGAATCCAGGTTGCAGGGATGAGAAGCACTAATTATTTAAGTAAGTTATGGAAAATGATAGCATATTCATTTTCTAGTAGTTGCTTAGATTTCTTATTAGTTTCTTGAAATCCTGTCTGTGAGAAATATGAAACCACTTGGTACCCCAAAAGTGGTTCAATTACATTCTGAGTCCTGTTGGACTAAGCTCACAGGTGTTTTTCTGGATGGCTTGAAACTAAGCCTTCAGGAGGTCACATCACAACTACACAGAACCAGACACTTTGGAGTGTGGTAAGACCATTGGGTTTCTCAGCAGTACCCAATGTCTGATCTTACTGTTGTAAAATGTGTCCTCTTGTTTGGGACAACATGACCTTGGGAACCACACTGAATAAGATACCCTGTAAGTCTGTAATGGCATCTTTAGTCCAAGCAGCTTGGATGGATATGGCAAACACATGTCTATCTTATATGCCTAATCCTAAAATGACAGGACAAACCCATTCTACTAGCAGAGAGGTCTAATTTAATCAACTGGTACCATTTAGCATTGTTAACTAATGACATGTGAACCTTTCAATATTGAGATCAGCCTTCACAAGTGTTAGACTAGGCTAGCTGTGAACTACATACCTTTTATTCTTGAGAATATTGCCACATTGTTATCAAGGTTTTCATCATTTATCTGTGCAGATGTAGTCATTTTGTACATGAGCAGGCATCTCACCTGTTGAACAAGTAACAGGTGAATAGAGAAAGGGGCTAACCACAGAATTGGACATTTTGTCTACCTGATACATTACTGTCTCCACTGTGAATGCTTCAGGTGGCCATTTATATGGGTGCAATAGCTTCACATTTTATGTCTATTCTGAGAAGTTTGTCCCATTACTTCTTTTCTAGTCTTTCATCTTTATTTTATACTATATTGGTTCCCACTAGGCAACATCTACATTCCATGAGATCAAGTAGAAGCCCATGCCTTTTCTCCTTTTATGAGTTAGCTTGTTCTTAAGTTTGTTTTTAAGACCAATTTCATAGAGTCTACTAGTTTGGATGGGAGAAATAATACATTTCCATTTTCAGAAATATCAAAGTGATACTTAGCATTTCTTCCAACCATTAGTCTAGTCATCAAACCACAGTGGTGCTAGTATATCTATGGCTTGACATGAGCTGACATCACATGACACTTGGCAACACATCCAATTGTTTGTAAATGGAGGCACCATATATGTATCATTACTTTGGTACCACATCAGTTTTTAAGAGATGCTGCTAGAAGGAGTATTCAATTGTCCTGTTTGAGCAATGGCACCAATATAGCTGAAATTATTTGTTCTTTCATAAGAACTTGTATTACATTAAAAATTAATTTATGACTTTTAAAGATTTATTTTATTCTTATTTGTGTCTATGGTGTGTCTGTGTAGTATTCAGCTGAGGGTGCACAGGTACCTGCAGAGGCTGGAAGAGGGCATCCGATTCCTTGGAGCTGGATTTACTGGAAAGTTGTGAATCACCCCAGCATGTGTGCTGAGAACTGATCTCTAGTCCTCTGGAAGAGCAGTCCACGATCTTAATCACAGAGCCATCTTTCCAGCCCCATTTATCTTACTTTCAAGTATTCTTTATCTTCAACTCTTTGTTGATAAACTTGTGAAAATTGGTTGCCAGTTCTCAGAGTTTGCTAAAGTTTGAAGAACTAGATGGTTCCACGAAAATTCTTAGCTTTGTATAGCACACTTCCAAGTTTGCATTTGCCAAATAAGGAAGCACCATGCTACTGGAAAGATAGTGGTAGAAACCATATGTCTTAGCCCAGCCTGGGCTGGTTTGTGGACTGGAACAGAGGGTAGAAGCTGATTGCAGCACTCTTGCTTGATTGTGGGCACTGGTCTGCTATAGTTGACTTTTAAGAAAACCCTTCTGAAATCTGCCATGAAGAATTGGCATGCTCAGTGCATGGAGGAGGAAAGCAGATGCTTCTCATGATAGCCAGCTCCCTGCCTTTGCTCCCTATGTGCACACTGATGCCTTTAGAGAATTCTTATTCTGAGAGTCCCTTTTGGACACTACAAAGCCCTTCAGTATTTGGAAATGGTAGAAACATTTTTTCCCCAAACAAAGCTTTGCCTAGAAATAAAAGAGCTTAGGATCCTGCAGATGGTATTCTGAAATGCTCCACAAGGCATCCACTTTGGGTGTGGGGTGAAAATGGGAGCTCCTTGTGTCCGTGTCATTCATTCCTTTCAGCACAGATGTGCATTGGTATATAGCTCCTTCCAACAATCCTGGAAGACGCTTTGTCAACATCCACAGGGTTTTCACCTTCATTAAAAGCAGATCTCTGGGTCTGCATCTGGTGCTGTTCCTGTGCCACAGTGCTCCATACCCAAGAGCTAGTCTCCCGGGAGTGTGGACACACCTGTGAATGCAGGTAAGACCATCACTTCTGCTCAGAGGGACCCACTAGGAATTGAGGAACAGCCTGGGACAGGATCCTTTCAGTTTCTGCCTGTGCCTGGAACTGACCCTGTGCCACAGCTCTCCATACCCAAATACTGCTGAGAAAAAGCCAGTCTCCTAGGAGTGCCAACACACCTGTGAGCACCTGTAAGACCACCACTTCTGTTCAAATTCCTGGCCCAAGAGGAACCTTCCCAGAGCCATTAGGACACAGGAACCAAGGAACAGCCTGGGACAGGATCCTTCTGGTTTCTGTCTGCAATCCAGAACTGACCCTGCACCACAGCTATCCATACCCAAATTCCTCCAAGAGAGAACTGGTCTCCCAGGAGTACTGACATACAGGCTTGCAGGAGGGACAAGCCACAGTAAGAGACCAGCAAGAGAAGCTAACACCAGAGATAACCCCAGATGGTTAGAGGCAAGGGCAAGAACATAAGCAACAGTAACCAAGGCTACTTGACATCATCAGAACCCAGTTCTCCCACAACAGCAAGCCCTGGATACTCCAACACACCAGAAAAGGAAGATTATGATTTAAAATCACATCTCATGATGATGATAGAGGATTTTAAGAAGGACATAAATAACTCCCTTAAAGAAATACAGGAAAACACAACTAAACATGTGAAGGAATTGAGCAAAACCATCCAGGATCTAAAAATGGAAATAGAAACAATAAAGAAATCACAAAGAGAGACAACCCTGGATATAGGAAACCTAGGAAATAGATCAGGAGTCATAGATGCAAGCATCACCAATAGAATACAAGAGATAGAAGAGAGAATCTCAGGTGCAGAAGATACCATAGAAAACATTGACACAACAGTCAAAGAAAATGCAAAATGCAAAAAGCTCCTAACCCAAAACATCCAGGAAATCCAGGACACAATGAGAAGAGCAAACCAAAGGATACTAGGTATAGAAGAGAGTGAAGATTCCCAACTTAAAGGACCAGTAAATATCTTCAACAAAATTATAGAAGAAAACTTCTCTAACCTAAAGAAAGAGATGCCCATGAACATACAAGGAGGCCACAGAACTAGAAATAGATTGGATCCGAAAAGAAATTCCTCCCATCACATAATAGTCAAAACACCAAATGCACAAAACAAAGAAAAAATATTGAAAGCAATAAGGGAAAAAGGTCAAGTAACATATAAAGGCAGACGTATCAGAATTATACCAGACTTCTCATCAGAGACTATGAAAGCTAGAAGATTCTGGGCAGATGTCATGCAGACCCTAAGAGAACACAAATGCCAGCCCAGACTACTATACCCAGCAAAACTCTCAAAACCATAGGGGGAGAAACCAATATATTCCATGACAAAACCAAATTTACACAATATCTTTCCATAAAGCCAGCCTTACAAAGGATAATAGATGGAAAACACCAACACAAGGAGGGAAAGTACATTCTAGAAAAAGCAAGAAAGTAATCTATTTTTTTAAAACAAACCCAAAAGCAGATAGACACACAAACATAAAAATAACATCGAAAATAACAGGAAGAAACAATCACTATTCCTCAATATCTCTTAACATCAATGGCCTCAATTCCCCAATAAAGAGACATAGACTAACAGACTAGATTTGTAAACAGGACGCAGGATTTTGCTGCATACAGGAAATTCACCTCGGTGTCAAAGACAGACACTACCTCAGAGTAAAGGGCTGGAAAACAATTTTCCAAGAAACAAACTGGGATAGCCATTCTAATATAGAATAAAATCGACTTTCAACCAAAACTTATCAAAAAGGATAAAGGACACTTTATACTCATCAAGGGAAAAATCTACCAAGAACTCTCAATTCTGAACATCTATGCTACAAGTGCAAGAGCGCCCACATTCATAAAAGAAACTTTATTAAAGCTCAAAGCACACATTGCACCTCACACAACAGTAGTAGGTGACTTCAACACCCCACTCTCATCAATGGACATATCATGGAAACACAAACTGAACAGAGACACAGTGAAACTAACAGAAGTTATGGACCAAATGGATTCAACAGATATCTATTTTATCCTAAAACAAAAGAATATACTTTCTTCTCAGCCTCATGATACCTTCTCCAATTATATTAACCATATAATTGGTCACAAAACAGACCTCAACAGATATAAGAAGATTGAAATAATCACATGAATCCTATAAGATCACCATTGACTAAGGCTGGTCTTCAATAACAACAAAAGCAACAGAAAGCCCACATACACATGGAAGCTGAACAATGCTCTACTCAATGACAACTTGGTCAAGGAAGAAATAAAGGAATTAAAGACTTTTTAGAATTTAATGAAAATGAAGGTACAACATACCCAAACTTATGGGACACAATGAAAGCAGTGTTAAGAGAAAAACCTCATAGCTCGGAGTGCCTCCAAAAAGAAACTGGAGAGAACATACACCAGCAGCTTAACAGCACACCTGAAAGCTCGAGAACAAAAAGAAGCAAATTCACGCAAGAAGAGTAGATGGCAGGAAATAATCAAACTCAGGGCTGAAATCAACCAAATAGAAACAAAAGGAACTATACAAAAAAAAATTAACAAAACCAGTAGCTGGTCCTTTGAGAAACCAGACTAACCAGAGGGCACAGAGACAGTAACGAAATTAACAAAATCAGAATGAAAAGGGAGATTTAACAACAGAAACTGAGGAAATTCAAAAAATCATCAGATCCTACTGCAAAAGCCTATACTCAACAAAACTGGAAAATCTAGATGAAATGGACAATTTTCTAGAGAGATACCAAATACCAAAGTTAAACCAGGATTAGATAAACCATTGAAACAGTCCCATAACCCCTAAAGAAATAGAATTACTCATTAAAATCTCCCAACCAAAAAAACAAACAAACAAAAAAAAAACAACAACAAAAAACCAACAACAAAACAAAACAAATGGTTTAGTGCAGAGTTCTATCAGGCTTTCAAAGAAGATCCAATACTACTGGGCAGTGGTGGCACATGCCTTTAATCCCAGCACTTGGGAGGCAGAGGCAGGTGGATTTCTGAGTTCGAGGCCAGCCTGGTCTACAGAGTGAGTTCCAGGACAGTCAGGGCTATATAGAGAAAAAAGAAAAGATCCAATATCAATACCAATATTCTTCAAACTGTTCCACAAAATAGAAACAGAAGGAACACTACCCAATTCGTTCTATGAAGCTACAGTTATGTTGATACCAAAACCGCACAAAGACCCAACAAAGAAAGAGAACTTCAGACCAATATCCCTTATGAGTATCGTCGCAAAAATACTCAATAAAATTCTCACAATCTGAATCCAAGAACACATCAAAATGATCATTAACCACGATCAAGTAGGCTTCATCCTAGGGATGCAGGGGTGATTTGATATACAGAAATCCACTACATAAACATACTCAAAGGAAAAAAAAAAACCCAACATGATCATTTCATAAGATGCTGTAGAAGTGTATGACAAAATTCAACATCACTTCATGTTAAAAGTTTTGAAAAGATCAGGAATTCAAGGCCCATACCTAAACATAGTTAAAGCAATTACAGCAAACCAGTAGTCAACATCAAACTAAATGCAGAGTAACTTGAAGCAATACCACTAAAATCAGGGACTAGACAAGGTTGCCTACTCTTACCCTATCTAGTCAATATAGTACTTGAAGTTCTAGCCTGAGCAATTAGACAACATATGCAGGTCAAAGGGATACAAATTGGAAAGGAAGAAGTAAAAATATCACCATTTTCAGATGATACGATAGTGTACTTAAGTGACCCCAAATATTCCACTAGAGAACTCCTACAGCTGATAAACAACTTCAGAAAAGTGGCTGAATATAAACTTAACTCAAAGAAATCAGTAGCCTTCCTCTACTCAAAGGAAAAACGGGCTGAGAAAGAAATTAGGGAAATGACACCCTTCACAATAGTCACAAACAATATAAAATATCTTGGTGTGACTCCAACCAAACAAGTGAAAATTTTGTATGTCAAGAACCTCAAGTCTCTGAAGAAAGAAATCAAAGACCTTAGAAGATGGAAAGATCTCCCATGCTTGTGGATTGGCAGGATTAATATAGTAAAAATGGCCACCTTGCTGAAAGCAATCTACAGCTTCAATGCAATCCCCATCAAAATTCCAATTCAGTTCTTCATAGAGTTAGACAAAGCAATTGTCAAATTCATTTGGAATAACAAAAAACCCAGGATAGTGAAAACTATTCTCAACAATAAAAGAACTTCTGGGGGGAATCACCATCCCTGACCTCAAGCTGTACTACAGAACAATAGTGATAAAAACTACATGGCATTGGTAAAATGACAGGCAGGTAGATCAATGGAATAGAATTAAAGACCCAGAAATGAACCCACACACCTATTGTCACTTGATCTTTGACAAAGGAGCGAAAATTATCCAGTGGAAAAAAAGACAGCATTTTCAACAAATGGTGCTGGTTCAACTGACAGTCAATAGGTAGAAGAAGGCTAATTTAGTCACTCTTATCTCCCTTTACAAAGTTCAAGTCCAAGTGGGCCAAGGGCTTCCACATAAAACCAGATGCACTGAATCCAATAGAAGAGAAAGTGGGGAAAAGTCTCAAACACATGAGCACAGGGGAAAATTTCCTAAGCTTTCAATGGCTTATGCTCTAAGATCAAGACTTGACAAATGGGACCTCATAACATTGCAAAGCTTCTGTAAGGCAAAGGATACTCTCAATAGGACAAAGTGGCAATCAACAAATTGGGAAAAGATCTTTACCAATCCTACATCCAATTAAGGGCTAGCATCAAATATATACAAAGAACTCAAGAAGTTAGACTCAGAGAACTAAAAAACCCTATTAAAAATGGGGAACAGAGCTAAACAGAGAATTCTCAACTGAGGAAACTGGAATGGCTGAGAAGCACCTAAAGAAATGTTCCTTAGTCATCATGGAAATGCAGATCAAAACAACCCTGAGATTATATCTCACACCAGTCAGAATGGCTAAGATCACAAACTCAGGAGACAACAGATAGATGCTGGCAAGGATGTGGAGAAAGAGGAACTCTCCTTCATTGCTGGTGGGATTGCAAGCTGGTACAACCACTTTGGAAATCAGTCTGGTGCTTCCTCAGAAAATTGGACATAGTACTACCTGAGGACCCAGCTATACCACTCCTGGGCATATACTCAGAAGATGCTCCAACATGTAATAAGAACACATGCTCCACTATGTTCATAGCAGCTACACTTTTAATAGCCAGAAGCTGGAAACAATCCAGATGTCCCTCAACAGAAGAATGGATACAGAAAATGTGGTACATTTACACAATGGAATATTACTTAGCTATTAAAAACAATGACTTCATGAAATTTGCAGGCAAATGAATGGAACTTGAAAATATCATCCTGAGTGAGATAACTCAGTCACAAAAGAACATACACAGTATGTACTCACTGATAAGTGGATATTAGCCCAAAAGCTTGGAATATTCAAGATTCAATTCATAGACCATATGAAGCCCAAGAAGGAAGACCAAAACTTGAATGCTTCCATGCTTTTAGAAGGGGGAACAAAATACTCACAGGATGAAATATGGAATCCAAGTGTAGAGCAGAGACTGAAGAAAAGGACATTTAGAGACTGCCCCACTTGGGGATCCATCCCATATACAGCCACCAAACCCTGATGCTATTGTGGATGCTGACAGTATTGAAGCACTTGCTGACAGAAGCCTGTTACTGCTGTCTCCTGAAAGATTCTGCCAGAGCCTGACAAATACAGAGTCAGATGCTTGAAGCCAACCATTGGACTGAGTACGGGGTCTGGACGAAGGAGTTGGAGAAGGGACTGAAGGGGTTTGCAGCCCCATGAAGGCAGCAAGTGTCAACTGGCCAGACCCACCTGATCTCCTGGGAACTGGACCACAAACCAAAGAATATACATGGAGGAACCCAAGGTGCTGGCCACATATGTAGCAGAGGATGGACTTGTTGGACATCAGTGGGAGGAGAGGCCCTTGGGCCTGAGGGTTTTCTATTCCCCAGTGTAGGGGAATGCCAGGGAGGGAAGATGGGAGTGGGTAGGTAGGAGAACACCCTCATAGAGGCAGGGGAAGGGGGGATGGGATAGGAGGTTTTCGAAAGGGAGACCTGGAAAGGGGAAAACATTTGAAATGTAAATAAAATAAATATCCAATAAAAAATAAAAAGAAGCAAAAAAAGAAAAAAGAAAAGCAGATCCCTGGGCTGGGGAGATGGTTCATTCAATAAACTGTTTGCTATATTTAAGGCAACCATGGGACCTGACTTTGTTTCCTAAATGTCATGTAATAAAATTTGAGGCATGATGATATATGCCTGTAATCACAGATCAGGTGAAATGGAGCTGGGCAGACCAAGGCATTCACCAGCTAATCAGCCTAGACTGCTCTGTGAGCTCCAGGCCAGTGAGAGTCCCTATTTCTACTAAAAGTCCAAGGCAGTTGTATACATATGCATAAACATGTATATATCTACACATACATGCTACATACATGTGGAGATGCACACGCATACATCTGTACACACATGTGCATATGCATACACATGTACACACACATGCACCTGCATGCACATATAGAACAGGTCTTTGAATTATAGGGTATTAAGACAGCTTTTCCAAGAAGTGGAGTCAAGATAGAGAAGCCTTCCTACCCCCCGCCCCCCCGTAAAGGTTGTTTTGGGGGAGGACCAGCAACCATCACTAAAAGGGAAAAGGGGACTGTCACTTCTCAAGGAAAAGAAAACCCACTCTTGAAACTTTCTGAAGAAAGAGTTTTACCCAAGAGTCTCTGACCTTGAAGGTATTTTTAACCATATGAATGAGATAAATCTTTCAACTCATGCCTTGAAGTTACTACCACTCTGGATGCGGCTGAAAAATTCAAACTCTTCTCGCCTTAGCTGCTGATACAGACAGAGACACAGGGACGGCCTCACAAACACTCATCTGTCTGTAGAGTTGCCTCCAAGATGGAGGTGAGATACCAAATTCTCTGTCAATTTCTTTGAAATGATAAATCAGGAAACACCTGGAAACTCTTCAAATGTCTTGCCAATTTTATCTCTTCCTAGATGGCCCTGAAGTTGAATTATGGATCCCCATATAGACTTTTTTTTTCTGACATAAATTATATGGAAAACGTGTTGGGGCAAAGGAGAGCATGGCGATTTTTTTAGGATAGAAAGATGGGCTCCAGTATAAGCTTTGTACTGTTAGGAATTTAACTAGGCCACGCCCAAAAGGTTTTTATGGCTTCTGAGAGAATGTTTGGAACTTGTGAGGTAAACTGTGGAAATGTCAGTTCATTTAACATGAACTTAAAAAACTGCAATCATTAAAAGAAAAGAAAAGTCAGTTGAACACCCAGCTTGACATGGCTATCGCTGGTTCCAACCATCCAGAGTTTAGCACTCTTGTTCAGGCTAAAGACTATTATGACTTGGATATGAAGTTGTCGACTCAAAGGCTTACGTATTGACGGTTTGGTCCACAGCTAGTGACACTATTTTGGAAGATTCTAGAAAAACTGGTAGATGGAGCCCAGCTTCAAGAAGCAGGTCCCTGGGGTCATGCCTCTTGGAGGGGGGTGCAACTTGTTCTAGGCCTGTCTTTATTCTCTCTACTTCCTGCCCACTATGAAGTGAATGGCTCCACCCACTCCAATTCTATTACTTTCAGGTTCTTTCTTAACCCATGTGTCTAAAGAAACCATGGATGGAACCCCCTGAAACCTTAGGACCAAACAAACCTCACATCCTCTGAGTTGTTCTTAGACAAAATTATGTAAAATTAACTGAGACATTTACTTTGACCTATCTTCAAAAAGAACAAGCTTCAATCTTGACTTGCCCTTGTGTTCGATGTGATACTCAAGTACAGATATTGCTGTATTATAGGCATATAAATATATATCCCAATATAAAAACCGAAAGTATGTATGATTGCTAGTAAATTACATTTTAATAGGATTGGCTTGTTTTGTTTCATGTATTTTATCTTATGTTTCTCTTATGGTACAGACAGACTGCAGAGGTTGTCAAGGAGGATCATGGGATATAGAACATTATTCTAAATGCAGTGCCAATCAGAGTTGTACCTAGTTGGAGAAAGCCAGCCAGAGATTGTACATGCTACTGATCTCTCATTAGCCCAATTTGCTTGCTGTGGTTGCTTAGTGCTTGAATGCTCTGCAAACCAACGTAAGGAGAAGTTTGGGAGCACCCTGCCCCAAAGTCCACATTCAAGAACTGGTAGCAGTTAGCACAGGAAGAAGGGTAGGGTGTGGTGGGATGGGACAGGGGTAGGGCAGGGGTGGGCAGACCCCTCACAGGGTCTTCCTTTAGGTCTTGCCAGTGTGGTGTTGCCCTCCTCCAGTTTTATACCTGTTACTATGCCTGTTGCTAAACAGCTTAATCTGAGTATCTGAGTTCACCCTGCTATTCTGAGCACTCGTTCACATGTCGTCTTGCTGAGCAAGTGCCTCCCTTTCACAGGGGAAACAAACTTTGGCTACAAACCCACTTTCCCTCTCACCAAATCTGGGAGTCAAGGGAACACAGATTCTGAACAGTAAGAGCTAGGTAAGATAGGACATCCACAGTCACGTTTGTTAGCTGTCATTAGTCAGAAAGGCCTGCAACATCTTTATGTCTGTGCTTTAGCCTATCAGAAAGAACAAGAACTCAAGTTGAAATATTTATAGTGAATACTAGAGGCTGGCAGATGACATAAGATTTGTTTGTAGGAAAGCTTACTAGACCGAGATTAGCAATTTCTCTTCTTGTGGAGGCTTAAAGTTGCTTAAATCCTGCGTCCCCCATGTTTGAATCTGTGAAAGTTATATTTGGTTGCAATATGTATTATTTAGGGATTTTTTTTGACAACTCTGCCACTGCCATAATTTTGGAACTCATAGTTGTTTTTGCCTTCAAATTGTTTCTCTGCTTCCCTTTACTTTGCCCACAGCCAAGGTGGGTAGTAGGATTTTCATGCTTAAAACCTGTGTTGAGTGCTGAGAATTCAGTTGACCATGTAGTGCTCAAAGCACTTCTGCCCTTTTTTATCCAATGGCATCCTTAGCCTCTCTCTTGGAGGTGAGATATATTTTAACGAGGGTCTGACCAAATCCAGTGGGTTTAAATTCTGCAAAACCTTGATCCCAAGTCTCAGCATCAATGCTGTTTTTAGTTCCAGGCTCCCACTTGATGGTTACTGCATTTCCCTACATGTGCACATGGATTCAAATGAAGACTATATCATTCTTGCCCCAAACACTACCTTCCCACGAACAAGTCGGCACGTGTGGATGAATAAATGAGCCTAGACCTAAACTATTAAGCCTGAGTCTCTACATTGTGAATATAGGATAGATGGTTGGAATCTTTTGGAAATAAGGTAATGATTTTTTTGAAGATGGAATTTAAGAAACCATTAATTATTTGTTAACATTTGTGAATTTTATTACAGAAATATTGCAAGTGAAAAGGTCCTACATCAAAATGAACCAGACTTGAAGCTCATATGTCTCCATTAACTTCAGTACGGGTTGAATACAAATTCTGAAGCCGTGGAGCATCATATTGGATTTGAAAGCATTCACTATCAGATATATTTTCATCAGCCACCAAACATGTCTATGAGAGAATTAGAACTAGAAAGATAACTAGCTCTGCGGCCTCTTTCGTAACCTATGTCTGTTGGTAACCTGTGTCTGCCCGTTATTGTTTCGGCTCTCCTTCCTCTCCTAACAGTGGTTCTTCTGTTATTGCAGCAGTTATTCTGCATGTTACACTCTACCTGCACGTACCTTTGTTTACACATACACATGTATTATTAACTCCATTCCACAGATGAAGGAGAACAAAAGGCATTAACTACAAAGGAACATTTTGATAAATTTGACTTCACCAAACTAAATATTCCTCATTTTAAAATCACTGTTAGCACAATAAAAGAGACAAACCAGTCTTGAAGAAAAATATTCATAGATAACACAAAAAAGGACTTTAAAAAATTAATTAATTAATTAATTAATTAACATCCCAAATGCTGCTCCCCCTCCCTGTTCCTGAGTCCCTTCCCTCATCCCCCCTCCTGGCACTTCAAGTCTTTGCCAGGTTAGACACATCCTCTTCCACTGAGGTCAGATAAAGATGCTCTGTTGGGGAACGGCTACCACAGTCCGGCTATAGCTTTAGGGAGAGTCTTCACTTCAGTTGTTGAGGCCTTAGCTGTACGTCTGCCACTTGTGTGCCAGGATATGCACTTTGCTTGGTGGCTCATTCTCTGAAAACTCCCAAGGGTCTAGATTAGTTGGCTCTGTTGGTCTTCCTTTGGGGCTCCCACCCCTTCAATCCTCCCCTCAACTCTTCCAGGAGTCTCAGACCTCCGTCCAAAGTCTGGCTGTGGTTATCTGCATCTGTTTCAGTCATAGCTGTTGGGTAGAACCTTTTAGGGAACGGTTATATAGAACCTCTTAGACCACAGACCACAGTTATGCTAGAGGCTCCTGTCTGCAGGCTTAACAGAGTATTATTAATAATGTTAGGGACTGGTGCTTGCCAAATGGGATGGGTTTAGAGTTGGGCCAGTAATTGGTTAGCCTTTCTTTCAATCTCTGCTCCATCCCTGCATTTCTTTTGGACAGGACAAATTTTGGTGGAAACTTTTGTCGGTGGGTTGCTGTCCTTATCCCTCTGCTGGGGGTCCTGCCTGGTTACAGGATGTGGCCATTTTAGTTTCCATGTCCCCCCTGTTTTGCATCTTGGCTAAGGTCACCCACATTGACTCCTAGGAGCCTTCCTTATCCCAGGTCTCTGGAACTTCCTAGAGAGTCTCCCCTCCCCTACCCCCAGCTGCTGCAGGTTTCTGTTCATTATCCTGGCCCTCTGGTTCTCTCTCCTGTTTCCCCCACACCTCATCCTATCTCCTCATTCTACTTCCCTTCCCCTCTCCCACCCAGTTCTCTCCCCATCTCTGCCTGTGACTGTTTTGCTTCCCCTTCTAAGTGTGATTCAAGCATCCTTGCTTGGGCCTTCCTTCTTCTTTAACTTCTTTGTTTCTGTGGGGTGTATCATGGGTATTCTGTACTTTATGTATAATATCCACTTATTAGTAACTACATACTACTCATGTCCCTTTGAGTTTGGGTTACCTCAAGAGCAGCTGATAGATTGGGAAAAGATCTTAACTAACCCTATATTTGACAGAGAGCTAATGTCCAAAATCTATGAAGAACTCAGAAGTTAAACTCCAACAAACCAAATAACCAAATTAAAAAAATGGGATACAGAGCTAAACAAAGAATTCTTAACAAAGGGAACTCAAATGATGGAGAATCACTTAAAGAAATGCCCAGCATCCTAAGTCATCAGGGAAATGAAAGTCAAAATGACCCTGAGATTCCATTGGACACCAATCATAATGGCTGAGATCAAATCTCAAGTGACAGTACATGCTGGTGAGGGTGTGGAGAAATGGAACACTCCTCCATTGCTGGTAGGATTGTAAACTTGTACAACCACTCTGGAAACCAATCTGGCAGTTTCTCAGAAAATTGGAAATAACTCTACATGAAGACCCAGCTATACTGCTCCTGAGCATATACCAAAAAGACGCTCCACCATACCACAAGGACTTGTGCTCTACTATGTTCATAGTTTTATTTGTAATAGCCAGAAACTGGAAACAAGCTAGATGTCCCTCAACCAAAGAATAGGTAAAGAAAATGTGGTTCATTTACACAATGGAATACTATTCAGCTATTAAAAACGAGGATGTCGTGAATTTTGCAGGCAAGTGGATAGAACTAGAAAACATCCCGAGTCAGGTAAAAATGGACTTGTTTACAGACACCTACAGGAGTCAAAGCCCAGGGGTGTAGCCACTGGTAAACTGCCCTTGATTGAGTAAATATCCTCCCAGCCTCATGCAGCTGACCCAGGTTAAATGTGATAGACATTCACTCTCCATTTGGGAGTAACACTTCTGTGTAGTCATACATACAGGGAATGCCCCATGCTTTTCTTGAACACAGCTCTTTCAGGGTTTCAAATGGGAAGCATTGCTAAATGAGGTCTCGTGTCCTTCATGTTCCCTTAGACTCATTGCTTTTACACAGTTAAACCAAATGCTTGTTGGACAAAAAGAAATGTCCACTAGACAGAATTGTTGAACACACAGTAAGAAGGAACTCTCTGAAAATGGGTTGTCAGAGAGCCTTGAGAATTCCCAAACATTGCTATCTCTTCCACTCCAAGGCTTTTAGCTTCTTCCTCCTGTCTCTGCTACTTAACAATGCTGTTCAGCCACGCAGCCTTCAAACCATTCCCTTGGTCCAGGCTTGTCTTATGACCAGTGACCCATAAGCTCTGGGATAAAACTGATACATTTGTGCAAAGTTCTTTCAGATTGATTAGTATCTAACCCATAGGATGCTCCCACAGAGAACAATGAGAATGCGGTGCATAATTTAATTCCACTCCAAATGTACAGCATTTCTTATCTGTCAGTCTGGCTAATACCAAAATACAGTTTGACAGGTGTCATATAAAGGGGTCTATAGTCAGCTTTGATCTCTTGTGAGCAAACTCCATTTATGCTTTTCGGGTTTCTGTGTTCTTGTCCCCGAGCCTCCAGGAAACACTAACTGGAGCATCCTCCAAGATCACTTTCAGACTGAGCACATATCATCCCTATTAGGCAGAAGGCTCTGGCTTTCCAAAGAAGTGTGTGAGTAAGTAGGTGACTTTGATGTGAAGAACAGGCTCTGTCCTGGATAGAGGTCGGTGAAAAGATAAATGCTTCCTCTGCATCCATACTTCACACCGGTGGACAGAGTGATAGCCAACCAGTTTATTTTCCAGCAGAGGGACGTGGCTGTGTGACACGTGAAGAAAGAGCCTGCGTTTACCTCCCAGGTACTTGACCCTGTCCTTCTGAGAGCTACGGGGCATATTTCAAGTCTAAATCCACAGGAGAGCACTTCCAGAACACAAGGCCCAGCACTTAGACAAGAACAGGAGGCAACCTGAATGGAGATGCATGGAGGAAATCTAATTCTGTGACCTTCGTCTATGTCAAGTACAAAACCCGCGTCTTGTGTCATTTTTTGGTAATATGGCTTGACTGTCATTTCCCTCCTAATACGTCTTCTCCCCGTTGAAGGGTTCCTACCTCAGGACTTGCTGTGGGAAGCACACGATTAATCTTTCCTGGACCTCTTCACCTAGGTTTGCAGGCAGTTTGTTTACAACATTGTTGTTGCCCTGAACCCCAAGTCCCCTGAGCTTCCTGTTTGTGGAGCCAAGGCCCTGGCTGAAAGAAATGACTGATTTAGTTCAACTTGAGAAAACAGTTAGCTATTTGGGTTCAGTTCAGATGGTGTGTTTTTTAAAGATAGTCAGTGATGGATAAAAACCCACTATGTTTATAAAAATATAGATCTCTCTCTCTGTCTTTCTCTCTTTCTCTCTCTCTCTCTCTCTCTCTCTCTCTCTCTCTCTCTCTCTCTCTCTCTCTCTCTCTCTCTCTCTCTCTCTCTCTCTCCCTCTGTGTGTGTGTGTGTTTTCTTGGAATGGGGTTGGGGGAAGGTTTGGTGGGAGGTGAATATTCTCAGCTCTATGAAATGTGTTCCCTTCCAGGATCCTGGCTTCCTGATTGCCACCCCTTTTTCAAGTACTCCCCCTGCCATCAAAATCCCAGAAGGGACCAATGGGCTTAAATTGGTAGATATTTTAATAGCAAAATATTTTATCAGCTCAAAACTTAACTATGCATATTTAATCAGCACAAACAGGGAAGTATCTGAGGAATGCAGGTGTTTGAACCTGCTGGTCCCTGGTGATGATGGCAACCTTCACTAAGTTCAGCATCTGCTTTAGATTTATTTAAAAACAAAACATTCAGATTTGGCAATATTAAGAAAGGTCAGTAGTTGCAGATTTTAAGGTTTCTCACAGCTTACCTGCTCCCTCAGAGAGTTCTTGCATTACAATAAAAGGTAGGAGGAACTTTATTCTGAGAGCTACATAAAAATTTGGGCAGAGGAGTTGGCTCAGTGGTTAAGAGCCTCTACTGCTCTTCCAGAGGATCTGAGTTTGGATCCCAGTACCGACATGAGATCGTATGCAAATTCCTCTTACTCCAGTTCACCCTCTACTGGTCCTCACAGGTACTGCATTCATGTGCACATACCTCCATACAGATACATGTGCGCACACACATAAATAAAGTTAATATCTTAAAGAATACAGTAAAATAACCTGGCAGTGGCACAAATGCACATTCTCGTAGTTTCTTTTTTATTGATATACAGTGTGTTTACACATTCATCATGATTTTCAACAGTCTGATTAAGAGAATTAAAAAACAAACAAACAGAGTTTCAACTGCTCACTTTCTGGGAGATAGGTCAACACACTTTGCCTTGCCCCTTCTAGTAAACTTAAAGTGGAATGCTAGACCGGGTCCATGAGAGCTGGAAATAAATTAGGAGGAGGCTCCCACCTCCTCCCGACTGCAGGAGGAAGATCCTCTGTTTCTTTTCCTGTGGGTCACTTAGTTGGAACTCAATATAGTCTGAGAGCCAGAAGGATACACTGGAATTTTTGAGACAGGGTCTCTCCATGGCCTGGCATTTGTTGATTAATTAGGCTGGACTGGCTGGCTGGTGAAGCCCAGAGATCCTCCTGTCTTTACTTCCCCAGTGCTGGGATTGTAATTACTTGCTACATCTGGGCTCTGGGGATCTGACGATCAGATCCTTGCACTGACTGAACTCTCTAACTTAGTGATGCCTTGTGGTCCTCATAGCAGAAAATGTCCTATATAATCCAGAGAGAGGGAAATCTTTATCCCTCTTCCATGCCTTTCCCTGGAAGATGCACCAAGAGTGGGTGAGAGCAACAAGGTTGTGGAAGTCTGAAGCTGGCAATGTTCATTCTGAGGAGATCTATTTTCCTGTGAGGGTTGAACCCCACTGGCTACCTTTTTCTTTCCTCTTTTCCAACTACTTAATAGGTCCAATGTTTGGGGCAAGCATTGGTAGTGAAAGTCCCTGGTTTTTGGCTATAGTGCTGAGAAGAGAAACTCCAGAGAGTTGGAAAGTACTGAGGAGATTAAAGGAGCTACCCTCAAAGTTGAGTATGAATTTTTAAGTTCACCTCCAAACTGCGCGGGTACAGATCCTAAACGTCACAATGCGTGCTTTGAAACTTTAGCTGCGGGGTAGATGATGGATGGGATCCTAGCCTCAGAATTCTGGCATGCAGAAATAAGGAACCAAACAGAACAGTCAATACTGAAGTCAGAACACAATGACAGCGGACAAGAAACTAGATTTGAACTTGCAAAGCCTAGTCTAGCTGCTGGGTCACAAAAGCGAGCAGGCAAGTATCATGTTTCTTTGTAGGGCTTCCAAGAGACCAAGACAAGATACAGCCTAAGCACACTCAGTGTGAGAAGACCCAGGGAAGGTCTAACATTTGAGGAAAAGGATAATCAACAGGTAGAACTGAGAGAGGCTGAAACTGTTAGGCAGCTACTGAAGCTGTGCTTCGGGAAATGAGGTCACATATTCACAGCAAAGAAATGAAAGACGTAAAAAGGACAAGAAAAAGGAAAGAAAGGTTAGGAACATGAAAGTACAATGTCTAAAATGTTGGGGAAAATTCCCAGGATGGGCTCAGTAACAGAATATGGCAGGAGAAAGAGCCAGTGACACTGAGAATAACCCAGCAGCAACCCTCTGCTGTGTAAGACAGAGAGGGAGAGAGAATAAGATGGGGAAAATGGACGAAAACCCAAACTGAAGCCTCCAGAACCTGTAAAATAATGCTTAAATTTTTTTGAAATACATATTTGTGGATCAGAAATAATTGCAAACATAAACCCATGCCACTGGTTAAGGACAAGAAAAAAAATCTTTGCTTTCTTTGAAAAATCGCCACACTGCTCTTAAAGACAGCAAACCACACGAAACATGTTTCAGCATTTCCCCGAGTCATTTTGTTTGCTAGAAACTGGTAAATTACGTTTCAGCCTCATCTGAAACAGTAAGTTTAGGATCTTCCAGCCAGGCACCATTGCTTATTTCTAGAACAAAAGATAAAGAAAAACTAAAAGGTATAAAACTGGAAATGAAGTCATGAAATCCTTTTCTCCAGTAGATGGTTGTCTTCACAGAAGGTCTTATGAACCCAAAGTCAAATATTAGACTTAATACACGAATTGTGTTGGAGTGATAGTTATCAGGTCAATATGTGGCACTGTGTTTTTAAATAGTAGTCCCCATTGGAAAATGAAAACATTTAAAACCAGTATGAGTTGCAACAGCAACAGACACAGTGAGATACTTAGGAACAAATCTAAGAAAAGAATGTCTTTGCAGGGAAATCTATGAAATCCTGGGTTGTATAACAGAATTGCCGAGAATAATTACGAAAACTAAAGTTACTTCATTGTGCTTTTCTTTTCATATGTCAAAGTGTCCTTGTATTCCTTATGTGAAGGCAACTCTCCTTGCCATGAAATATGAATCTTCTCATATCATTCTGGTTTTGATTCCCTTTTCAAAGATTTTCATTATTATTATGTGTGTGTATCTCTGTGTGTCTATGTGCACATATATAAGTGCAGTGCTCATGGAGGCCAGAAGGGGGTGCTGGATCTGTATCCCCTGGCAACTGTAAGCTCCCTGATATGGGTACTGGGAATCAAACTCTTGTCCTTTGCAAGAGTAGGACTCTTAACCTCTGATCCATATCTCCAGCTCCTAGATTTGAATACTTCAAAAAAATTTTTTTTTAAATATTTTATTTTCTTTACAAGGAGTGCTTGGCTGTGATTTTCCTGTAAAAGTCATGTTTGGACAGTAAGATTCTGTAAACTCATTGAATAATTTGAAAATTGTGAGAATTCTATTTGTGGAAATAATTTGCATATGATTGGAATTCTTTTGATTTTTGAAAAAAATTAACCTGAAAAGTCATCTGGCACTAAAATTCCCCCTGTTAAACAGTTCTGATTATTAGTTTAATTTCTTCTTCCAGGGGTGGCTATTCAAGTTTGTCTCTATCCTCTTGTGTCAGCTATGATAATGGCATCTTTCAACAAATTTATGCATCTTATCTAAATTATTACCTTTTTAATGGTATAGTTTTTTGTAATATTCCCTTGCAATATTTTATGATGTTATCTCTAGTGAAGCCCTTTTATTATAGATATGCTAATGCATGTATACTTTATGATTTATTTACCTACATTTTTTTACTTTTTCGCAGTGCTGGGTATTGAACCTAGGTCTTTTTGTATGCTAGACAAGTGCTTCTCCACTGAGGTATATCCGTAGCTATCTCCTCTTACTTTTCTATTTTGAAACACTGTCTCACTAAATCATTGTGCTCATAGGTTTTTGTCAACTCGATACAAACCTAGACATATCTGGGAAGAGGAAATCTTAATTGAGAAAATCCTCACACTAAACTGGCTTGTCAGCAAGTGTTTAGGGTAATGTCTTGATTAAGGGTGGATGCAGGAAGGCCTGGCTCACTGTGGTTGATGCTATCCCTGGGCAGGTGGTCCTGGGTGCTATAAGGTATCAGGCTGAAGAAGGCACGAGAAACAATCCACTAAGCACTGTTCTTCCATGGCTTCTGTATTAGTTCCTGCCTTGAGTTGTTGTCCTGACTTCCCTTCATAATGGACTATAAGCTTTTATAACAAACCCTTTCCTCTCCAACTTGCTTGTGCTCATGGTGTTTTACCACAACAGAAAACAAACCAAGAGAACTGTCCAGGTTGACTTTGAACTTGTGATTCTTCAGCCTCAGCCCCCAGACTAGCTAGAACACAAACCCACAGCATCAATCCCTGCTCTTCTTTTAGTTTGATAAATGTAGCCAGGGAGGTTGTGGCATTTTTAAACCAAAGAACTATTTGCTTACATTTGTTTCATCTTCCCTATTTTCTGTTTTACAGACTTTAGTTCTCTCTGGTCAATGTTTTACTTACATTGGATTCAAGTTTCTCTTCTTCCTTCAGCTTCTTAGGGAGGAAATTCAGATCATTGCTTTTATGGCATCCCCTCTGCAGACAGAAGCAGTTGAAGCTCTACACTCGGCTCTTCTGGATCCCACGCGTTTCCACCTGATGTGACTTTATTATCACTCAGTTCTGAGTATTTCCTGACTTTCCTGAGGATTGCTTCCTTGGCTTTTAAGAGTGCTTGAGGTCCAAATATTTTGGGCATTTCCATCTGTCTTCTTGCTCTCTTCTATGTAGGCCTGTGGTGGCTGATGGCTATCCCCTGATTCCAGTATTCTCAGAACTCTGTTTCCTAGCTTAGTCTGTGGTTGATTCAATGAACTCTGTGCAGAGTGATCCCCGAGGAAAGTACACTCTGCTCTTGAGTGGGAATAGCCTTCTGGAAATATCAGTTGGATTAACTGACACGGCCTTAGCAGGTTGTAGTCTTACTGGATTTTATCTACTTGTTCTGTTGATTCTATCTCTGTGACTTTAGCATCACCTATCTCCTCTTCAGCACATGCTTCATGAACCTTAAAGTTCTGTTGGATCTATGCATAACAGGGACCCTTAGGTGTTTCCTCTAAACTGACATTGACAGCTTTATCATCACAAGTGTCTTTTTACCTTTGCTCCTTGTTTTGAGAGCTTTGTTGTCAATAAACCCACTTAAGACTAGGTCTTAACTTGGGGCAACACCTTTCTCCTCAGGTATGTGTTGTATGCCTGAATATGTCAGTGCATCTCTATGTGTCATAGTTAGTGTTAATTGTTAACTTGACTCACCTGGGAAGAGGGAATCTCTTTTAAAGGGTTGCCTCCATGAGACTGGTCTGTGGACTTGTCTGTGAGGCATTTTCTCAATTGCTAATTGATGTAGTATGGTCCTTTGAATGTAATTGGCCCCCATAAATCCATAGGGAGTGGCACGATTAGGAGGCATGGCCTTGTTGGAGTAGGTGTGGCTTCGTTGGAGGAAGTATGTCAGTTTAACCCTCAGTTGAAAGGTGGTTTCAGCATTTGAAAGACAGCATTCTGTTGTCTTCTGGCTGGTATCTCTCTGAAGGGAAGCTGCCAGTCATTTCTCCTGCTTCTTCCTGGTCATGTGTGCTTTCCTCTGGTTCTTGTGATAGTCACTTTATCTTTATTTTTGTCCGTCTGGTTGTCATGCACACATATGTGGCTTTCTTGTGTCTTTGCTCCTGGAGTTTCATGGACTCCTCCAGTACATTGATTTACATCCTCAACCAGTGAAAAGTTATTTAGCTGAAGAAAGTTATTGCTGCACAAGTTATTTCTGCAAATATTTTCCTACTCTCATCCTTTGTCTTCTGCTGTTAGGTTCCAATTGTAGGAATGGTAGCTTGGTGTTTCCTACACGTCACTAGAGCCTAGTTCATTTTCTCTCCTCCTTCTGTCTCAGTCATGATCTTTCCTGTTACTTTGGCTCCAAGGCCATGTTCTTTTGCAGTGTTTAGTTAATGCATTTGTAATGTTACTTGGAAAATTTTGTCTTTTCAGTTATTAGAATTTTTCAGTTCTATCATGACTAGAATTGAAAAGAAACCCACTTTTCATCCACTTATTAAGATTGCCACGTGTCTTTATTATGCCTATCTTTTGAAAGAGCGTCTTACCACAGGAGCTGTTTTTGAAGGCTGTCTGCTAATTTGAACTTCTCTGGCCTCCTTGGATCTGATATTTTTTCTCCCTTTGTTATTAATGGTCTCTTCTCGCCTCTTTGTGAGTCTAACTATTTAGATTGTGCAATGGACATTGGATGATTGGCTTTCATGGTCTCTCTAAAGACAGCCAGCAGTGCATTTATAGTTTAATACTTGTGATCCTTATTAGTAAATGTTGGTTAGAGACACTTTAGTTGCTCTGGGCTAGAATTCCAGTCGAATGACTAGGAGTGTTGTTCAGGGTCTCCAAACTGTTCACATTCCCCCTTTCCACCAGCTGATTCTTGTAATCTTCATTTAGATCATATATCCAGGACATACTCAGCTGCATGAAAGGTCTGAGAGATATAAATCGGTGTTCTATTAGTAGGAGTTAAAGGAACTTGGTGTTTCCTGCACGTCACTAGAGCCTGGTTACATGGATTTCTGGTACTTCTTTCCTGTCCAGCTAGCTTCCTCCCTCCTCTGTGATCTCAAAAATCGACTGTCTCTTCGATCAACACACTTCAAAATCCTGTCTCGAAAATCAGCACAAATCATTGGCCCAGAATCACAGTAAACACCTTCAGCTCAGGACTTCATACTTCCTGGGCATCCCTTCCTTCCCTTGTGATCCTGAACTCCAGCTTAAACAGAAAGCTGGGTGCTGGTGCTGGTGCTGAACAGTCTATGCTTCCTTCTCTAAAGAAGGCAGTGCTGTGCCGAGTCCCCTGTCAGGGACAATATTCACCTGCTGTATCGAGCTGACTGTGGACTTGGCTTTCTTCTCATTCACAGTGTAAGGCTAGTCTGGCATCACTCGCAGCACTGTGGATATAAGCAAAAGTTTCACTTACACATATTTGATTGGCTTTGATTTATTATTGAATGTTTGGTTAGCTAAATACAACTGCTGTTCTTCCCCACACTCCTTAAAAAAGCCAAAATCATATGTGAGCAACTAAAATAGCAAGGGCTAAGACTGTGAAATATATATGTATATAACTAATACTACTATGGAAATAAAGTTTCCTAAGAAAGCATAAGCTGGCATTTAAACTTGAATTCTGAATTTAGCATGATAATTTGAAAAAAAAAACTCTTTCGTGGAAGAATTTCGAAAAGGCAAGTCAACTTCTCTGCAGATTTAGTATTGGAAGTGGTTTTTTTCTTTCCTATTTGGAAATATTGATTTTTTTTCCTTGCCTGGGTTTCTTTATGGGGTGTGTTGATTGACATGGCAGCCTCAGAATGGCCAGTCTTTGTATTTTATTTTTTATCATCACTAAACATCTTGATTTGGGTGTCAGGGCTGTTGATTGACGATGTGTTGTCTTAGAAATAGTGATGGGATGGTTTGTTTTAAGATTTAACTTCTGTGGGTAAAGCAATAGGCAGGAGTTTTTCATTTTATAGTTTCTACACCAAATGGTTTGTGACTATTCAGATTCCTATAATTTGTGACTATTTATGCAATCACTAGCAGAATCTCCCTGCACCCAATATGTAGGACTCATGTATCCCAGGCTGACCTTAAATTCACCATGTAGGTAAGGGTGACCTTAAACTTGTGATTCCTTGCTTCCACCTCCAGGTGCTAGGAATAGAGACTTGTAACACTATGCCAGGTTTATGAAGTGCTGGGAATTGAACCCAGGACCTTGTGTATGCTAGATAAGCACTCTATACCATGGTGCTATGCCCGCATCCTGGTAATTTTTTTTTCATAGCAACAGCAAAGAATTTTAAGGAAGCAAAAGGCTTCCCTTGTTTCTAGTGTTATGGGTTATGGAAGAGAGTCAATCTGCCACAGAACATGGCTCTGCTGACTCAACCAAACTGCTGGGCTTCCTAGTAACTTAGTGACTGAATAGGAGTAAGTCACTAAGGAGTAAAGCAGTCTGAGTACAATGATTAGAGAAACAGAGGCAGATAGAGTGGTGGAGTTATATTTAAGTGATTTCAGCACTTAAGGCTGAGGACGATGTTTGCAAGTTCGAGATTAGCCTGAGATACATAATGAGATTCTGTGTCATGAACAATCCCTAAATGTGTTATAGAACCAGAAACTCTAGACATTCCCACTTTCTCTTTATAGCTTTATTTGGTCTCATCTAAAGATCTCCACTGTTTAGGGGTCACTATCCCTTCCTTACTGTTTTACCATTCCTTCACCCATGACGTGTCTCTGAGGTTAGATGCACCATGACTCATTATTCATTATCTTACTGCTTTCTCCACTCAAAAGACCTCAGAGGAGTGTGTGTGTGTGTGTGTGTGTGTGTGTGTGTGTGTGTGTGTATAGAGTGTTTGGAAGTGGAATTACTCTTGGGTACATAATAATGGGTTTTTAGGATATTTCCTAAAATTGTTGCTGTGGCTACACTCATTTAGATTTTCTGTTTTATATCTACACTCCTTGGAAACAACAAAAGCATATTTGCTTTAAGAGTACAATAAAGACTTTTTTCTCCTTATTCTCAATTGAATCAATGTCAAGTTTGGTGTATTTTAATTCTGAGACTTTGAAAACACTCTTGGATCCTTTTCAGGTTCTGGGGAGATGTTTATTTTACATGCTGTTAGAATCCGGTGTTTCCTAACCCCCATGCGAGTAACCCACAAACAACAGAAGCCCAAGCCTACATTCATCTCAGGCTACCATTAACCTACTGGCCTGGGTTAACTCTCAGAGCAATGGGTATTTAGACACTGAGGGTGGGCTGGAGGATTCTGCTAGCAATTCCATACTTGGCAATGTTTGATTGGTCATACCCTCCTGTCCTTGGTTGCCCTCAGAACATCCTGTGTTTCGAGGAGAGTGGCAATCTCCCCAAATCCTCTCTCATTCACATGCTTGCCTCAGACAAAACATTGTCTACTGTTAAAGATATCTCCACCTGGAGTTGGCGGCCATCTTAACTTTCCACATGCAATGTATGGCAGGAGAGTCTTTAATAGTAGAACAATAAACTTTGTACAAGTAAGAATTTGTAAAAGATTTTTTTCCCTTTTAGACAGGGTGTTGTGTACCCTAGGCTGACCCTGAACTCACTGTAACACCAAGAATAGCTTGAATTTCTGCTCCAGCTAGCTCTACACCTTGGCTCCTGGGAAAATAGGCATGTGCCACTACCATAGTTATTGTAATAATTAGCTGTAATGCTACTGAGACAGTGTTCTATTGTGCAGCCTAGGCCGGTATCGAACTCAGCTCGGGGTGGTCTCAAACTGGTGATCCTCCTGCCTTAGCCTCCTAAGTTCTAGAGTTATAGCCAAGTGCCACCACACCTGGATCTCAAAATTATTTTTATTGGTAGAAGTGCAATTTTATGTATATGTGTGCATGTGTGTCGTTTGTGTGCACACACATATACTAGGATATACCTGTTCAGGCTTGAGGACAGCCTCAGGTATTGTCTTTAGGAATCCTGTCTACCTCCTTTGAGGCAGGGTCTAAACCTGGATTCCACCAATTTGGCTAGATTGGCTGATAAACAAGTCCCAGAGATCCTCCTGCCTCCACCTCTGGGACCCTGGGATTACAAACACACATACCACCACACCTGGCAATTTTATGTAGGATCTGGAGATTGAACTCAGGTCCTTGTGTGTGCAAAGCAGTTACTTTGACTGCTAAGTAATCCTACCAGCCCTATAATGATGTCCTTTGAGAAAGACATGGCCATGATGAAAGCAGTTTCGGGAAACTAATTGTGAATACTATTACTGGAGACCTTAATGCAGTCTACCCGCGAGGGCTCCTGCGCACACCAGCCAGTCTGTTTTGTATGAGAAGCCGTGGTGAGATAATATGACTGAAAGTACCCTAAACATATAACATAAATAAGAAAGCATACTAAAATATGCAAACAGAATTGATATTTAAAGCGTCTCAACAGCTGATGCGAGATACATGGAAATTAAGGACTCCATGGAAGGCTCAGAGAAGAAGTCCAAGGAATTGGATGAGGAGTTTGGAACGAGTGCTGGGGAATTCTTTTTAGATCTCACTGAGCAGATTTGAATTGTTTATTTGCTTGGCATCCCAACTGTGCGTTCTAGAATCATTAGTGTCTTATATGTGGAGAAATGGAGACACTTCAGAATGCGGATCTGACCCCTTGGATGCTTCTTGATTATTCCATACCCAGAGCTGATAGGTGAAGCAAGAAGCGTACCTGAAGGAGACAGCTCTGTGAAGAAATGGACTATGTAGGCACCTGTAAGCAGCAGCTTCCATTCGTTCTCCAGCACCCCCCTTCCCCAAGCGCCAACATCTTTATTCCCAGACTTGAAGGTGATATTTTCCCATTTCTTTTCCAAATCGTGTTTCAGGAGTTCTGGCTTTAAAAGTACCATGTTCACAAGGAGCAAAGTGGCGAACATTCTAATTTAGTTAAAATTCCTGTGACTTAAGCAGCTAAATAGGATCTCAGTACAGAACAGTCTTCCAGAGCAGTCTCCACTGGCCTGATGACTATTTTTAGGGAGAACGCTGGCAGTCAGCGTCCTAATGAAAGGCACAACTCAAGTCTCCCAAATGCCTGTCCTCTTTATTTGGTGCAGACAGAGAGAGAGAAGGTTGCTTGTACGTTCATGGTTCCCCCGGTTCAAAGATTTTATGTCTCTGTGCATATGTCTTATGGTTCAAAAAACTTGCTGCATTCTGTGCAAAGCCAAAAGAACCATTTGTAAAGTCCTTGATTAACAGCCACTGTTGGTTGGTCAGGAAAGATCAGACCTCCTGGTTCAAGGGAGTGTGGGAGGAGAGACATCCAAGAATTCAGAGTAAAACTCAGCCACTGTGGGTACAGGAAATGAGGATTTTTTTTCCTTGCAGGGAACACTGTGTTTATTGTTATGGATGCCTTGGTTGAAGGCAAAAGATTTGTTTTGTTGTAGATGGAGTAAAGAATTTTACTTAATGGGAACAATAGGCAGAGCATTCGCCACAGGCTGCCTGTGGCTTTAGGTTCCTTGTGGTTTGATGTCTGGCTGGGGAGAGCGAAGGGCATCAGGAGCCAGCCTAGGTGAGAGAGAATCAGGAGCCAGCCTGGGCTAGGCAGAATTGGAGAAAGGGCCAGTCAACCTCTGTCAAGCACTGTCTGGCATGACAGGACGGGAAAGACTTTGTCCTTGGGTCTTGGCTTCTTCTTCAGCGTGGACTGATATTTCCCACAGCTCACTTGGATCTGAGTGTGACTTGGTGTCTAGACGGTCAGAGTTCTCCCTTTTCCAGTTGACAGCTTTTGAAAGTAATGCTTCATTTGTCAAATAGCTGGATCTTGCTCTGTCCTGAGTCTGTGCTTTGCCAGTGTGATGGACAGAGCCAGCAGCAAGTCTTGTCTGCTACTCTGTCTGACACTATGTCTTATGTACTCCAGACTGGTCTCAAACTTAAGTTATAGCTGAAGATGAGCTTGTGATTCTTCCTTTTCTTAAATAAAAAACGTGTGTGTGTGTGTGTGTGTGTGTGTGTGTGTGTGTGTGTGTATGTATCTGTGTGGGCATGTACACATAAGTACAGGTGTCTGAGGAGACTGGAAGATTGGCTTGGATCTCTTGGAGCTGCTGATAAAGGCAGTTGTGAGTCACCCAATGTGTTTGTTGCTAATGATCTTCTAAAAGAGCAGTATACAATCTTAACCACTGAGCCATCTCTCAACCTTGAATTTCTCATTTTCATTCGTGTTTCTGAAATGTGAGGATTATAGGTGTCTACCACACTCACAAGTTTATACAGTGCTGGAGATTGAACCCTGGGCCTCCTGAAAACTAGGTTAGCAATTCCCCAACGGATCTGTACTCTTTGTCTCTTTAAGCATCCTCATTATGTTCCCCATCACTAAGTGGAAACAGTCTATCACATTTCTACCTTGTAAGCTTTGTTTCTTGGTTTTAGTGTGTACCCTGATATCAGAAATGCTAAAACAAGATGCCCAAGGATGGTGTACTGCAACGGCCGAGTCTAGTGTGGAGAAAAGGCTTTGAGGTCATTTCCAGAGGGAGTGACTGTTACGTTGTTTGGGGAAAGTGTTCTTGAAGGCATTTGAACAGTTCCTGAATTCCCTGTGAGGCAGTGTGACACTGGGACCTTGTCTCTTCCCCTCTGTTCTTGCCTTTGCCACTTCTTGGCTATAGGATCTAGGCAAGGGATCAGTTCTCCTTAGAGCTCAGTTTTCTTATCTGTAATCAGGAAGGAGGACAGGAATCTCTCCATAGGGTGGTTGTAAGGGTTAAGCATGAAGAACATAGAACAAAGCCAGGTCCTTGTTGGATACAGGCTAAGTATTATAATTGATGTGATTGTGTGATTGGTGCCTGGCCCTACACAAGAGTGTAAGACCCAGGAGAACAAAGATTTAGCAGTCTTTAGATATAATAGTTCTAGTGCTTATCAAGGCTTATTAGAAGGTTAGGTCCATAAATAATTACCAAATCAATGTATTTGCTAATGTGTTCGCTATTAGATGTTAGCCAGTATCCATTCCTACTCATGTCCATGAGATACATATACTCCATTCCCTGACTTCACTAGTACCCCGAAACTACTCTGATGAAAGGAGTTCAAGCAAGGACCCACTGGAATGACCTCTGCTGTGGTTTGGCTTAGAGAACTATATTCCCAGGTTCTTGCACATGATGGCTGCCTTTGCATCAGCAGCCTGTAGAGTCTGGCCTACTAATAAGGACAAAAGTAGTTGCTAGAAATAAATGAGTAAGAAGACCTGCTGGTCTTACAGCTCAACTTTCTCAAGGCTATGCTGATCGGAAGGCAGATGATGTCCTTGAGCGACTCCACAACCCAGATAAGGCTGTCTCAGACAAAGGGACCGTCCCTGCTTTGACAAATGGGCCTGACCTTCCAGTCCTGCTAAAGCATCCTGGATTCCACAAAGTCCATATCAGGTGGGAGATGATACATGGCTGCAAGGATGTAAATCTACAGCAGGTGTTAACCGGCTGCCTTGTTATGCAATTAACCCACAATTCATAAGCACAGCCCAGGAAGAAGGAAAGTCCCTGATTGGTTGTCTTTTCTGGCTTCTTAAGTGGCTGCGTTAAGAAACACTTCTGCCGAAGGGAAGATTCATTAGTCTTAGATTCTAAGAGTCTCTGTCTGAATTAAGACTCTGTAATTTAGCCTCAAATAACACTTGTCTAAACATAAGATGAGTCAATTAGTAGAATCAGAGGCATTCTGAGCTTTCTTTGTGTCTTTGTTGGAACCACCTCCAGCAGTCAAAGAAGGTAACTAACCGCACAGACATCTTTAGACTATCAGGCTGGAAGCGAAGTGGCAACTGAAGAATGAGAATTTCACATTTAATTTGAGTCAAAAGAGAAAAAGACATCCTATGTTATTTGGTCCTCTGTCCTGAGCTACAGATAGGAGCCTGCTTCCCAATCCATTATCTCTGTCTCCTCCGATGTGTCAGCTTGTATCTCCTACTCTGAAGCTAGATCAAATGGCTGCACTTTCCCCAAACTTGCAATTTAATGTCACTATATTTTCTTGGTGCTTGAAATTTTGAACCACTAATTGAAATTTTGATTCAATTTGTTAAACGGAGGACCTGGGAGGGTGTGATAATTATCTCGGACTAGGAGAGAGTCTGTCATGGGAAAGATGAAAAACGTTGCTGGTGAGGGTGTAGAACAAGGGACAGATGCTGAGAAGGGAGCCTCTAATTTATTAGAAAGATGAATTGTTTGTCAACTGAGAATGAGCAAGAAGGAAATGGGCTATCCTGGAGACAGTAGACTGCCTTTGCAGGGTAACCCCTGGACTCCCCAGAGACTGTGATTGGATGGTCTTTAAGGCTACGGGCATTAGCTAGTTCTCTGTTCAAAGCTGCCATTGGAGGACTCTAATTCCTGCCCTCCTGGTGGTACAGTGAAGCCAGGTGACTTACTTCTGGCCTTTAGAGCTAGTTCATACTTATTTATTTTATTCCTTTATATTTATTTACTTTTATTTTTGAGACAAGGTCTTCTGTAGCCCAGACTGGCTAGGGGTGTAGCTAGGGATGCCCTTAAACTTCTGCTCCAACTTCCTCCACCTCCCCAGAGCTGATATCACAGGTGCATGCCACCAAGCTTGGTATATTCAGGGCGATGATTTGTGCTGCTCTCTCCCCCCTTTTCAGCCCCTTGAGCACGCCAACATACTCCTTTGAAACATTCTGCCTCTTCTTTTGCCTAGCTAACTCTCATTCTGCTTCAAATATTATTTCCGTTACTTTGTTCTCAGGGGACCTTTTACCACCTTCTCTGGGGCTGGTTTTCTTGCCCCTCTGCACACCCGATTTCTGTTCCTCCTAGTGATGTCACCATGGTGTTATCGTGATGTCATCATGGAGTTAGACTTTCCTATCATTCCCCATCCCTCACTACATTGTATTCCCCTGAGGATGCCAATCATTGCTTCTATAGAAGAAGAAGCACCTGGCATGTTTCAGGTCTCCAAGGTGAGTCGATTGTTCTGTTCATGATACGCCTCTTTGCTTAGACAGAAGCGTGCATGTGGGCTTTGAGAATACCTCCAGCCAGGATGTGAGAGTGCATGAGAGAACGATGCCAAGAGATGCACTGGGGATCGAACTCAGGTCCTCATGCTTTCAAGGTAAGTTCTTTCTGACTGAGCCATCTCTTCAATGCTTCATGTTCATTTTACGTTATGAATTCTCCACACTGACCCTGTTGTATCCTCTGCCCCTTTATTGGTGCTTTCTGGCTGTTCGTACTTAGGCTTATTATTGTATTCAATAGCAATGAACAGTTCATTGCAGCATTGAGGACATTAGACAAAGCATGGTACATGTGTCTAGGGAAGGTACCAGCTCCCCAAATGTGGTTTTAATGTCCCCAAGCAAGTCAGACTTTTGCACACTAACACATTCAGAGTTAAACTTAATATTCTTGGAGTCCTTTCTGCTTTCAGAGGGATTCCTTTACAAATGCCCATCTAACCCGGCTTTCCCCTTGTTTCAGTTTTCTTTAGAGGCTTAATACTTCGCCTCTCATGTAACACACACAGCTTTTCCTATTTTCTGTTGTCTTTAGGAATTGTGTAAAACCTGTCACACTCTATAAAGATTGTACAGCAGCTGAGGAAATTTTATACCAAGTGTGAAAGGTGTTCACTGACCTGTCATTAACAGTGACATGATGCCAATAGAGAGGAGCCTGTTGTAAACACAGGGATGGTCTCTTTCAATCTGCCAACTATTCATTGTATCATTATCAGAACCAACATTGCATTTATAGGAAAGGCTTATAGTATCTTGAGAAATGGGAAATATTCAAAAGATAGTATACATGATTAATCTTCACACCAGAGTTTGCACCTAACACATCACTTGAAAAAAAAGAGATCTAAGCAGGGTGTTGGTGGGCGAAGGTCAGGAACCACTTGGGTTAAGGAAGGAGAGGGAATTGTTGACTAGACAGTTCATCAGTGGGCTGCAAAAATTCTTAACCTTTAAAACCAGCACAGACAGGGTGACATGGCCTCAGCAATAACAGTAGGTACTAAATGCTTCTGTCTTTTTCTAGGTTCTTTAGTATTTCTCTCTTGTAACTCATGTAACAACCCAATGCAGTGGGGTCCACTGCTTTGTCCAGCTCATAGAGGAGGAAACCCAAATATAGCAGAAGACAAAAACCTGTCAGGCTAGAAGCAGCTGCACTGGGATTCAAATCCAGCATTCGGCATCATAGAACTTGTGCTTGGTGTCATATATGTGGGAGAAGAAAGTTTCCATACACTTAGTGCAGAGAAATGCAAAGGGGGAAGAGATGACAAAGTGCATGGACCTATGCTTGAGGCTGGTCAGCATCCTCTTTGCTCATACCCAATTGCTCATTCACTGGAGTTTTCCCAGGTCACCTCTGAGCTTTGGCTGTGTTGGAATGCATCACACCGATCCCCACCAGCCAGTTTCTTGTACCAGCTCTACCTCTGTTCTTTTAAGGCATGTCTTGGCCCCAGCCCCACCGTTCACCAAGTCACTTTGCACATAGTCAGAGAACACAGAGAACTTTCACTCATGGTTGTGGCTCTGTTCCGGCATGGAAAATACTAGAAGATGCTTACTGCTTCTAGACTTCAACGTATGCTCTGGCTCCTGCATGCTCTACTCAGAGATCTGTACTAAAACCAACACATCCTGGCACAGGGTTTGCTTGTCTCAGCTTTTTGGGGTGTGTGTGTGTGTGTGTGTGTGTGTGTGTGTGTGTGTGTGTGAGAGAGAGAGAGAGAGAGAGAGAGAGAGAGAGAGAGAGAGAGAGAGAGAGAGAAACCCTGAAAGGAAAAGATGGCTGATGGCTGGCTTTGGAAGAAGAGAATTGCTTCCATAATAAAAGAGAAAATGGCCAAATGGGGGTAGGCTTGCATCCCTGAGATGAGAATAAAGGCCATTTATTTAAATGGTAAATGGCTAAAAATGCAGATCAGATTTATAGGGCTTCTACAAATAATAAAAAATGCTTGCATACAGACGCACATGTAATAAGCCTGAATTGGCTATGAAATTTATCTTCATGAGTAAAGAGGGAAGGGACTGTTGATGCTGTTAGGATTTTTACCCCATCTTTCCAGGGAAGACAGGATTAATACCAGGAGAGATAAATCATGATGTGATTTTTGTATGTATGCACGAAGCAAACACAATGAATATTTGATTTTCTCCAACTTCTGCAGGGCTAAATCAATTTGAAGAGATAATGGTAGGGGATTAAGTTATTGGAACGTGTGTAACTATAAAGTTTTGAATATAGTTAACTCACAAGTTATTACAATTTCAGCAGAACATCTGTTATCATTGAAATAACAGATGTGTTGTGTATTGTGAAAAGGAGAGAAAATTGGATATGCACATGGTTTGCAAAATAAACCAGCCTCATATTAAATTTTTTGTGAGATGTAATGCTGTAAAAATTATTACAAAGAGTGGGATCCCTGAAGAGGTGTCCCCAGGAGAGGCTATAACACAAAGAATGCCACTAATAGGCAGTCACCTTAACACACAAAGCAACGAAATGTTCTCTGGACTCTTTTGTGTGTTAGTGTTATAGAAGAGAGTTTACCATACTTAGCAGCACAGAACAGTTTAAAGCCATAAAGTAGAATGTAGCAATTCCAGAAATGGCTTGGTGTGAAGAATACTGATTTTCCAGCATCACTGACTGTACAACTGATTTACTTCAGTAGCTGAACTACAGGTTCCTCATGACCAGTGACTGGTTTGTGTTCATCCTTTCTGTAGGGTTCATAGTTTCTTCCTCTCCTCCATCCCACCTCCCATCTTTTCCTACCACTTTTTCCTTTTCTCCTCCTCCTCCCCCTCCTTGCCTCTCTTCCTCCCCTCCTTGTCAAGATCTTGTTGAACTCCTCCTCCTCCTTGAACTCATGGACCGCCTTGCCCCAGCCTCTCAAGTGTTGGAATTATAGATACCTGCCACAACACTTGGTCAGATTATATTTGTGTGTATGGGCTCATGTGTGTGTGTATCCATGTAAAGATGTGTGTGCGTGTGTGTGTGTGTGTGTGTGTGTGTGTGTGTGTGTGTGTGTACACATGTATATAGAGGCCACAGGACCCCTTTTGGATTTTGAGGAATGGTCTCTCTCAGTTAGTAAGCTAAGTTGGCTGCCTAGCATGCCTGAGGAAACTGCTTGTTTCTGCCTTCTCAGCCCCAACACCACAGGCAGGAACAAGCTTCCACAGCTCTTTATATTGTTGTTTACTTGTTTGTTTGTTTTTTCTAACATGGTCTCATGAGACTGAACTTGGGTCTGCATGCTTGCAAGAGAAACACTTTACCAAATGTGTCATCTTCTTAGATCTCTGAGTTGTAGTTTTTTAAACTCAGAGTTGAATTAGCTCCTATAATCCAGCAATGTGTAGTCACATTGCTGTGTTGCCCAGCAAAATTTTAGCCACCAAACCAAAGCCTAGAATCTGCCTGGCAGCCTGTACTTGGCTGAGGGTGCTTTATGCACCTCTGTGACCTTTCTGACTACATTACAATGATTATGTTATTAGTATCACTCAGCTACTGTTTTGTGTAGAATTTGGAAATCTGTTGCTACCTTTTAATTTTCTTTCTCTATCCATCCAACAATTGTGCCTTTCTTTTAGAAAAGGTTTGGGGAAATGAATCTCACCATACTGTTATTCATGGTTTGGGAATACACACACACACACCCCAGAAATCTGGGGCTGGAGGTAGTGTGTGTGTATGGGAGACCTAATTAAGCTTGACTCTGTCTGGTTTTCAATTCTACTACCATTGACAGCTCGCTCCTTGGAGAAAGAGGTCCCAGTTGGTCTCCACTACAAAAAAGGTTTTTAATAAAATATTCAAGATAGCTGAGGACCTTTAGAATGGGTAATTTTATTCAACACACACCATGATCTTCCTGCTGGTTGTGGGCTCTGGACCAATACCCAGGAGCTCCTTGGGTGTGAATGGTGATTATGCAGGATGTTAGAGGACCCTGAGAGCAGTCAATTTCTTACGAGTTAGATACACCACATTTTAACTTTGAGACTAAAATCGTCTCTGGGGTTTAGTTTGCTGCCATGATTAAATCCTTACTGTTCTGAAAATCCTAGATTTATTTTTAACTGTTTCAATGCTGCATTTTTAGAAAGATTAATGAGTGGTTAAAATAAAGAGGGAGGGGAAAAATTGAAGATTCAGGAAGAATATTCTGATAAAGTGCAAACTTTCATTTAATAGTGCCTGTAGTGAGTTTATCTGCCTTTGGCTTTGCCTCTGGTTTTGTGAGCCTGCCTACCCAGGCCTACGACTTAATGAGGTGGCTCCCTTCAGTGTCTTAGACACTTAGCTCTCAAAAATCTCTATCTACAAACCAATTTTTCCCATCCATTACAAAACGAGCAAGAGAGATGGAAGGCGTGGGTTGAAATCCCTGCTAATCAATTGCACTAGTCCCCCTGGGTCGTGGTTGAAGAACGAGTTTTCATTATCTCTAATAATTAGCATCATCGTTGTAGAAATTAGTTGAATGGACTGACACAGTAATCTGTGATAGGCATGCCATGTATCTTTTCATTATTAACTCTCTTTGGGGTGGTGGGAGGTGGGGTGCCCATGTACGGAAAATGGTCTATGGGAATTTGTTTCCCATCTTGATGGCATTTCACAGGGGCATGTAGGGGTGAGTTTACACTGATTTTAGATAATCTAAAAGTGGCATGGGCATGGATAGGCTTGCTTGGTGAGTGACGTTAGACAGCTTCCTTACCTCTCTTAAGTTGAAGTGTCTGCCTCTGTGAAATGAAGACACAATTAACATATTTCTCATCAGGTTATGCCTGAAAGAGAAGGGTGATTATAAAAATAAGGGTGCTGTAAAGATTGGATCTGAGAACATACATATTATAGCTATTATCTTAGCTAGCTTGTGCTAGGCCCTTGCTGTTATTATATCAATTCTTTTCCATTTATCTGATAGTGATGAATTCACTGGACTACAAAGTTCCTCACTGAGAGGCAGAGGAGTCAAAATCGCTCCCTAAAAGGGTAGCAGATATGTATGTTCGCAGGAAGCTAAGGAGGCTACATGCTACTGATGTAAGCAGCCCTCCCACAAGGAGGCTGAAAGTGGAGGAAGTGGTGACTCTCCTGAGTGATTTGGAGTATGACTCCTGTCAGGAGAGTCCCAATGCCTAGCTTTCCTTGTTAGAATGTTATAGACCAAATATGTTCTTCCAGAGGCTGTGTGTTGAAACCCGGTTTCCAATAGGAGAGCAGAGGGGCAATTGGGGTACTTAGGTTTGGATGGGATCACGAGGAAGGGCTCCTTTAAAGAGGTTAGTTCCTCTTGGAAAGGGAGAAACCATGGGGTGTGTGCTCTTGACTTCTCTTCCTGCACCCTCCTTCCCTGCTGCTTCCTCTTCCTTTCTTTCTCACTCCATCCTCTTTCCTTTCTCCCTGCTGTCTTCTTTCCTACCCTCTCTTTACCCTCTCTTTCCTCCCTGTTTTCTTGCCTCTATCTCTCTTACTTTCTTCCTTGACTCCACCTTGTAAGAAAATTACAAGAAGGCTGTGTCATCAAGTCAGGATGTAAGCTGTTAGCAGGAACCAAATCTGCTGATACCTGGCCTTGGACTTCGTAGCTATATTCATTGCTTCAGTAAAACTCCACAACTGAAAGTAACTTGTGGAAGAGCTTATTTTGGTTTGCAGTCCAGAGGGAGAGTGTATAAAGGCAGGGAGACATGACAGCATGGGCCCAGAGCAGGATCCTGAGAGATCACATCTTCAACACAGAGGACAGAGAGATAAAATTGGAAGTGGGGTGAAGCTGGGAATTCTCAAAGCCTATCTTCATTAGTGTACTCCCTACAGCAAGACCACAGCAGTCTTCCTAAACAGTGGGGACCAAGTGTTCAAATATCTGAGCCTATACACTTTCTTCCTTTCTTATTCAAATCTTCTCAGTACCCTTTGGAACTATGAGAAATAGATACCATACAAGCCAGCCAGCCCAGGATATCTTGCTATCTTCAGGCTGAGATAAGTCAAGAACTTCTGAGAACACTGCCTATCCTAAACAGCCTTTGAAATCAGCTTCTGTCAACCACTGCTTCTTACTTGCATCTCAGGAGTTGACCAGCCCATCCCTTAGCACAGGATCTGCACTCTCTGGCTGTACATCATCTTCCTCCTTTGCATGCCTTCCTCCTTTCACGCTCTTTCAATAGCTTCCTTCCTTCCAAGCTAAGCCTGCTCCCACTCAGCTTCAATAGTGGGGGGATCAGACTGGCCTTCTTAATTACCACCGGGCAGTCTGTGACTTATAGACATTCTGAAAAAGACTCTATTTGACATAGACATTGGGCTGGGCTATGCCCAGTTTGGAATAAGTGTCACTCAAGGTAGGATTTGGAACTTCTTCCATCAGCAGGGAGGCAAAAGTCGGATGTACCTCAGAAAGGGAGAGCTGGATGCCATTGATTGACTTGTCTAGAATAGCTTTCTTCAAATAATAGAAAGGAGGGCGTGAGCTGCCAACCACAGGGGGGCGAGTCCTGAGCCAGGACGGAATAGCTGGGAAAGAGTCAACAGAGAGGATCCAACCGCTTCTCTTCTTCAAATGTCACCAGTGTTGATGGCTTCTCCTGGCTACATGCTCTCAGCTGCTGCATAGATTACTAGACAGACTACTTGTGTGTGTGTGTGTGTGTGTGTGTGTGTGTGTGTGTGTGTGTGTGTGTGTGTGGTGTAAGTTATAACAGCATGAGGGCAGATACAGTTACATAAGAATAAGAGAAAGAAAATGGAAGGGATCCAGTTTTGTTGTTACCCACACTCACTCTGAGAAATCCTGGTTCTTTCTTTTTCTCATCCTCTCCAGTCCTTTTCCTCTCTCCTCCCTCCCCTGCCCCACCTTGGATTTACCTATAGGAGAATGAATGGCCTTAAACTCACTGTGTGTCTGAGAATGACCTTGAACACCCCATCTTCCTGTCTCTACCTCCCAAGTGCTAGGGTTACAGGATGTGCCAGCATGCCTTGTTTTATGCAGTGATGAGAATAGAATCCAGGGCCTGTGTGTGCTGGCCAAGCATGTGGCCAACTGAGTCCTAGCTCCAAATGAATCCTGCTACTTTCTACGGTCAATGTTTTCTTCTGGTTGCCTTTGCTGTCCTAACAATTATCAATGATTTCTTTAGGGACACCAGATCTTACAATTTGTAATTTGTGTTATGACATAAATCTTTTCTTCTGTCCTGCCTTTTTGTCTGACATTTGGCTCATCTGTGCAAGAACTATAATGACACTCATTAGTATTGGTGGAGCCCAACGTCTGCTGGCTTCCTTAGAGCAAAGCTGCACTCATGTAGGTCTTCCATTCCTGGGCACACTGTCCATTTATGCAAGTTCATTACCAGTTCCTGTTCCTTTTCTTCCTCTTGTCCTCTCTGTGCCCTTTCTGGCTTGCACATCCTATGCAGATTAGGCTGCCTTCCACAGCCCAAACCCATTCTTACTCCCTTCCCACCCACTTGGGATCTTATGGGCATATTCTCTGGGGCCAGTACTCTCCAAGTGCAAACCTGGTGGCTATTCCCACCTGCTGTCAGCCACCAGGAGTTACAAAGTGGCTAGTGAGCACAGGCTCTGGTGAGCTGCCATTCTGCATTCTGCTGCATGGACAGGCTGGGTAGTTGGGTCCGCCAAGTCCTCAACTAAGAGAACACTGTCTCCAATAAGCTTCCCAATCCTAAGAAAACTGGCCAAGCAACTTTTTTTTCTTTGCATGAGGTTCATGTAACTTTAATGCCTTGTCCATCCCGGCACTGTTGCCTGGCCCGGCTGGCAGTGGCCCCTTTGCGTGACATCCTGGAGGACAGGATTGGTTTGGTGCCTCCAGGGCATGATATCTTGGGTCAGCAGATGGCCCTCTGATTACTCCTTCCAGCCCATCTTACCTGACCATTCCTTCTCTGTATGAACAGCTGTCTCCTTCACTGTAGGACTGCCTAACCGGATTGGTGATTTTTCTTCTGCCCTTTTGTTTGAACAGGACATAAATCTTTCTCTTTTTCTGACCTGGCCTGCGGTTCCATCCACCTGTGCCCGCCTTGAGCAATATATTACTCACCAGGCTTTCTTCCCTTCAGCCTAGAAACCCAACTTTCTTCTTTGCTCCCCTCTTCTGAGCTGATTCAGCACTCTCTCAGCACCTGGCTGCCAGCTAGCACTTAAACACAAAAAAGTACATTATCTTGTGGGTCTGACCTGCTCTGGAAACTTCCAACAGAATGAGATACCCAAAGAAATCTCCATCCCATTGGCCTCTTTTTTTTTTTTTTTCTTCTTCCCTGAGTCTGAGGAGACTTCATTTACACCAGGTTGGCAGCGACTGTGCTAATTGAAAATGAGTTAATTGAATAACTTTGTACTTAGGAAGGATTTTGAGCTGTCAAAGGACAATCAGTCAATTGAGTCAATCTAGTTAATGGTTTAGCAATGATCGCAAAACTTGGATATGAACTAAAAGGGAAAGGGCCTTCTCTTCCCGAGAAGGGGCCTTGAGACTCTCTGAATATTAGTGAGCAAGCGCTATCGACCTCTTGGATTGCTTCAAGCAGTGCTTTCGTTTGCAAAGTTGTTTTGCTTCCTGGGTTAGAGCAAAAATCTCCCATGTGTTTTCTTGATGCCTTTGTGTCCTGACAGGTACATTATACCCTGGAGACACAGTTTCTTACCTTCACTGAAAAAGCAAGAGGATAAAGTACCCACACAATAAAACTTAGAGCAACAGACTCCTCAGAGAGAAGACATTTACTTGTGGTTATTAGTGGCTTGGCAGTGAAATGAGTGAGAGCTGCTGTGGATGATCTGGAGCCTTCCACACTTACATGTATACAAGCAGCTCTTCCTAGGAATGGACTGGCTCAGGATGTTTAGTGAGCTCTTCATTTCTTCTAAATGTTAAGTATGTAGGTTTATAACCCTCTCTTTCCCCTTCATTCTCCTTTCCCAAGTTTTGCTTGTCGATCAAGATTTGGTGCGCAATTAAGCCTCAATAAAGAGTCAGGAATGGTGGACCATATATGGAATCTCAGCATTTAGGTTACTGAGGCAGGGGGATCAGGATCAAGGTTAGCAGGAGCTGTGCAACAAATTTGAAGCCAATATTGGCTACATGAGATTCTGCTTATAAAAACAAAACAAAACAAAAAACAAAAAACAAAAAAACCTGGCATAACAAATAAATATTCCCCCATCAGTAAATGATTCTGAGAGAAACTATGTTGTACAGGGGATGTTTTCAAGCTGTTGTGTACAGTGAGCATCTGAATGAAAGATTGCAATATTCTGTCCCTTAGCATTGGTATTGTGACTCTCACTTGAGTTAACTGGTCATGCCATTTCTTATGGTATTTGTATGATGATTTTATGCTGCAATGCGCCGTTGGAACTGTTATCTTTTTATCTGCACATCAACCCTGTGAGGCACCACATACAACTTTACTATTTCCTATGTAGAAACAGCCAAGGATGCCTGATATTATAGTTTTGTGGGTCAATGGACCTCTGGCTGTACAAGATCTCAGGGTGCCGTCTGAGTCTATGTCACGTGGCATTGAAGGTGAGAGCTAGCCATTGTCAGAGAGCATCTTCCCCTGGCACTTGGTATTTATCTCCGGGACTCACATTGTTTGCCAAGCAAACGGAACACTTAGCTATTCAGAATGAGTTTTGTATGTATGTATTGTTGCTAAATAGGAACCAAAGCCTGAGTGACAACAAAGAGGAGAGCGATGAGTGAGTGCTTTTGTGTTCAAGGTGAGTTAACCAAGGCCCATGAAGAAGTATCTCTAAGACTTAGAACGATTTAGCAGCAGACTCCAGTGCCTGTTCACCATAGGGTTATGTCAGAGATGTGAACCCACAGCTGTCCTCAGGAAGGAGAGACAGATAAGCCTTCCCAAGGAGTCCTTGAGTCTTTCTCATGATAGACATAGGTACAAATAGAATAACATTTTATCCATAATATCTCTGTAACAACAATCTACATAAAAACCCTACATTTTACATGTGTGTAATAAATATATGATTTATTTAACAGTATTTAATTTGGAAATAATTGGTTATCTATCTATTTTATTATTTTAAAGATACGATTAATTTTGTTTCATGTGTATGTTTGCCTGCATACATACATGTGGATCATATACATGCAATGCTCAGAGAGATCAATTATGGGTGTTTGATCCTCTGGAACTTGAGTTACAGATGGTTGTGAGCTGTCAAGCAGGTGCCAGGAACTTGGTCCAGGTCCTCTGGTGCTCTTAAGCCCAGAGCCACCTCTCCAGCTGTACTGTAAAGACACTTGAATTCATTTTAGCATCAGTGACACTCTTTATGCTTGATTACTCTTGAGAACTCGTGGTTGCCCTGGGAACTTAAGAACAGGGTAATTGTTTGGAAGTGAGGTTCCTGCAGCCTTGCATCTCACACACTCAAAGAGCTAGATGTGGTGAGGACGGTCTGGACTTCACCTCTTCTCACCCAGCTTCCTTAAATCTCCTACAAAATTGATACATTAATAATTCCTCTTTACAGACAATGAAGTTGAGGCTCAGAGAAACTCTAGGGTACATGTCTACAAATGCTGGTATTTTGATTTAATAGGGTCTGAATTAAAAAATCTGCAAATGTAATATTGCTCTCTCTCTCTCTATATATATATATAATTAACTGTAAGAAATGCTCACAGTTGTTTGATTTTCCAGATAAGCATATATAAAACTACAATTTAGAAGTAAAGAACGTTGGATAGTGTTTTCGGGGAAGGACTTTTGGTGACCCAGTAGTGGCCAAATAGATGTACACTTGAGTTTATTCAAGAGGGCTCTGCAAGGCTGCTCACCACTACGTATAGCTTGTAGAAGAACTCCCGGGACAGAAATTTCTCTAGCATATTCTAGGCCTTAAAAGAAAATGTACATCAGTATGCATCAGGAGCAAAATGCGCAACGTTTTCCACAGTGTGATTATTTGCTTTCAAGTAATGAAGATACATACTTAATAGATGACATGCAATGTGTCCTGTTCCAGAAGTCCTTTGAAACCACTGGTGATTTTATGAACAAGGGTAGTAGTTTACATTTCTTTCCCTCGTTCTCTGTCCATCCACTCTGTTGGCAACATCGACTAAATTTTATGTTCTGATTGCTGGAAACTCAGAGTAAATGGTCTTAGGGTTTTACTGCTGTGAAAAGACACCATGGCAATGGCAGCTCTTATAAAGGAGAGCAGTTTGCTGCGGTGGCTTTTGATTCAGAGTTTAGTCCATTGTTGTTATGGCAGGAAGTAGGGAGGCACACAGGAAGACATAGCACTGAAGAATTCTACATCTGGATCAGCAGGAAGTGAGAGTGAGGGAGGCACTGGGCCTGGCTTAAGCATCTGAAACCTCAAAGCCCACCTCCAGTGACACACTTCCTCCAGCAAAGCCACAACTACCCCAAGAAGATCACACCTCTTCATAGTGCCACTCCCTGGTGTGTGGGGGCCATTTCTATTCATACCACCATATGAACCATCACAGCAAAGGTAAGCAGGCTTCCCATTTTACTGAAAGAACTTGGGATTTTTGCCTTGTAAGTCTCAGTAGTTTAATAGAGAGCACAGGGAGTTTGCGAGGACTCTGAACATCTCCTTTACAAAGCCATTATCCTTTGTCTCACCAATTCCTTCAATAAACATGAACCTCAGCAAAAGCTACCTAAAATTTTCTGCTTCTCATATTCCGTTTCCCTTTTTTAAGTTGCAAACTCAAGCCTGATTGTATTTGCACTCCAACCAAAAGACCCCCTCGGGCAAGAATCACATTATGGAAAGCTATTTATGAGTTTTAAATTATCCATATTAACATGCTTAGCACTCACCAGTTGAGGTCTCTTGATGCCAGATTTCATCTACAGTGTGGTCCCTGCATTTGGTTACACAGTCGGCTACAAAGATTCCCAGAGGAAGGAAATATACAGTGCAAGCTGAGGTCTGAAAGACCCCCCAAGGAGCTAACTAATCTATCCCCTGCCCCTGGCACAACCAAAAGCAAAACCCACTTATGTATCTTTACAGGCCTATTTTCCTATTTTCTGTTTGTAAAATCTGATTGGGCCCATCTCTTTCCATTTTTTTTTTTTGAGTAAAAGCTATAGGCAAAATATTATTTGGTACAGATAGATGTAAATATATACAGCTTGTTCTTGATAATTATCTACTGGTATTCTCCTCCTTGTAAGCATAACACCAAGCTCAGAAGTCTAACTCAGAATGGGGCTGAAGACAGTTTAAATGGCGCACACCACAGTCATTTTAATTTCAATCGAGACAACACTGGATTGTGTTGACTTAAGCATCAGAGGCCCGGTGTGCACTGGCACAGGCGGCTCCAATCGCATCCCCCTGGACTCTTCATTCCTTAGTACTTTTGTGTCCTTGGGAATTTGTACACAGCACTTCAAAATTACAAAACTTGATTTTAGAGAGTTCAGAGACATCCCATTTTCCTAACTTGAATAGTTGCCCAGAAATGGATCTACTCTCTGTGCTCAGCCCACTGCTAATGTCACTGTTAGGGCAGGTGTAGAAAACCCATTAAAGCAGAGTTGATGTCTCCATGCAAGGTTGTGCATAGTCAGGAAGCACTTTCCCATTGAAGAGGAGTGGTTAATGGCCCTTCCATCCTGTCTCTCTCTGAGCTTTGGCTTATATGGTGCTGGATGCTCCCATCAAATCTGAGACACTAACATCCTCAAGAAATAAGAGGAGGCATCTCTCTCTGTCTCTCTCTGTCTCTGTCTCTCTTTCTTACTTTCTCTGGGCTCACTATCTTCATCTTGCTGTTGAGGAGGGAGGCAGCTACATTTTTCTCTACTTGGGGATCAGACCCAACTCACCCACTCTACCTAAGGAGACATTGGTCATCTGACTATTGGCAGGTGCCATGACTCACTCAGTGCTCTATATCCTTAAACTAAACTGTAGCACAGAGAACATACCCCATCCCGCAACTTCCTTCCTTAGGAAGCTTTCTCAGCTGTCCACACCCATCTGAATGTGTCCCATGGCATGTGACACCGAGGCCACTTGGGAGGCAGACACACCAAAGTCTCTGTCAAATTACCCAGATGGCCTGGGTGCCATGGAATCTTCTTCCCCGACAGCATGGTGCAGGAGTGCTCTTTGTAGGTTCCAGAGACCACACAGAAAAGACTCTGGTGTATTACTTAAAACTCTACATCTTGTAACCTGCCTTACTGTAGAACAGTGACTCCCAACCTGTGGATTGTGACCCCTTTGGGGGTTGAATAACCCTCCCACAGGGGTCACATATCAGATATTGTGCTTATCAGATATTTTTATTAGATATTTTCTTTATTTACATTTCAAATGCTATTCTATTTCCTTGGACACATGCTCGACTATGTTCATAACAGCCTTATTTATAATAGCCAGAAGCTGGAAAGAACCCAGATGTCCCTCAATAGGGGAATGGATACAGAAAATGTGGTACATTTACACAATGGAGTACTACTCAGCTATTAAAAACAATGAATTTATGAAATTCTTAGGCAAATGGATGGATCTGGAGGGTATCATCCTGAGTGAGGTAACCCAATCACAAAAGAACACACATGATAGGCACTCACTGATAAGTGGATATTAGACCAGAAACTCAGAATAACCAAGATAGAATTTGCAAAACACATGAAACTCAAGAAGAAGGAAGCTCAAAGTGTGGATAGTTTGATCCTTTTTAGAAGGGGAACAAAATACCCATGGAAGGAGTTACAGAGACAAAGTTCAGAGCAGAGACTGAAGGCATGACCATCCAGAGACTGCCCCACCTGAGGATCCATCCCATAAACAACCACCAAACCCAGATACTATTGCAGATGCCAACAAGATTTTGCTGACGGGAGCCTGATATAGCTGTCTCCTATGAGGTTTTGTCAGTGCCTGGCAAATACAGAAGTGGATGCTCACAGTCATCCATTGGACAGAGCACAGGGTCCCCAATGAAGAAGCTAGAGAAAGTACCCAAGGAGCTGAAGGGGTTTACAGCCCTATAGGAGGAACAACAATATGAACCAATCAGTACCTCCAGAGCTCCCTGCGACTAAACCACAAATCAAAGAAAACATATGGTGGGACTGTGTCTTTAGCTACATATGTAGCAGAGGATGGCTTAGTTGGCCATCAATGGAAGGAGAGGCCTTGCTAAGATTCAGATATTTATGTTATGATTCATCACAGTAGAAAAATTACAGTTATGAAGTAGCAACAAAATAATTTTATGGTTAGGGTCTCTACAACATGGGGAATTATATTAAATAATATAATTATTATTTAATTATAAGCAGCATTAGGAAGGTTGAGAACCACTGTTCTAAAAAGAAGATGTTTTGTATAGTGGACTCAAGGCATCTGGGAATAAAGTCTCAGGCCAACCCCTTAGGTGTCAGACTTCATAGCAGATCACACCAGATCTTTCATTATGGACCTTTTAGCTTGACACTGCTGTCTACCTTGGTCTGCAGTGATTGGTGATGCTAAAGCTGAAACCAGTTCAGTGATACATCCAGATGAAGATAGGGTTAGAGCCACCATGGCTCATTCCTCCTGAGTTGTAAAAAAATTTATTTAAAGGGATCTGGTTATAGGAACCCATGAGCAAAAACTACAGTCTGATGAAGAATGCCATGGGCTGGGTGGCTTTAAAACTAGACATTTATTCCTCAGAGTATAGGAGGCTGGAAGCCAAAAGTTAGGGTGAGGGCTCTTCTTGGCTTATAATTGTGGGTTTTTTCTTGCCATGTCTCCAAGTGGCCCAACGCTGATACTCTCATCATTCCAGAAGGATGAAACTAGGAGCTCTAGTCTCATTCAAGAGGGCTCTGTCCTTACCAAAACTCATCTCTCAAGGGCTCCCCACTAATACCAGGGCCATCACACCAGGGACTGTAAACATTCAATCCATATGGAGAACCAAGAGGATTATGTAAATTAGTCACATTATCTACTTATTCGACATGTTAAATTGAACATGAGACAAGCCAGTTTCTTTTGATGTTAGAAAGCCAATGCTTTATTTGAAGTAACCTGTATCTCGCCTGGGTCACTACCTGGATCACCCCTTGCTTTCTCCTTGCTTCTGTATCTCTATAGCAGTCCATTGTCTTCTGTGTCAAGAGCAAAGACAAGATAATGAAGGCTAATTTTCCTGTTAGGAAAATACTGGTTACTGGTTTTTTTGTTTGTTTGTTTGTTTGTTTTCAATTATCAAAACATGTGACTGAATATATATTCTCAAACTGTGTAATTTCTCTGGTCCTACCTGGAAAGGTTGTTCACCCTCTTAGGGGAATCTCTACCTGGGAAAGAATCGTTACCCCAAAGGTTTAGTGTATGTAGTATTATGGACAGAATTATCTTGCAAAGTTCATGCTGGAGATGTCATGAAAAGAAGGAAGCAGGTTTTCCTAATGCAGGTAGTGACAGAGGTGAGACAATCGATTTCTGGTTGTGACTGATTTCCCTTTGACTATTTATCCTTGAAATCTCTCCATCAATCAAATGTGGTTGCAGGAATTTAGGTATTTCTTATGTGTATGTCTCTCTCTCTCTCTCTCTCATATATATATATATACAGATATATGCATGTGAAAGCTAGAAGACAATCTTGGCATATCATTTTTCAGTTACCCTCCATCTTTTTGTTTTGAGACAGAGACTCTCACATATCTGAAACTCATCAACTAGGTGGGGGTGGGGGCAGCTAGTCACTGAGCCTTAAGGACCTTCTCTTTCAAATCCTCAACTGGGGTTATATGTCCTTGACATCATGTCTGGATTTGCACATGGGTTTTGGTGGTCTGTTTATTGTATTTGCATTTTACTAACTGAGATACATGCCCAAACCCAGACTTAGCTATTTTAAATTTTTACTATCAGTCATGATTGCATGCTTATTTAACATTTAGAATTTCTTTAATGAGAAACCATTTTATCTTTTCCTATTGAAACTTGGGATGTAAAACCCTTGAGACAGACACTCTTCAGACAAGTAGTCTTTCAAAAGTAGATCTTGATGTGGGGGCTAGGAACAGAGCAGAAGCGATTTGTGCACCCCTGAAGAGAAGACATACAAAAACCACAGAAGAGAGACTAGTATCTACTATTTGCTCTATAGGACTTTGAGTGTTTGGATTTCCTTGGATCGCTCCTTTCCACACACAGATGGCAAAATCCCCAATGACAACGCCACTCAGGATCTCAGGAACATCTGACACATAGTAGATCCTCAATACTAGTCAGTGAGTGGGTTAATTCTTAAAACTGCCACTTGGTCCCTTCTCTAACACTTTGTACTTATCATATTTGAAGCCATGCTCAGTGGGCAAATGGTTAATCTACTGGATGTATTTCATCTGGACCTTTGAACGAATATTTTTGGACCTTTGAAATGATTTTTTTTTGGAACAAAATAATTCCCACTGAATATGTGTAAGACATGCAGAACCAATGTAGTAAGCCTGATCTTTACAATGCCAATGCCACCCTTGTGGGATCCTTTCACATTTCAGGACTTTGTCCACTAAAGAGAAATGAGTATTTCAGAGAGCTGCTGTGGGGATTAAGTGAGATGTTTAGGTGAGATGGTTTGAATGAGATGTCCCCCATAACCTCTGGAGTTTGAACACTTGGTTCTTGGTTGGCGGTGCTGTTTGGGGAGGGGCAGGCTTTGAGAGTGAAAAGATTCCCATCATCCCCCGCTCCTGCTTTCTGCTTCCTAATTACAGTTCAAGATGTGAACTCTCAGCAAGAAGAGCAGGTGTTCTTAACCCAGCTCCAAGATGCTAGGCAAAATTTTAAACAATGTTTTCAGTAGCTGTTGGCTTTTAAAAAAATCACTAGCTTAATAATCTCAAAATAAACATCTTGGTATCCAGTGTATGGAGCATGAGTTTGTTAGAGGTAAGGGACTGTTAATTTTTGTTTGTGACTGTGCAATGTCTAGCTAGAACCTTTTAGGGGCTGCCTTGTGTTTTCTGAGTACACTCATGAGGGAGATGCCCAAATGAAGGGCTAGTCAGACAAACTAGAAAGTAAAGATGACTGACAGGAGCCAGCCAGGAGAAAGGAAGACTACTGGTGGCAGATGGAGACAAGGCTAACACATTAGCCATGAGGAGCAGAGCGAAGGATACCCTAGGCTCATTCCCTTAGAGGTTTCTGTAATGGCATCCCCAAACTCCATGTTCTGTACAGTGAAGATGTAGGTTCCCCCAATGAACATCTCCTTTGGCACCGTGGGATAGATCTGGACCATATCTGGATCTTCAGAGTACCCTGGCCCACCTTAGGATGCTGACTGGTGCAAAGGTTGTTTATCTGTTTTCGCTTGCCAATAATCAAGTAGCACACTGGGTAAGTTTTAGTGAGAAGATGCTTGTTTGAACACATACTTCTGGGAGTCAGGGTTGACATCTAGAGTTGGCAGAATCGCAAGGCAGTGTCAGAAGCTTCCTGGTGAGGGAGACAGAGTGTGACCTTCAGCCTCTTCCTCTTGAAGCCACCAAGATTCAGGGTGCTCTACTCTAACGCTCATATCATATCTCATATTACTCACCTGCCCCATTTTGAAACAATTAGATTAAGTTTCCCCTACATAGTATCTCTCAATAGGGATGAAACTTAACATGTTCAAACCCTACCAAACCACAGCAGCTGAGTGTAGGTTGACTTTGGTAGCAGGGTTTCTCTCTCTCTCTCTCTCTCTCTCTCTCTCTCTCTCTCTCTCTCTCTCTCTCAGATTTATTAGTATAAATAAGTATACTGTAGAAGTATTCAGACACACCTGAAGAGGGCGTGTGATCCCATTAGAGATGGTTGTGAGCCACCATGTAGTTGCTGGGATTTGAATTCAGGTCCTTTTGAAGGGCAGTTAGTGCTCTTAACCGCTGAGCCATCTCTCTAGCCCCCAAAATGTCTTCCCCCCTCCCCACTTCCCTTCTTCCTCTTGTTCTAGCTCCAGGCCCCACTCACTATAGCCCAAAGATTTTTTATTTGCTTTTCATTACAGGTGGTTGTGAGCCACCATGTGGTTGGTGGGATTTGAACTCATGACCTCCCGAAGAGTAGTGGGTGCTCGTCACCAATGAGCCATCTCACCAGCCAGTGGCAGGGTTGCTTAATGTGATCTGCATGGCTGCCCAATCCTGTTTGAAGTAGTGACAGAAAAGCTATAAAGCCTAAGGTCACTTAGTGTGAGGCATCTTTGGATGCTAATTGGCTCTTCGATACACTGTGGTCTAGCTCCAATTCGAGAAGCCTTTCATTATTGTGATTTTCTTAATGGGTCTGTCTCCCTCCTACCTCTGTTCTCTTCCCGGCTTTTTCCTTCTTCCTTTTTCTCCCTTCCTCTGCCTTCCCCTCTGCTCCCTCATCCATTTCTCTCACTCTTTCTTTTTTTCTTCCTTCCTTCCTCCCCCTCTCTCTTTCTCTCTTTCCCATTCTCCTTCCTTTCTCTTCCCTTCCCCTTTCATTTATCCTCCCCACTCTCTTGGGATCCACCAGTTTCCTTATAAGCCAGCACTCCTCATGGCTGAGTTTCACAGATGCAGGACATAGGTGGACCAATACTTGTACATTGTTCATTTGTTTAGCCTTAAAACTTTTCTTCTGTGGAAAATATAGCTCTTCCTCTCTCATCAAAATAGTTGATGTTTATCATCTTCTAGAAACTTCCTTCCTTTGAAGCTCATTTCCCCCTTCTCTTCTTCTTTTTATTTAATTTATTTTTTTACACACTCACTTTATATGCCGTTCACTGTTCCCCTCCTGGCTACCCCTTCCCATAATCATTCTCCCATCCTGCCCCCCTCTAAGCAGGAGGGAGCTCCTCTGAGTTTCCCCCCCAATCTGGCATTTCTAGTCTCTGCGAGGTTAGGTGCTTCCCTTCCCACTGAGGCAAGCTAGTAGAACATATCCCACACATAGGCAACAGCCTTTGGGATAGCCTCCATCCTAATTGCTTGGAACCCACATGAAGATGAAGCTGCACATCTGCTACAGGAGAGGCCTAGGTCAAGCTTGTGCGTGTTATTTGGTTAATGGCTCAGTGTCTGAGAGCCCCAAGGGTCCAGGTTAGTTGACTCCGTTGGTCTTCCTGTGGAATTCATATTCCCTTCAGGGCCCTCACTCCTTCCTCCTATTCTTCCATAAAATCTCCAAGCTCCGTCCACTATTTGGCTGTGGGTGTGCGTATCTGTCTGTGTCAGCTGCTGGGTGGAGCCTCTCAGAGGACAACATGCTCCTGTCTGCAAGCATACAGAGAGAGTATCATTAGTAGTGTTAGGAACTGGTGCTTGCCCATGGGATGGGTCTCAAGTTGGGCCAGTTATTGGTTGGCCATTCCCTCAGTCTGCTCCATCCCCTGTGCCTGTATTTCTTTTAGACAGGATACATTTTGGGTTGAAATTTTTGTGGGTGGGTTGGTGTCTCTCTCGCTTCACTGGAGCTCATTTCTGGCTACAGGAGGTGGCCTCTTCAGGTTCCACATCCCCAATGTAGTGAGTCACAGCTTAGGTCACCACCGTTGATTCTTAGGTGCCTCCCTTATCCCAGGTTTCTGCCTCAGATGTCATCCCTGGAGATGCCGCTACCTCCTCACCCCCATCTGAAGCTCATTTCATAGAACAAAATTTGTCAGTTTCCTCTTTAGAAATAGCCAATACTGGTAAGCAAAATGCTGAGCATTTTTGCAAGGGGTGTGTGTGTGTGTGTGTGTGTGTGTGTGTGTGTGTGTGTGTGTGTGTACAACTATCCTGTTCCACCACTCTCTGCCTTATTCCCTTGAGAAAGGGTCCTTCTCATACCTGGAGCTAGGCTGTGCAGGAGATTCTTAAAATACCCCAAACCTTTTCACAATCCCCATGTTAGGAAGAAACCCAGCTGTGGGGTAAAGCAGTCAGCTCTGCGTTTAATACTGAGACCTCCTTCCATAAGAATTTGTTGAGCGGAAGGACAATGAGGTGACCCCTACCTGCGCTGCAGCTGAGGGTAGAGGCCTTCCTCCCTAAGATAAGTTTAAGTCCATCCTGATTGGCTCCTTCAGCCCGACTCTGAGAAGTCACTTGCATCATTATGAAGCACCAATTACCGTTTTCTGTGAAGGTGGTGGCGGTTCAAAATCTTTAAAAGTAATACTCTGGAATACATTATAAAAAGTTAGCCCGGGCTTATTGAAGTCACAGATACTTTCAATGAATATTAATGAGTGGCTGGATATGAGAGGAGAAGAGATACTGGGTTACAATACCAACGAGCAAGGTTGAGAAAGATAAATTTAAACAAAAATGATTAAAATAATTGATGCTAATATAATTTTTATATGTTCCCAGGTTTTAAGAGACAAGAAGTTGCTGTGCAATTCAAGGTCAGCAGATTAAGGGTTTAAATGCCAGCTCAGCGGCAACCGTCTTGCCGCCTACTTCCACACAACGCTGAAAAATCTATGCAGGGTCTGTTTCGATTTCCCCAGTTTGCTCTTTTTTTGGGGGAGAGAGCAGTTAAAAGGGGAATACATCACCAGCTTGGTATTTAAGCTTATAGCCAAGATGACCAGCATAACATTTAAGATGCAAGCTGTAGAGGTTGACTGATTCTCTCCTGTGTGGTCCTTCTCATTAATGTAGCATGCGGACTGCTGATGTAAATATGAGAGTCAGTGTAGAACGCACTCACCTGAAGCTGTTAACAGTTTTATTATCAGTCAGGCAAATAGCTGTCTTCTTTGGGGTGCCTGGGGATGATCTCTCAGGAGCCTTGCACCTGCCTTCTCTTCTGTTACTCCATCTTCTGTCCCTCTGCATCAGGGCTTCTCCATTGTCTATGGACTCTTCTGGCCATTCAGAAAAATAGAGATGGTGATCACTTAATTGACTGCCACTGGCTAACTTATTGTTCCCTGGGTTTGTCCAGAGGAGTGGATCTTACCTTGGGAAGCCTATGGTTTTTTTTTTTTTTTTAAACCACGCTGCCATCTTTAGTTTAGTCCTAGGTTCATGAAAAGGAATCTGATTTCTCATATGGTTTGCCCCTCTCTTTTCTCACCATGAGATCTCAGCATTGCATTAAGGAATACTGTATGCCTAACATGTCTATGTATATCAGAGTTTTATATCCATTATGATTTCAAAAGTGGGCAAACGATACTGAAAGGGGCACGCAGGCTCAGGAGCCACAGTTGACAGTTAGTGGTTCTTATCGCACACTACCAACCAAGTGGACTGGATACCTATTCTCAACCAGTTTGCTAAGTCTTTGTCCTCAAAATAGTATCAGGCACAAGATGAACATGGATGCTTTTAATTTTCCCTTTCTGTCATTAGATTTATTTATTTATGTGTGTGCATATTGGTATGCATGTCAGCATGTAGGTATGGAGGTCAGAGAACAATTCATGAGATTCAGTTCTCTCCCTCCACCATGTGATCCAACTCACACCTTCAAGCTTGGTGGCGGTTTGCTTCACTAACTGACTCACATCTCCAGCCTTCTTGTAGTCTCTAAAATATTTTTTTGAGGGTGACTGGAGAGATGGGTCAGTTGTTAAGAGAAGTGGCCACTCTTGCAAAGCACCCCAGTTCAGTTTCCAGACTCACATCTTCAGGGGTTCTGGTGTCTTCTGGTCTCTTCCAGAACATCATATGGTGCACATACATAGAGGTAGGCACTCATTATGCCTAGTAATGAGGTTGAATACTCATTAGCTAAAAACACAGCTTTAAAAAGAAAATTTAAAACTATTTGGGGGCTTGTTTTCTAAATTCTATACATCAAGAATATATTATTTGTAACAAACATAGAAATAAATAGAATTCCTTAATATTCCTCTCTGCGAAAATTACATATAATTTTTGAGAGCTCAAAATTTGTCTATTTCTCAAGTCCTTTCTCTACATTCACTGAGTTGGTCTTCAGTCCCTGTAATTTACAGGAAACGGCTGGCGTGGGTCAAAGGCTGGCTTCTTAAATGCTCAAATCAAACCCACACTGTGAAGAGAAGAATGTCTAATGTCTCCTAGTGCTGACTGATGAAAACCTACAAAGTGACCACTTGTAGTTTTTTTGTGGAGAATCCACACATTCTGGCTTCCCTGCGCCTGTACAAATCTCCTCTGTCAACAGAAGGTGATTCCAGCATCCACCCGACTTTTGCTGAGCTCTGGGTTCTGCAGTATGTACTCTCCTTAGATAATAATGTTCTCAACCACCCCACCAGGTGGGTTCTGTTATTGTTCTTACGTTACAGGTGACTTTAGAAAGTTCAGGTCATTTAGATGTGGTCACACAGCTAGCAGTGTCCATACAAAGAAGTGGCCCAGGCTGACTCCGTGGTTTGTGCCATTAACCAATGCATAGTGGTAATGTGGCTGCTTTGTTTATGTGTGAGTGAGTACAGTTCTTAGAATTAGAAAGCAGATACACTCTGCTTACACAAACACACACATTCTCCCTCCTCTCTCTCTCTCTCTCTCACACACACACACACACACAGGACTCAATAGAAACTTATTTAACTTGTTTACCTTTAAAAAAAAAACGGTCCAGGTGATAATCTCTACAGTGTAGCGACAACACAAGACCTTTGAAACACAAAGCCTTACAAATGAGACTTACCTCTAAGGACTGTGTGAATCAAACAAGTTAAAATATATAGAGCCCCTGAGTGAAGGCCTGGCACAAACTAAGATCTCAGTAAATATCTACTGTCACTGTATTTTGTTGTAAGGTTTATACTTAGAGCTTTAGGAAGCCTGCAGAAGAGGTATTGATTAGGCCCCATTGGAAGGATGTCACGAGACTCTCTGTCCCAAGTGGGAACACAGAGCCTGCATCCACTATCTTCATTTCCATACCCAACATTTGTTTGTGTCCTGCATCCCAGATTCCCCCCGAATAACCTCATTCCACAGGCCCTGCTCTGCTCTGCGGTTTGGATAAGGAAGAGAAACTAACGGATCTCTTTTTCGTGGATTAAGAGAGTCAGAGCGAGTTTTGGCAGGCGTGGATTCCGTGACTGATTGGAAGTTCTGTCTGTTCATAACATAGCTGAAGGGGAGTTTGTCCAGTGGTTTGAGATTGACAGGCTGGAGGCTAATAGGATTCTCAATGGGCAGTGAAGGCCTGACTGAGAACCACAGACAGCTCATGCTGGACGTGTGGGGAATGAATGAATGGACCTGGTAGGTGCTGGGTTACAGAGAGGAGGGTGAGCCTGCTCCTCTCTGCCCTCTTTGCTCTTTCCCAGTGGACCTCGTCTTTCCAAAGGGTTAAGACAAGTGGCAGCTGTAGGGTAGAAAGTGGAGGCTAAGAGGCTGGCAGAGAGACTCTCCCTCCCTCCTCGGGGATGAGGAAAACCAGCCAGGAAATTCTGGAACTGGTGATGGCCGAACTGTGGAGTGGCCCCTGATAATCTGGGGAGCTGCTAACATTTATAGAAATGGGAATATATTTAAAATTCAAACATATAATTTCGACTATTTCCAGCTTCCCATATGTGTATCACCAAAAGTGAATTTTGAGAACAGTGTTGGGAAAATACCGCCTGGGGAAAGAGAAAAGTTACCGCGGAAGCCTGGTTTCTAGAATAATTTATTTCACAATAAGAGCAGATCCCTTTCCCCAGGGGAATATTTGACACAGTAATTGCGCTGGTGAACAGTCACTGTTTCATTTCATTCTCTCTCTCTCTCTCTCTCTCTCTCTCTCTCTCTCTCAAAACTTTCTTTGTAAAGCGAAGTGTTTGCAAGTCTCCCTGAGAGAGCATCTTAAACAAGAGGCCCAGGTTGGAAGTGTCTTTATGTGAGTATGTGCATCTAAGGGACAGGAATATATAGCCATCCATTCATCCTTGGACCTCAAAGCAACATCTTAGACAAAGAAAAGAGAAAAATCGGAAACCCTCGAGGTTAGAGACAGTGAGATGCATCTTTACAGAGTTAGAGCAGGAGGACACAGCCTGGCACGGATGGAAAACCGTAGCTCATTCGGAGTCACCTAAGACCAAGGAGTGATGATTGATTGGGTCACGGGATTGTGATTTTCTTTAAGAATATGGAACTCAACAATTTGTTGTTAATAATGATGCAGGATTCACACTAATGTGTGCATGTACCGTCAATGTCAGAAACTATGATGTAAGGAGATAAATGCAAATTTATAACTGATAAGTGTCTCGTACATTCGTGGCAAGAGCTGAGGTCGTATGCATGTGAGCGCAGAACACTTGATATGTGACCAACATTTCTGTTTTCCCCCATTTTCATGTGGGCATGTATGTGCGTTTGCATGCGTTGTGTACACATGTGCTCCTGCATGTAGAGGCTCCCAGTTGATGTCAAGAATCACTCCCAGTTACTCTTCTACTCAATTTGCTGAGGCAAGTCTTCACAGTCAAACCCAGAGCTCACTGATGAGGCTCATCTTGCTAGCCAGCTTGGGACCCCATTTCTGACTTCCAAGGTTGGAATTAGGGGCAGAAGGCCATGGCTTCTGGATGTGGATGTGAATCCCAGGGGTCCAAATTCCAGTCTACATGCTTGTGTCACAAGCACTTTAACCAGTGATCAATCTCCCCAGACCCTCAAGTTCTATATTTTATAAGGATCCATTGATATAGGCCTGCAGATAAGTTCAATGTAGATATAATTTGTTTATATTGACTGTGATATTTTATACTAGGTATGCTAACCTAACAAAGTGATTCCATGATGACACCTTCACAAATACAACGATTTTAAAAAGATGAACTTTGTATTTATAATGTATATTTTAAATAATGTTTTTATTTATTCTTTGAGAATTTTATACAATATATTTTGACCATGTTCATTCCCTCCAACTTTCCCCAGATCTTCCCTCCAGTCAACTTTGTGTCCCATTGCTCTTTTTAAAACACACACAAACACACACACACACACACACACACACACACACACTCTCACACAACCAAATCCATGAAGACCAGTTTGTGTTGGCTAAGAACTCTTTAGGGTGGGGGCCACCTTGGAGTGTGGTTGCTACACTGGGTATCATATCTTTGAAAAAAGTTGACTTTCTCTCTCTCAGCTGCAAATACCAAGAGCTCCTCGGTTAGGCCTGGGATTACATGCCCATCCCCTTTCCTCTATGCTGGAACTTTTGTCTGGTTTGAGCTTGTGCGGGTGTTATACATACTGTCATAGTCTCGGGGGGGGGGAGTCATATGTAAATCTCCTCTGTTGTGTCTGGAAAACATTATTTCCTTGAAGTCATCCACTGTTCCCAGCTCTTAAATCTTTCTACTCATCTTCTACATATTCCCTGAGTCTTGAGGGAAGGACAGCCTATTCAGGGCCAAGTACAATGCATATTTTAAGCAAAGGACTTTTGTGTGATGTCTGAATGTTTGGCATCCATTAAATATCCATGCATTGAGATAGAGGGGTTTGAGAGGCATGCCTTTCTTTCAGATGAATCCTGTGGGGTTCAGCAGCTTCCGAGCTCCAGGCTTCCTTACCATCCTCATGATGGTGGTGCCATCACAGGCTCAGGTATCTTCGGGACACTAGTGTATCTTCGGGACACTAGTGTATCTTGTAATACACTAGGCTACCCTAAAGTTCAGGGGTGCCAGCTGCTGTTTTCCTGGTAGCTTTTGTAAGAGGGATGGCTGCTACCATCAGAGGAAACAGTAACAGTGCAGTGTCATGCTCAGAAGAAGAGGAGAATATCATGTATGGGGAATCACACGTTCCCTGGCCGGAATTTTCCTTGCACATCTCTGTTGTGATATCCAGGAGTCATGCCAAGATGCTCACAGGCTGCAGTCTGCAAGGCAGAACAAGCAAACATCCCAGCAGTTTTAGGAAGTGAGAGAGGGGATTGCCGGCCATGGGAAAGTGGGAAGAAAGCAAACAGAAAGCCACCACGCTGGTTGTGAAGAGAACAAGTAACATCTCCAGAAGAAGTGAAATCACCTCTTATTTTACTGTTTTCATTACTATGAAAGAAATGGTACGATACAGTAGGAAGTTGTGAGATGGGCAGAAAGAATTTACAACACTTCCTCCAATAGGGAAAGTGATTTTGTTTCATTAATTCCATTCTGTAGATGAAAAAAAAACCCTAATATTTAGATTGGTGGTGCACACCTGTAATCCCAGCACTTAGGAAGACTGAGGTAGCAGGATGCAGGCCTGGGTTGTATGCTGACAATCTCTGCCCAAAAGAAAGTTAAACGGAGCAAAGCAGAAAACAACTCAAAAAGCAACAAATATGTACGGAAGTCAGCTGGCATGCTTACGTGCCACAGTTCCTACAGAACTCAGCAGGCCTGTCAGGACACGAATTAGGCTCAGCCAAGAATCTACTTTGAGAGAAACTGGCTGATTTTTTTCAGTGCCACCTGTGTCTACTAATGTCTCCCTGATTGGAGCCTTCCCACTTGGACCACTTTCTCTTTGGTTTACTGATGGGACTAGAATTCTCCACAGACATCTCTGTGGTTTCAGAAACAAGATGCTATCAGATATTAAGAGGCCTGACTCCAAGCTCTGCCTTTTCCTATTGCACAGTAGTTCTTCACTGATTGACTAGTAAGCTGAGATTGGACAATAGTGGGTTTTCACCCATCTATGGCTGAGTACTCAGCAACTTTTCCTTAGAACTTTGACCAGTTACACATTTCTGAATTGGTCACTGTCTACCACCAAAAGATGCCTCTCCTGAAGCCAGAGAGATGGCTCAGCAGTTAAGAGCACTCTGGTCTTAGACTTGGACCAGGACTTGTTGGCTAGGTGGGTTCATACTGCGGTCATTTCCAATTCAGTAAGCAGAGCTGAGAAGATTCTGAGGCTGAGGCTGGGCTTGAAAAAACACCTTAGTTAATCTGGCAAAACACTGAATTGAGGCTTGGGAACATTAGTCACACTGGTTTCCTCCTCTCCTCATTGTGTTTGAGATTGTATAATCTGGGAGTTCACACACTTAAGTCCACACACGTGTAAACACACATGGGTGCACACACCTCACACATATACATGCAAGAGAAAAATGGAAAGGAGATTATTTTTGCAAGCCACCTCTGGGGACATCTATACAGTGGCCTATTGACAGCCTTCATGGGGGAACTTCTAATTTAGCTTTAAACAAATTGTACCAACGAATGGAATCTAGTCTGCGACCTTTCCACCCTGCCTTACAGTTCTTTTGGAACACAGTACTGCTGATCTCTTTACTCAGGGGCTTTTGGAGGAGCCTGGCTTACCTAATCCCTCTTGACAAAGGTGTTCCTGGAGACAGTCCTCTATAACTCTCCCTTCCCATCAGCAGCAGCCTTGGATGCTCATCTTGAGACAGAAGCACTGTGGAAATTAAAGGCAGAACCAGGGTGCATTTGTGTCTATAGAGATGGGCCACTCAGTTCATACTACAATGACAGCTTCTACAGACACTGGACACAGCTCTGCCACCAGACACTAAAAACAGCGTTTCCATATAGATCTCCTGAGTCCTGGGAGTGGCATTCTCAAACCATAAATGGTGGAGAGGTAGAGGAGAATAGGTGAGTTTGGTGGTCGTAGCTTGCCCCTTGAGCTTTTTGTGTAACTTTATAGAATATTGAGTAAGTCATCTTGACTAATCCTTAAGGCTAAGGAGCTGTACTCTGCTGCTCCTCTGGCTGGCTGCCTTGCTGATGCCCCATTCCCTCTTTGTGCAGAGACTCGGTGAGAAAAAATGTTGGGGCAGTGTTTTATTTTGTTTTGTTTTAATCTGTGGAGTGCATGTGTGCACTGTGTGTGTGCGTGTGTGTATGTGTGTATGTGTATGTATGTATGTATTTGCATGTGTGTGAGTAGACAGGTATGTTCTATGGCATGCATGTGGCAGTCAAAAGTTCATCTTCTACTTTGTTTGAGGCAGGCTCTTTTGTTGGCTTCATTGCCTGCCTGGTAGGTGAGCTTCTGGGGGACTCTCCTTTCTCTGCCCCCCATCTTAATATAGGAGTCCCTGGATTAAAATGCATGCTACCTCAGCTGGCTTTACTTGGGATTTGAGGATATGAAGGCAGGTCTTCATGCTTGCACCACAAACTTGTTACCCACTGAGCCATCTCCCCAGCCCTAAAATCCTGTTCTGAGGTTGACTCTCTTGACCCCAGTCTTCTGAGTTGGTGCAGAGAGGACTTCCTCCATACCTTCTCAGTCACCAGCTCCCCCCGAGTTTGTTTGTCAGATACATGGCTTTCTGTGGGTGTGCCCAGACTTGCCAACATCTCTCTCCATCCTCAGTCAGCCAGCCCCCATTCCTCCTTCCGATCCCAGACCCAATGTCTTTTCCGCACTGAATCTCTCCCAGACAGACGCTCTCCTCTTGCTTCGACCTGAGAATATTTTCCTACCCTTTCATAGCCTCCCTCAGATGGTGGATTTGCATTTTTATGTCTCGCTTCCCCAGACAGTGGGCGAAGACAGTCCCTTTCATTCTTGTGTCCTTGGTTCCCAGTGCAGAATCTGGCACACAAGCAAGCACTGGGGAAAGCAGAACTACGTACGGTAGAGGGGCAGAGTCTGCCCTGGGAAGTGCCGTCCCCTGTATGAGCCCTGTGTTGTGGGAACAGTAGCAGTTCTAGTCAGGGGTTAATGTGAGGATTAGGTGAGTGGATTCTTACAGGGTTAGCCCAGGGCCTACTTCAGAGTGAACTCAGTGTTAGGTGTTCCTTTCCACAATACCTCCACTTCTTTCTGAAAGTTACATTTCAATTTATTTCCTTTTCAGGGAGGCACATGCCAGGGCATGTGAGGACATCAGAGGACAACTTGCAGGAGTCAGCGTTCTTTTTCCACCATGTACATCCCTAGGGCTCAAACTCAGGTTATCAGGCTTGGCAGCAGATGCTTTTATCCCCTGAGCCACTTTGTAGGGCTACACCCCATATCTCTAATATACGATAGTAAATGATCGTACCTACAATACCTTGATGATGAGTTAATGGATAAATGTGTCTTGTGGTCCTCACGTTTCTCTGTTGACACCACTGCTGTAAAACACCACGCCACTTAAATGAAAAAGTTGTACCTGGCTGGGAATGAGTCTGATTTTGTTTTTTCTCTCATTTTCTGAAAGGCCTTCTCCCTACTTGGGCCAAGTTGAGAGTGTCTGAACTTACTTTTTGCTCAATCAGGTCAGGCGGTCCTGTGCAGGGAAGAATCACACCGAAGGCCAAGGAACGGACTCGAGTACTGAAGCTCATTAATATCACTAGCATCCTAACAAATGGGAGGCCGGAGAGCCAGACCGTGCGGCCACTTGGTCACAAGGCGGGGGTCTGCCCCGGGGCCCTGCACACATTGAGTGGACGGGCACAAGTGCCATCCATATTTCTCTGTGCAGCTCTGGCCCCCACCTCTCATGTCAGCCTGCTGAGCTGGCTTGGCCCAGCTTCCTGAGTTTCACACAGAAGATTTATTCTTCAAGACTGACCTACATGGACGTATGTATCTAAATTCACAAACGCTCGAGTTTGATGGCAAGCAACAAAAGGTCAGAGGAAAAACAGGCAAGGCATTTAAATCAAAATGATGAAACTGGGTAATTTCATTAGCAACAGTTGTATTTACTGGAAGTCACAGATGGTGCAGTTTAGCTCAGAGCCAAGTTTTTAGGACAAAATAAGAATGAAGAAAGAAATATTTCAAGGGAGAGGTGGTTAAAAATTAAATAGGCACCAGATGGCTCAAGATTGTCTTTCCTATAAATTTGGTGAACGAAGGCAGGCTGAATTCAAAGGCTTTCTGAATGGGACTGAAGTTTGAAAAAGGACTTTGAGACTACATAAATAAGGCCTTTTAAAGTCAGAGGTATTAAGTCTGAAATGATATTGAGTGGAGGTGACAATTACACAAACCACATTTAATCTAATTTAGTTGTTTGTTATCACTAATTTCCCGTCTTTAATATTTATTGAGAACCTACTGTGTGCTAGAGCCTATTTTGTGTCTGTGTAGGTATGGTTTTTTTGGCTTGGTGTGTGTGTATTTATATGTATGTATGTATGTATGTATATGTATGTATGCATATACAGGTGGAGATCAAATGTCAGTGTTGAATGTCTTCAATTATTTCTCCACCTTTCTAATTTTAATTAATTATTATTGTGAGTGTATACGGTGTGTGCATGTGCATGAGTATGTGTGTGTGTTTATATATGATACAATGCACATGTAGAGGTCAAAGTTGTCTTTCAGGTGTCAATTCCTGCCTTCCAGTGTTATGTGAGTCCTAGGGATTGAACTCAGGGGTCACACTTGAGCACCAGCTGCTTTTCTTGACATGTCATCTCCTCTGTCCATCTACCTCGATTCTTTTCAGACGGGGTCACTCAGTAAAGCTGTAACACACTGGCTTGGTAAAGTGACATTCCCATAAGCTCTAAGCATCTTCCTGTTTCTGCCTCCTCTCTGCTGGGATTGTGGCTGTTATCCACCATGCCCAGCTTTTAACTTGGTTTCTAGGGATCAAACTCAGGTCCTCGTGCTTGGGCAGTAAGTATTTTGCCAACAGCTCTCTCCCGAGTCCAAGAGCCCCTTTTAAAACATCTTTGAGAGAGAAAATGGAAATTTAAACTTTTTCCTCTGGAATGTTATGAAGTTTCTTGCTCAAATGGGGATAGGAGAGAAGAGAAGAGAAGAGAAGGGAAGGGAAGGGAAGGGAAGGGAAGGGAAGGGAAGGGAAGGGAAGGGAAGGGAAGGGGAGGGGAAGGGAGGGGAGAGAAGAGAAGAGAGGGGAAGGGAGAGGAGAATAGAGGGGAAAGAGAAGAGAAGAGAAGAGAAGAGAAGAGAAGAGAAGAGAAGAGAGAGACAGAGATAGACAGAGACACAGAGAGACACAGAGAGAGAATGTAGCTTTGAAACACTTTATCTACGAAGACATACTTGTTGCTCCCCTCCCTGAACCACATGGTAAGAACTGCTCTGCCAGTTTCTCACATTTTAGAGGTTAAAATCTAGACCTCTCCCCATGCAGAAAGCCCCTTGAGAGCCATTTTTATGGGCCCTTCTGGACCTAAAGTTCTCCAAGCTAATGTGTGTTACATTGCTGAGGGACCTGGGTTCTAGCAAGCAGTACAACAGCTTCCACCGAATATGGTGACTGGCCAGCAAGTCCTCAGGCTCCTTCTCACCTCTCATCTCACCTCCCCCTGAACCCTTTTGGAAACAACTGCTACTCTCTCCCCCGAGACAGTACCTGTCTGCTTCCGTTGCTTTTACCCCATGTTCAGCCCTGGCTCCAGCATTGTGTCTGTAACCCCTTTCCTCCAAAGGTCATGACCCTGTAGAGCCATGTCCCAACCTCAGGTTACTGGTAGTGAGAATGTGGTTTCTGTCAGGGTGTTCCTCCCGTTACATAAGTGATGTGTTGCCTAAGACAGTGGAAGGAGCCTGACAGCAAGTGCTGGCCTTTGAAAGCAGGACTTGGTATCAGCTTCTCTCTAGAGGGTTCAGCTTTGTGCAGTGAAAACAGTGAGGTCAAGCAGGCAGTGACAGGCACACTGCCAGAACCTCTGTAGTCGCCAGCCATCAAGGGAGTATATCCTGGGATGTGCAGGCCAGTTTCTCTTCATTCCCTGAAAGCCTTTGACATGGTGTGTGTGTGTGTGTGTGTGTGTGTGTGTGTGTGTGTGTGTGTGTGGTTATAGGGAACAAACTCAGGGTCCTAGAGGACAAGTGGAAGCGGATCTTAAAAGTTTAAGCAGGGACCTTTGCATTTTCGATTATCTACAGCAGGGATGGTGGTTTCAGGCTAACTTGGGCCAGATCTTGGAGAGGCTGGGTGGACAGCCTGATTTGTCATGTAAAAACTCAGGAAGACCTGCCATTAGAAAGAAGCCACATGAAAGACAGCATTTTCAACAATTGGTGCTGGCACAACTGGTTGTTATCATGTAGAAGAATGCGAATCGATCCATACTTATCTCCTTGTACTAAGGTCAAATCTAAGTGGATCAAGGAACTTCACATAAAACCAGAGACACTGAAACTTATAGAGGAGAAAGTGGGGGAAAGCCTTGAAGATATGGGCACAGGGGAAAAATTCCTGAACAGAACAGCAATGGCTTGTGCTGTAAGATTGAGAATTGACAAATGGGACCTAATGAAACTCCAAAGTTTCTGCAAGGCAAAAGACACCGTCAATAAGACAAAAAGACCACCAACAGATTGGGAAAGGATCTTTACCTATCCTAAATCAGATAGGGGACTAATATCCAACATATATAAAGAACTCAAGAAGGTGGACTTCAGAAAATCGAATAACCCCATTAAAAAATGGGGCTCAGAACTGAACAAAGAATTCTCACCTGAGGAATACCGAATGGCAGAGAAGCACCTGAAAAAATGTTCAACATCCTTAATCATCAGGGAAATGCAAATCAAAACAATCCTGAGATTTCACCTCACACCAGTCAGAATGGCTAAGATCAAAAATTCAGGTGACAGCAGATGCTGGCGTGGATGTGGAGAAAGAGGAACACTCCTCCATTGTTGGTGGGATTGCAGGCTTGTACAACCACTCTGGAAATCAGTCTGGCGGTTCCTCAGAAAATTGGACATAGTACTACCGGAGGATCCAGCAATACCTCTCCTGGGCATATATCCAGAAGATGCCCCAACTGGTAAGAAGGACACATGCTCCACTATCTTCATAGCAGCCTTATTTATAATAGCCAGAAGCTGGAAAGAACCCAGATGCCCCTCAACAGAGGAATGGATACAGAAAATGTGGTACATCTACACAATGGAGTACTACTCAGCTATTAAAAAGAATGAATTTATGAAATTCCTAGGTAAATGGATGGACCTGGAGGGAATCATCCTGAGTGAGGTAACACATTCACAAAGGAACTCACACAATATGTACTCACTGATAAGTGGATATTAGCCCCAAACCTAGGATTCCCAAGATATAAGATACAATTTGCTAAACACATGAAACTCAAGAAGAATGAAGACTGAAGTGTGGACACTATGCCCCTCCTTAGAATTGGGAACAAAACACCCATGGAAGGAGTTACAGAGACAAAGTTTGGAGCTGAGATGAAAGGATGGACCATGTAGAGACTGCCATATCCAGGGATCCACCCCATAATCAGCATCCAAACGCTGACACCATTGCATACCCTAGCAAGATTTTATCGAAAGGACCCAGATGTAGCTGTCTCTTGTGAGACTATGCCGGGGCCTAGCAAACACAGAAGTGGATGCTCACAGTCAGCTAATGGATGGATCACAGGGCTCCCAATGGAGGAGCTAGAGAAAGAACCCAAGGAGCTAAAGGGATCTGCAACCCTATAGGTGGAACAACATTATGAACTAACCAGTACCCCGGAGCTCTTGACTCTAGCTGCATATGTATCAAAAGATGGCCTAGTCGGCCATCACTGGAAAGAGAGGCCCATTGGACACGCAAACTTTATATGCCCCAGTACAGGGGAATGCCAGGGCCAAAAAGGGGGAGTGGGTGGATAGGGGAGTGGGGGTGGGTGGGTATGGGGGACTTTTGGTATAGCATTGGAAATGTAAATGAGCTAAATACCTAATAAAAAATGGAAAAAAAAGAAAGAAGCCACATCTTAGGACACAGGAGCTAAGACCAGCCTGCCCTGACACTATCTAAGCTTCATCTTGCCCAAGGTGATGACCAACAATTAAGCATCTACAAGAATAAACCTTGCATTTATCTGAGGAAGCTGCTCATCTGGGCAGAGTTTCCCTCACACAGGATCCTGAGAACATGTGCATTTAAAGATTTTTATATTATCTGCCTATGTATTGTGAGAATCCCCTGAGAAAACTATACTCCATTGTTAAACAGTTTCAAATTAGGCTATATCATGCCGTAAGAGCTTTGGTCATCAGGGTCCATCATTCCTGGTGGTGTTGCCTAGTGTAGTGAGAAGCCATCCACTCATCTTTGCCCCGTTATCATCACGTTTCTCAGCATCTCTGCCATTGTTTCATGTTATCCTAGTTTGATTCTGTCTTTTGGAGGAAAAATATTGTGAATACTAATCTATGGGTTTTAGCAATCTGGTTTGTTTAGTAATATATTAATTTAAATTTTGTTTATTTTTTGAGCATTTTATACATGAGTACTGTATTTATATCCTTTTTACCCTTCCCTCCCCCACTCTTGCTACCCCTACCCATTCCCTGTCAAGTTCATGACATCTTTTATAATTCTTCTGTAATTCTTATTATCACACACACACACACACACACACACACACACACACACACACACACACACATGAATTCTACTAAGCCATTTAGTGTTGTGCTTGTACAATGTATTTGGGACTGGCCATTTGGAATTAGATAACCTATCAGGTGGGTGGTTCCTGAGAAGGCTGCTTCTCCATCTCAGCGGCCACTGATTGCTTGTTGCTTTTTATCTAGGGGCAGGACAGCCTCATCCTTCAACTCTTACAATCTCTCTGCCTCCCCTCTCTGGTGATATTCCCAAGCTGTGGTATAGTAGTTACACCGTGGATGCACATCTGGGTATTCTATGGTCATTTATTCTCTGCATTTTGACTGTCTGTGGGTCTATCTTAATTGGTACTTTCATTCTAGATATACACGATGCTTCTATTATCTTGGTTTCTCTGAAGTCTTCCTGCTACTTATTTTGTTCATCTCTAACTCAGCCACCTACATTCAAGGCCAGTCGTAGACTTCGTTATCACTGAGAGCTGCAACTCACTGAATCCTCTCAATCCTATACTTTATCTCTCCGAGCAAGACCTTCCTTCCTTTCTCACATCAGCACCCACAAATATTAAGCAGCAGAGTGATCCATCGACACAGCACCTTCCTTTCATTGTCCAGAAACTTCTTTCCTACCTCTACCTTACTCCTTTGTCATTTTATCATTCTGGCTTAATAGCTCACAACCCTGATTAAACACAACACACTCTGTCTACCCCTTTTCTTGCCAGTGTGGGTAGTTGGAACAAAAACTAAGTTGACAGTTTCCAAGTCTCTTTTGTGGTCATTTTCTCTCTTATTCTCTGAGACAGCTTCTGAGACCTTGCTACTTGGTGGGGAAAAACACCTCACAATGCGAAATGGCACCATCATGAGCTTGCTTCCTCTGCCCTATAGTCTCAACTTATACACACAGCCTGCTGCCTCGGCCCCTGCTTAGCTCTTGGTGGTGATATTCCCTCCCCCTCCTACAGCACAGAGTGCATCTCTCCCCACTGGTTCATTCCTCATGGGAAGAGTATTACCTTAAACTTAGCTCAACATTCCATCCCAGCATTACATAAAACAACAGGGTATGGTATAGGGTGCCTGTGGTTCCAGCCCTTGGGAGTTCGAGGTGGGAGGATCAGAAGTTCAAAGTCATCTTTGGCTTCATAATGAGTTCAGTGCCAGGCCAGGTAACATGAAACCTCGTCTCAAAAACCAAATGCTAACAAAGTTTTGACAGGGTCTTCCCTTTAGCCTGGTGCTGTCCCTTCAGCACTGTCCCAGCATTCTTTGGGAAGCCATTCTGATCTGTCTTTTCCTGCTGCTTATTGGGACTCTGAAACCCTTTCTCTCCATGTGATAGTCTTAGGGTCGTAGTCTAGGGAGTATTCTGTAAGCTGCCCTTTCCTTCTTCTCAAATGACACTATCTTTTGGTGGAGCTATGGGTGATCTTGATTTTCTTCCTTTTACTTATTCGTTCTTTCTAAATTCTCTGTGATGAATATGCAATGGTTTGGATAAAATGGGAAACAATAAACTCACTTAAAAAGAAACACCATATTTTATGAATAATTTACAATCGATTGCATCTTTATAGCAAAAACTGGCAGTGGGTTGGAGTGGAGTTGGCAGTGGCCAGTTCTACTCCTGACTTGCTCGCGAGCAGCCACTTAAATTTCAAAATTTTTTAGTTGTGAAGGGGAGAATCTGCCATTTTCCCACTCTTCCGTCCTACAGTATTATGAACATCTTAAAAGAAATAGGAAGTGTCCGTCTTTGGGAATGATACAAATGGAAGCCCCTGATAATGCCCGATGGAAGTGTTTAGTGTGAGTTACCTGGCTACCATATTCTATACTAATCAAGAGATGGAGTTCCTGAGCGGTGGCAGGTTTCAAAGCTACAGCAAGGAAGAACATTCACAGCATCACCCTCGCATGCTGCTTATCCAAGTTCTTTTTCTGTGTCCAGTTTCTGATTTTAATTTTTTTAATCAGACATTTATGTGTCTCTGTGCATGAATGTAGGTACACTCTGAAGTCAGAGGCATCAGATCTCATGGAGCTGGAGTTACTGGTGATTGTGAGCCACATAATGTGGATGCTGAAATCTGAACTCGAGTAGGAAGAGCAGTGCCTGATCTGAGCTGAGCCCTATAGCTGGTTTCTTTATTTATCTCCTTCTCAAAACATTCGGTAAGATGGACTCTTTGTCCCTCCATAAGAGATGGTTGTTGGATGGGATGGACATTAAGAGGGCATCTTGAGCTCCAGAGTCCACGGAAGTGTGGGCCACTGAAAGGTGCTGGCATTTTCTATCTGTTTGAGGAGACACCTTAGCGGGTGAGACCTCCAAGAAATTGGGTTAGCATTGCTTTACTGTTAACGTTGCAATCTGGGATCTTCTACGCTGAGTCCTGCTTGAGTGTGGGAGCTCTGACTCTGACTTACATGCCCCCGAATGTAGAGTGTTTATGCTCAGTGACTTTCTCTGTATTTTTCTCTTGGTTCTTCCACTGGTGTGGTTTGGGTTTTATTCAATAGTGAAGGGGAAATCTCACTGGTACTTCAAAGGGAATAAACTGAGCTCCTCCCCAGCCAGAACTCACTCTCCACATTGATCACCTGCTGGGCAGAAGGACTTCTCTTTCCTTTGAAACTTGTCCTTAAACCCAGCTCTGAGTCTCCTCTTAATCTAATTTTTTTGTTGTTTGGTTTTGTTTATTTTTGCAGAAGTCACCATCTCTTCTGGGCTTGGTAATTTTGAAGACACTGAGCTGGCAAACATGTCTTCTGTGGCTCGGCTTCCAGTGTGGTTCTCATCTCCCATCAGAGTGCTTACTCTGGCTTTCTTCAAATCACCCTTCCCATCTTTCTCATTTGGTGCCTGTCTCCTTTGTGCTAAGGCTATCCATTTTAGACAGAGCTTCTTTGGGGCACTCAGGAGAGCAGTCCTCTCTAAGGAACCTGCAGGTCCAGTTTCTTGAACTCTTTGCCCTGCTGCATAGCATTCAGAGATTCATGAGTGCCTAGGAAGCTAAGAAGCAGCTGAGCTGGGATCAGAAGCCACACATGTGATTCCAGCAGAGGGCTTTTTTTTTTTTTCACTACTTCAAGCTGGTTTCCCAAGGATTTCTTCCCCAACATTTTCTTCAACAATTTCTCCCCTTTACTCCTTTAAAACACATGCAACAGTTGCCTCAATCATAGGACCTCCATCTTTCCCTGCTGAGGAACACACATATTTTAAGGTTTGCCCTCAAGCATGCTGGGAAACTAGTCAAATCTATCCAGACAGAGACACCTGGAGCTGCTTTATGCCAAACAGAAGAGTTTCCTGGGGCGGGGAAGAGTACTCCCCACCCCCAAGGCTTAGAAATGACATGTTGGTTTTCTTGATAATTGGATTGTTAGAGTTTTCAGGGGAAGAGTGTGAATCCAGAGAAGTACAATCTAAATGTAAATGAATGTTTACACGGGTATTTGGAGGGACTCTGGGGTCGGAATACTGATGTGGCGATGCTTAATAACACCCACGGAGCTGACGTTGGAGGTCCAGAGGTGGATATTCGCTCTTCTCTGACTCTTCCTATTGGTTGGGAGAAATGGATCTTCTTGGGCTGAAGGGCCTCGCTGAACTTGCTGGAGCCTTGTTCTTCATCAGATGGTGAGCAACTGGAATGGAAAAACACTTACAAACCTAAACAGGAGCTGTAGAATAATATACCTTCTGATTCCCAGTCATTATAGTCCAAGCAGACCATCCTCAGCCAATCTCCTGCTAGCCAATCTCATGTGACCATTGCGTTTGCCCTTGACCCTTAGGCTATCCCGAGGGAGCCCAGGACTGAACTTCTGCCCCTGGCTCTCCCTCCTTTCTCTGAGATAGCTCGTCTGCCTTCTTGGCTCTGAGGTTCTTTTAACTGTGGGTTCTCCTCTAAGTTTGGACTTGTAGTTACAGCATCCTCCTGCCCAAGCACCCACATTCTCAAGTGACCTTGACTCTTTAGGCAGGGAGTGTGTCTGATACTTTTGTTACCCAGAGTCAATAGTAGAGGCTATTTTTGTTGTTGTTGTTGTTTTGGTTTTGTTGCTCTAAATTCCTACAAAAATAAAGAGCATTCTGTCCCCCACACTCAGGTAATAAATGCAGCTGGGCAGGATGAATGGTTTTAAGATTACCGTGTCGAGACAGACCATAAGTTATCTTAATTCTCTTCCTGCTGCTGAACAGAATACTGCCAACAGAGACATTTGTAAGCAGTAGAGATTTCATTCTCACAATTGTGGAGTTGATGAAGTCAGAGCTTAAGTTGTCAGTGAGTGCTGTGTCTGGGGAGGGATGTGTTCTGCTTCCAACATGTATCCTGGTCTCTGCATCTTGAAGAAAGTGTGGTTGCTACACCCTTACATGTAAAATGGGGAGAGGGACCAAAAGGGTAAAGGCTTTTCTAAAAAGGGGGTGAAAGAGTTGTTTTATAGGGCTTTATTTGGTTCACAAGGGAAGAATCCACATGATCGAATCACAGCTTGCTGATCTCACCTCTTAACACTTTGCACCGGGGATTAAATTGTCATGTGGACTTTAGATAGTATGCAAACACTCAGACCACTTTGATGTAACACCATATGGGACCCCATCCTGCCCCACCAGACTAAAGGATGTCTGAATGCAATAGAAAGGTTTTCTTCTTAGCTGGGGACTAAGTGTAAGACCAAGAATATGCTGTATGGGACAATAGTAGGGTTCCGTGAAGCATCAAGACCTGGGTTCTATCCCCTAGGACCCACATGAAAGAGCCAAGCAGAAGATGGCCTAGTCAGCCATCATTGGGAAGAGATGCCCCTTGGTCTTGCAAACTTTATATGCCCCAGTACAGGGGAACGCCAGGGCCAAGAAGTGGGAGTGGAGACAGCATGATTTGGGGACGGGAGGCTCCTGGCTCCTGGTCTAGCTGGATCAGGAAGATCAAAGCCAAGTGGAAAGGAGCTGAGGAAGACACCTGACTTTGAGCATTAGCCTCCACATACATGTACACAAGCACACACATATGCACACAAGCATGCTCCTAGGCATAGAAGCACCTAATCCACTGAGGAAAGTGTTTCTTAGTCCTCTGCTGTGTGACAGACTGACAACAAGCCAAGAGTGAATCATGCTGATAAGCTGTATAGGAGATGATTATCCAGGAGGATGAGCAGGTAGATTGGGATGTTTATAATGCCATATGACAAAAGGTTAGCTCACAGCAGAAGGATCTTCTGGGAAGCAAGAAGGGCTATAACATAGAAGGGAATATTTGTGTTTCATTATAGAGGCTGAATAGGAGCTTTCTGGGCAAGATTCAGAAAGAATCATGTGAGGCAGAGAACACTCTTTACTCAAAGATGAGGCATGAGCCAAAGCAGGGTGGTTTTATCTTGTTTTTGAGATCTTTGTGTGACAGTTTGTCTCCAAGGCATCATTTAAGCATGGCAAGTGTTGGGGACCAAGACCCTTACAACCCATCATTAATGTTTCATGGCTCTTCTGTAGGGGAGGGCTCATTGGAGGAAGGTGGTGTTACGAAAGGACAGATTAAACCCAGGGCAGGGCTGTAGGATCAGGGACCAGTTCTAAGAGGATGGAAATAGGTGGGGCTGGGAGAGACTATGAGAGAGAAGAGAGACTTGACAGATATTGCTTTTCTACATAATTGAGGAAGAAGAGCGTAATGAGCCGCTGATCTTCATAATTCATCCTTCCTCCTTCACCTCCTCCTGCAAGGAACAACAGGAACTGATACATTATGGTTCCTTAGTAAGACTGTGAACAAATAGATGACTTTGGAATTACTAAATAACAGCTAGTTCCTGTGATTTGTCAAAACAAATATATAGAGCTGGATTTAAAAAAATAATTACTTTTCACATTCATTTTGTGTGTGTGTTGGGGTGATACACATCTGCACAAATTGTACAAGGTGGCCAGAGGACAACTCGCTGGAGTTGGTGCACTACTTCCACCATGTTTGCCCACGGTTGAACTCAGATCCTCAGGCCTTTAGCTCAGAGCTGGATTTTTACATAGAAAAACATGAGTCACTGGGCAAGCCAGAGATATTAGCACTCCAATGAACTAAGACCAACAGGAACATTTGTAGTTGAAGACTTGACCTTGGATGACACAAGTACCTGATCCAAGCACTAATTGTCCTATCTGTCTCTAAGGTAGGAATGACACATTTTGCCACAGCAGTGCTGTGATCAAGAGAGGAAAATGTGTGTTCAAATAGATGTAGCCCATGGAGGCTGCAAGATGTCAGCACTCATTACTGTGTTGTTCTGGGGAAGGAGTTGGGTGTTGACCAACAGTGTCGATCTTGCAGAGTCAGCCAGGTCAGTGACATGTTCTGGGTCTATACCAGCTGGTCCCATAGAGTGATCAGAGGCACAAATAGTTCCTGAAATGTCACCCTTCCACACCCACCCCACTCTGGTGCTTCTTGCTTATTTCTGTAGCTTTTTCCGAACCTGGCTTGTTTTCATACCCACTTTGCCCAAATGGCATGCTCTATCATTTAAGTCTGCTTGTCCCTAGGGCCCTATTAGCAACAAGCCCTTAGAGAGATGGAGATCCCAGAAGCCAAGCATAGTTGGAGTGGCAGTAAATATAGGCAGGCATAGTAAGGAAGGTGGATTCAAATTGAAAAGAATTGGCTTAGAATCCCTAGACCAAGTTCTTGGCATAAAGGAGATTTATTTGCTCCAGAAAGACAGAGGGCAGGGATTAAGAGACAAAGAGAGGAGATAGAGGATAAGGAAGAAGGGGTTTTTGTCCTGGAGGACAAAGGAATGCCTCTGGATAGAGAGGAGACAGACATGGTCCATAGGCAAATGACAGTTGGTAAAGGTAAAATGGCAAATAGGATAAGGTGTTTGGTTTTGATTGGGCATGTTAATTAGGTGAGCCAAAGGGGGCTTTTGATTGCTGGACTTCAATAGTTTCATAGATACACCTTGGTAGTCAGCCTCAGGAGGAGGAAGTGGCCAAATAAGGTAATAGATCATGGTGGCTAGCTTTAGGAATGTAATCTAATTTTTAGCAGGGGAATGGGGGGGAGAAGGGAAAGATCTGCCTGAGCCACATGCTCAAGTGGGTGAGCATCCCTTCAGGATTAATCAGAATTCTCTAGAGGAACAGAACAGATAGAAGGTAGAGATGTTATAAAAGAAGACCTATTCCTTTGACTTACACAGCTCGGGCTGGGGAGTTCTGCTATGGCCACTTGCCCGCAGAGCAGGCTGTGAACCCAGTAGCTTCTCAGCCATGGGGCTGGACACCTCAACAGTGTTGTTCCAGACCTCAATGGTGTTCCAGACCTCGAGGACACCTTGAGAACTTCTTGTCTTCAGTCTGTGTTGGGAGGCTATCAAAGCTGGGTTCTGATGTGAGTCAAGGATAGACCCACCCAAGAGCAGGACAGGAAGGCCAGCAATGAAGGAGACAGCACAGAGGAGATCAATGAGGAAACACTTAATAAAGCACTCATTGCTCCTGACACCATAACTGCGTGTGCTCATTGCAGAAATTTTGTTAAAAATGATGTGCACAGGTTTAATGAAAATCACAGAATTTCACCAATTCAGACAAACATCACTAACTTTCCTTCCCATCTTTCTTCTGGATAGATGTCTTAGATTGCAATTCTCATAGATTTGTGTTGTAACAATTCACTTGTAATTGTAAGGAATGACTACAATATATCCATTGGACTTCTCAGCCCTACAAATCTTACAACTACGGTTTTTATTGGCTGCCTAATATTCCTTCCTGTGAGTACAACCAACTTCCTGTATTCAAATGTATGACTCCTTTTGGTCACATAGTTTGTGGAGGAATTTACAGTACTGTCATACTCAAGTCATAGAAATAGTGTGTGTCAACTTGACACAGGCTGGAGTTATCACAGAGAAAAGAGCTTCAGTTGAGGAAATGCCTCTATGAGATCCAGCTGTGGGGCATTTTCTCAATTAGGGATCAAGGGGGAAGAGCCCCTTGTGGGTCATACCATCCCTGGGTTGGTAATCTTGGGTTCTATAAGAGAGCAAGCTGAGCAAGCCAGGGGAAACAAGCCAGTAAGTAACACCCTCCATAGCCTCTGCATCAGCTCCTGCTTCCTGATCTGCTTGAGTTCCAGTCCTGACTTCCTTTGGTGATGAACAGCAATGTGGATTGTAAGCTGAATAAACCCTTTCCTCCCCAACTTGCTTCTTGGTCATGATGTTTGCAGGAATAGAAACTCTGACTAGGAAATAGTGCAAACTCCTTTTCAGAAGTTTGACTCATTCTGTAGATTAATTCAGTGAAAATTAATCTAGAGTCTCCAGAGTCTGAGAGGGGTGAGGTTATATGGAAGAATTCACTATCTCTGATATATATACACTTTCCTGGAGGGAGGCTTGGTAAGACTCAGGAAGTCACTGAAACTTACACGACACAGGAAGTTCCTGGAAACTGCTTGGCAAGGCTGTTCTCCAAGGTTATATAAAGTATAAGAGTTGCATAGGACAAATATATATATATATACTCTTACATGCTAAGAATAACTGTCTTTGTGGAGCTTGGATTAGTATCAGGCTTGGAAGACGAGCATGGGACAGGCTGTATAAGACAATACTCAGCGCTTGGCTGAAGTGCTCACTTCTGGACCAAGGTACTCATTGCTGGGCCAGGGTACTTACTGCTGGGCTGAGGTACTTACTCACTGCTGTGCTGGGGTATTCACTGATGGCAAGGTGGAGAATGGTGAATGGGTCTACAGATACAGAACCTCAAAGATGGAAGCAGGTATTTCAGACCCACCTTACACATGCTAGCGTGCCATTGTGGCCATAAAACACCAAGACCAAGGCAACATATAGAAGGAAGGGTTTATTTGGTTTACAATTACAAAGGAATCAGAGTCTGTCATGGCAGGGAGGCATGGCAGCAGGCAGCAAGCAGGGCACTGGAGCATGAAGCCGAGTGCTCACTCATTGAACTGTAAGCAAGGAGAGGGGGTGATGTGAGGCTTTGAAACCTCAAAGCCTCCCACTCCCAGTGACCTATGCCCTCTAGCAAGACCACACTTCCTAGACTTCAAACATCACCACCAACTGAGGACCAAGAATTCAAATATCTGAACCTATAGGGGAACATTCTCATTCAAAGCACCACAGTGAGGCCTGTGTTTATCTTCAATGGAACTTGAGATTACTAAGGTTCTATTCAGGAATATGGGTTAGGGATACTTCATCTCCAAAGCCTGCCCCAATATGGGTGGCTACTCATAAAAGCAATGCAGGACTTGAAGCCTCCATGCAGCTCTTGTAACCTCAAAGCAGGACTTGCAGACATTGCCTTGCAGGCAGCTCTGCTGATTGGAGAGTCTTTGTCCTATGCAACTCTTATACTTTATATAACCTTGGAGAACAGCCTTGCCAAGAAGGTTCCAGGAACTTCCTGTGTCGTGTAAGTTTCAGTGACTTCCTGAGTCTTACCAAGCCTCCCTCCAGGAAAGAGTTTTAATTGGGAAGAGAGCTATATGGCAACTGCTGTGTGCCTTTTGGCATTCTCTTTTCCATTCTCTCAGAGTAGAGGATTAGTAAGACAGATATAGCACTAACATGGTGACTGATGTACAGTGTGTATGCCACTGAAGGAACTCAGTATCCAAAGCTCCCAGTAACTTCCTTAGAGATCTGTTTTTACTTCCCTTTTATGGAGGTTGAAATGGAAGCATAGAGGTCCTAGGTGCCTTGTCTGAAGTGTCAGATAGAATAGGACTGCAGGGAATGTATTCTGTGCTATGATACCCAGGGCGTCTTTACTATCAGGAAAGGAGAGCCAGTGAGGCAGAGTGGGGCACATTAACTCATAGGAACTCTCCCACTCTTGTTTGCATGTGTGCATGTCATGGCATACATGTGGAGGTCAGAGGTCAACATAGTGGCATTGATTCTTTCCTTCTGTCTTTAGAAGTGTTCCAGGTGTTGAGCCCAGGTCCAGGGTTGCAGAGCAAAATACTACCGGCTCCCTTCTGCCTCCCACTTAGTTGGGGGCTCAAGTCTTAGAAGATGAAAACTGAGCCTGAAATGAAAAGGGAGTCTAGAAATGTTTGTTTACCCACATTCCAGGAATGGTGGAAAACTCTTTGTAACTGCCAGAAGTTGGAGAAGCCAGCTGTTGTCTTTTGGTTTCAGAATGGGGGAAGGGTGGGAGAATGAGCTATTTTGGCTGCACCAGGGGAAGCTGACTGAAGGAGCAAAGATGCTGTGTGTACAAATGGTTCAAATCTGGTGAAAGAAAACATTGTTTGTACCCTGGTGTCCTGGAGAGACTCTGACTGGGGGCACTGGCCCAGGAAGAAGGCTGTAGAAGGAACTTGGCTTTCTTTCAGTCTTTTACTTTTGCTCTGGCCAAGTTAAAATCTTTATTTAAAACTTTTTATTACATTTAAATTTATTTTATTTTGCTTGCGTGTGTATGAGTGTGGGGCCATGTGTGACATAGTGCATGTGTGGAGGTCAGATGGCAGTTGGCAGGAGTCTGTTCTTCTTTTACCATGTGGGTCCTAGGTATAGAATGCTGGTTGGCAGGGTTGCCAGCAGGTATCTGTGTACTGAGCCAGTGATTCAGCCCCACCTCTCTCCAATATTACCCTTTTCCCTTCTGCAGTGAGATGACTTCAGTGTGCTTGGTATCCCCGTAGTTTTATGCTTCTCTAGTCATAGAGCATGTTAGCCAGCCATCGTCATTTAGCAGGAGCACATCACAACCGTCTTAGTGCTCTCTATTTGCTGTGGTCTTCTGTGTTGGCACTGATAGCCCTCACTGGCTCGCTGGGACATCTGTGTTGTACTCTGCCCATCCTATTACCATGCTACAAGGCAGTCACTTCTTGACTGTGCACATTTCTATCTTGAATGTTTCTAGTAATGCTGCAGTAATGATTTTTATTCAACTTTCCTGGAAAATCTTTGTGAAAATTTTCTGGTTTGGGTATCAAAGGTAGTACCAACTTTGGCAACAAAGTTACCACACAAAATAAGTAAGATAATTTAAATTTTTTTTCAATTGCTTGAAACTTTAGATTACAGAAAAAAAAAAACACTTCTTTTTTTCTTTTAAAGTGAAGATGAGATGTGATGACACTGGTGTTCAAAATCATTTTGGTTGTTTTTTTTTTTTTTTTCCTAAAGATTTACTTTATGTTTTATTTATGTGCCTGTGTATCTACTACATCTCTGTATGTGAATATAAGGCAGTACCTGAAGAGGTCAGAAGAGGGGATTAGACATCTGTAGCTGGAGTTACCCGTGGCTGGGAGCTGTCCAAAGTGGTTGTTATCTTTTAAAGGGGAAAGCCAACTGGATGACATCAGAAGAAGCAGGCAAAGAATAGAATTGTTGAACCACAAGATACATGTATTGCTAAGTTCTTCCCTAAAAGTATTTCATCAGTTGTATTTCCCTCAGGATGGTGTGAGGGTTATAACTTTGTATTTGCCCCAAAGTTGGCAGTACTTAATTTATCTGATGTCTTGAGGTTTAAAATTTGTTCTAAACTCATACAGTGGTGGCATTCTCTCCCTTTCTTATAAATTGCTTACGCCCATAATTTGTTTCTTTTCCTATGGTATATTTGTCTTTATATTAATGATATCAGGAATATAGTTTTGGATAGCCTCATTAAAACCCATGTCACTACCAAGTGTCTTCTCTGGTTAGTTGTTTGTTGTGATGTCTATTGTAATCCAAAAGTTTTAACTTAAATATAATTAATTTTAACACATTGTTTTTTATTATAATACTTGCTTTGGGGGCATCTCATTTAAGGTATCATATCACCCCATCTTTCTAAAGATAATTCTTGTATGTTTTATTATGCTATGTCTAAAAACTGTTGCACAGGCTTTTTTATGTGCAGTTCAATTTTTGTTCAGTATGGACTAAGGATGCAGTTATATAGTTTTCTATGCTAACTGTTAACTAGCAATTAGCTTATTTGAAGGTCCTCATCTCACTTAGATGTTATAAAATTTTTCTGGATCAACTTGTGTGCACATGTGTGTATGTCTGTCTCTCTGTGTGTGCATGTACATGCTTGCACATCTGTGTACCACCTACCAACCATCTATCATCTGTCTGTCTGCCTGTCTGTCTGCCTGTCTGTCTGCCTGTCTATCTGTCTACCTGCCTATCTGTCTATCTGTCTGTCTGTCTATCTATCTATCTATCTATCTATCTATCTATCTATCTATCTATCTATCTATCTATCTATAATCTATCTATATATTTATCATCTATTTATTTTGTCTATGATTGTTCATGTCATTTAGAATCCTGAATTTATATGAGTTATATTTTCCATAATTTCTCCTTATTTAGGTATAATTCACCCCCTTTTAAAAAATTGGGCAGATTTACTTGAAGTTTGTCTCAAGTCCAGCTTTTAGTCTTCTAAGTCTTTAATATATTTCCCATTATTTTTTTATTCGTATCTTATTTATTTGTTTCTACACTCTTTGTTCTTTAATCTGTTTTCTCTTAGCTCTTAAAATGAATACTTAACTCAATTATTTTCAATATTTAATAGGTGAATGTAAGACTATAAATTTCCTCTAATCCTTGCTTTCATCGGATCTCATAAATTTGATATACAGTGCTTTCAGAGCAGTTTGCTTTTGAGAGTTCCAGTCCTCCCTCCACTGAGGGTTGTCCTTAACTCCTTGTTTACCCAAGTGCGACGTTTTCTGTCCAAATTCACGTTTTTATCTTGCTTAGTTTCCTTTTCTCTGTAATGATTTTGGAGTCAACTTCTCACGGTGTGTAAACAGACTGTATTTTCTCTGCTTGCTGGATTGTATGCCCCATCAATAGACCTAGGTCAATGTTAGTGCTCTTCAGAGCTGTTTTTTTCCCCTTAATCTTTGTCTTTGTTGATTATTTACCAACCAACATGTGAAAAAAGTGTTGCTAGCAGTGCTGCAGAGATGTCTTAGTGGATAAGAATGCTTGCAGTATAAGCATGAGGACCTAAGCTTGGATCTCAGCACCCATATAAAAAGCTAAGTATGCACCTGCCATACAAGTACTGTGCTGGGTGGAGACATAAGGATCTGGGGCTTGCTGGCTACCAGTGAGAGATTCAGTGTCAAGGGAATGAGATAGATAGAGCAGGAGTCTCTATGTGTGCATATAGCTCACATGTGCACACACGGGCAAGTGCTTTTGGGCTTGTGCACATACACATGTGTGCATACGCACACCCACACCCACACACAAACACATACACACACACACACACACACACACACACACACACACACACACACTTCCTTTTATCAGTTATCAGTGATCTGCTAGTTATTCCAATTCTGTCACCTTTTTATTTTATAGGGACACTTTATCCCACACACAGACTCAGGTGCTGTGAACCTCCTTGGCGCGCTTTTGCTTTGGGCCTGATGATGTTTCCTCTTTGTGTCAGATTGGATGTACACTCCACAGCTACTGCTGGGTTGGGGACATTGAATCAGATCTAGAGAATGACCTCTGAGCAATAGTGACTGGTGTCACTCCTGGGTGTCCCCTTCACCTCTCCCTCCTCCTGTCATGGTGATTGTTCAGGGCCTAGGCATGGAATGTTGTAGCTGGGATGTGGAGGAGGCCACCCCACCCAGACCTTCCAGAATCAGGGAATAAGCTTACATTCTCTCAGCCCCTGTCAGGCACAGCTGCTGCTGACATCATTCTGACTGGCTCCTGCTATTTTTCTTTCCCCTGTAAATCCTGGCTCCCCATCTTGTCACTAGTTCCTCTTGTTGGTTCAGGCTCTGCCTACAGACTCTCATTCCCCATCTTTGTACAACCTGACATTTAAAAATGCTCTTCCTTGAAACAGGCTGCCACTGGCTCCAAACTTCTAATGAGTACTTTTGTTTCTGGACCAGAGAATGTAATTTATTTTGATTGCTGATCTACCTGGTTTTGTTTCTGTCACTTTGGTTACATTTTAACAACTTACTTTTTTTTCTTTCCCTTTCTCCTTCCTCTCTTAATTTCTGATGGATTGCTTTGTTTTTCTGTATTTCCTTTCCTCTTATTTATTTTTTTGTGGTACTCCTAAAATTTTAATATGCCAATTAAATGTGTTTTTATTACTGGATTTCCATTTTGTAATAATTTCAGGCTTATTAAAGGTTGTAAATACTAGTAAAAAATTCCAATATACACTTCTTCCTCAGCCCCTGATGTGAACAACTTACATAACACAGTAAAATGACCCAAAGTAAGAATTTACTACTGTTACAGTTCTGCAAGCTTATTTCCAGACCTAGTGCACACTTTCCAACCATCCTCCTAATGTCCCTTTCCTGGACCAAGGCCCAGTTCATCACCATTCTTGACCTTTAAACTGCCAGGTCTACTCAGTCCCTGTTAATCTGGGGCAGTTCTTCACTCTTCAATAGTCTTTCATGGCCTTGGCATTCAGAAGGGCATTTGGCCAATAAATTTCATAGAACAATTTTCACTTTGAGCTGGTCTCCTATCCCTTCCTGATGAAATTCAAGTTATGCATTTTGGCAAGAAAACCATAGGGCTGGGTGATAGCTAAGTTGGTAAAATGCTTGCTTCACGAGCAGTAAGACCTGAGTTTGGTCCTCAAACCCTATATCTAAAACTATAAAAAGCTAAGTATGTATACTTGTTGTTCCAGAGCTAATGAAGCAGAGATAATGAAGACAGGCAGATTCCTGCGGCTCACTGGCCAGCAAGCCCAGCCTACTAAGTGAGCTCCAGGCCAGTGAAAGGCTCTGCAGCAATAAAAATTCAAAAAGAGAAAGGTGAATTGTACTCAAAGAATGACACCCGAAGTTTGTCCTCTGGCCTTCACATACACGGGCTGACAGAAACACACACATGCACCTATCTACACACGTGCACTAATATGCACACACACATACACGCACACACACATACAAAAAAGAAAAGAAAGCCCATAAGTATGATGTGGGGTGGTTCCTAGTGCTGTATAGTATTGGTTTGTCTCATTCCTGGGGGTGTTAGCATCTGTTAATTGGTTGTTGTGATGTAGGTCACATTTGTCCCACTGCAAAGTAGTCCTTTATTTCTCTTTTACAGTTGAGTTCTCTTAGGATGCACAGGCACCCTAGTTTTCATCAGAGTACTCTTGAGTCATCTCTAGCATCCACTGATGACTATTCGCCATGACAGTTATGGGTGTGGTATTTGTCAGATGTTTAGTTCTCTATTTCTATCATTTATGTTTATTTGTTTTTTTTTCAAAGAATAAAAATATTATATCTTTATTTTTTTTCTTTCCATTTTTTATTAGGTATTTAGCTCATTTACATTTCCAATGCTATACCAAAAGTCCCCCATACCCACCCACCCCCACTCCCCTACCCGCCCACCCCCCCTTTTTGGCCCTGTCGTTCCCCTGTTCTGGGGCATATAAAGTTTGTGTGTCCAATGGGCCTCTCTTTCCAGTGATGGCCGATTAGGCCATCTTTTGATACATATGCAGCTAGAGTCAAGAGCTCCGGGGTACTGGTTAGTTCATAATGTTGATCCACCTATAGGGTTGCAGATCCCTTTAGCTCCTTGGGTACTTTCTCTAGCTCCTCCATTGGGAGCCCTGTGATCCATCCATTAGCTGACTGTGAGCATCCACTTCTGTGTTTGCTAGGCCCCAGCATAGTCTCACAAGAGACAGCTACCTCTGGGTCCTTTCGATAAAATATTGCTAGTGTATGCAATGGTGTCAGCGTTTGGATGCTGATTATGGGGTGGATCCCTGGAATAATTGACATATGCTATGAGGAGACAACCCTTTCCTACATTTACCAACTTCAGTGTCATTTTTTATCCTTTGTGCCCGTTTTCCCTTTGGCACACAGCCACTGTAATGGCATATGGTATTTACTGAAAAAGTCTCTAATTTGGACATGGTTGCCACCCACAGTGTCCTTTGCACACACACACACACACACACACACACATGATGTTGAGCACTTCCTTTGTGTGTGTGTGTTTGTGTTTGTGTGGCTATGCAAGGTGTTCCAGGATCTCCCTCTGCTGTTTCTGCCTAGCCTGTCATTTATCCAAGAAATTATAGTTCATTTTATAGGAGACTGGATCTCCAGACCAAGATATGGCTGCTGAGGCTCATTTCTTCTGGGTCTCTAGCAGACAGCACCGAGCATGGAACCCAGCTGAGTTCACATGACTCCTTCCTTCCTCTTCCTTTCTTATTGCTGCGTAGGCTCTCTTAACCTGAGCACATCAGAGCTCTCTCACAACCCTCTTGTGTGCCAGCGTTTCAGTTTCCAATCTTATTTATTTACGTAGGTGTGTCAGAGTGTGCATCTCCATCGCTGCAGAGGCCAGATGAGGATGTCAAGCATCCTTCTCTGTTTAATCTCAGCTCTCTTTCCAGGGTCACTCTAACCCTGGAGCCGAGACAGGATCTCCCACGCAACCTGGAGCTATGCTGGCAACCTGCCGCAAACTCTATGATCTTTCTATCTCTGCCCCTTATAGACCTGGGATTACAAGCATGTGCCACCACAGGTGGCTTTCCACCTGGCAGGGGGGCTTTGAACTCAGGTCCTCATGCTTGCACAGGGAGTGTTCTTACCTGCTGAGCCACCTTCCCAGCTTGTTTTCAGTACTTTGCAATTAGGAACATTGCTGCAATGAAAAGCCTCGTGCATGTGAGGGTTGTGGGTTTTTTCCCCTGGAGGTGCATCTCAGAGCAAATGCCTACAGTTTGAAACGACACCTCTGAAGATGAGACTATGTGCAGATTGTTGACCATTGGCTTCTTCTAAGGCATAGCACCTGCTCCATGCTTCACTAACACTTTGTCCACAGGACAAGCAGTTTTCATGTGCTTCTCATGATGCATGAGAAGCAATTCCTCTTAAATATGTATTCCTTATCTTAAGGATGGGTTTAATATCTTCCACGTTTAAAGGCTGTAAATTGCCTGTTCTATTCTTTAAATGTTATTATGTTGATTTTATTTTTTACATCTTATATTTTATATTTTATTCACATTTTATGCATATGTGTGTGTATGCATGTGTGTGTTTACCACATGTGTGTTTGGTGGATAACTTGCAGGAATAAATGTTCTCTTCCCACCATGTGACTCCTAGTCAAGGAGTCAGGCTTGGCAGCAAGTGTCTTCTCTCCCTGAGCCATCTTGTCAGCCCAAATTGCCTCGTCTCATCTTTCCATTTTTTCCAGCTATAGTTTTAGGAGTTTCTTGTTTATTATCCTCATCATCATTATTTGTATATGTGTGATATTAGCACTTTCTATTATCTGGTAGAAATAATCTCTTTATTTTGTCAGTTGTCTTTTGACATTGCTTCTATTTAGCTACCAAAGCCAAATTTTTAGCAATTAATGTTTCCCCATGCACCGAAGTTAGAGAAAAACTCACCTGTATTTTCTTTTTGTTCATGGAAGCGTCTGTCTCCATGATTTGAGTGGAATTTACCTTTGTCGATAGTATCAGGCAGAGACCTATTTTTGTCTGTTTCAGAAAGGCTGTCCTGTTTACTCAGCACCATTGTCTGACAGTCTGTCACTGATTCGGCTGCCTTGGGTACCACCGTTACCTCCATTCAGATTCTGGCTGTGGCTGTTAGGATCTGTTCCTGCTTTTCTACTCTCTGGACATTTAGTTTTCCCATTCAGGAGCCAACACCACACCATCTTAATCTTTTTTTTTTTCTTCTTCTTCAGAATTCTACCAGATTTTCTTTTTTAATATTTTATTTTAATTAGGTATTTTCTTCATTTACATTTTAATCTTAAGCGCCTTACATTGTGGTTTAATATTTGATAGAATTGGTCTACCTTCACACTTTTGTTTGTCTACGTTTTTATGCTTTCCTGGTTATTCTTATAAGTCTTCTTTTCATCTATAATCTTCAGAATCCTTGTCTAGCTCCCTGTACATGCTTGTTAATGTTTTATTGATCTCTGGTCATGGTGGTCCATGCTTTAATCCTAACAGTCAGGAGGCAGAGACAGGTGGATCTTTGTGAGGAGTTTAAGACTAGCCTGGTCTATATAGTGAGTTTCAGGACAAGCATATACATAGTTAGATTCTGTCTGAGGGAGAGAAAGAGGAACAGAGAGAAAGAGAAAATTTGACATCTTAGTGGATGACCCATTACTTGAACCGGGAGTCTAAAGTTTACATTGAGGAATAGATTGTATTGAGTTTATATTCAATTGATCCAGCTAATGAAGGGTTAACGGGCTATGTTTGTTGGCCGGGATTCCATCAAGAATGGTTTCCTCCCACTTCAGTTTACCTTTGTGTCTTCGTGGGTGTTTTAAGTTTCACGTAGCTTCTTCACAGTTCCATGGGTTTCATCTATCCTGTGGACATCGATCCCCTAGGCAAACCCTCCAACTGGCTATCGTGTATGTAAAAGCCGTGTTCCTGTACGAACAAGCAGTTTGGATTTTGCAAACCCTAAGCTTCACTTATCATGTTTTCCCTTGAACAATAGCACAGACTCTGCTTTTCCGTGCTTAAGCTCCTCTCTATTATCTTTTACTCATTAGGTTTTTGCCATTATTTACTGTCAGTGCACATTTATATTTATCTAGGAGCTTAGCATACCTTTGCTTACCATTGCTTTTCTAAAAATAGTATTTTTATACTTCAAACATCCCATACACTCTTTATGTGACTATCAACAATATCTGCCCATCATGACCTCACTCACACTCTTCCTGGTGCCCTCTTCTATCCCCATCCCTAGCTTCATGTCATTTTTTGACTTTTTTTTTTTTTTTTTTTTTTTTAGTTTTATGTGTCATTAATAATCTCCTGAATCCAGTTAGTGCTACACATGTGCACATGCTCGTGTGGTCATTGATGGGCGTGAGTAACCTATCAGTTACCACAAACCCAAAAAGGAGCATTCGTCCTCCCTTGGCATCCTGATACCAATGGCTCTTCTGAGAGGCATGGGCTATGGGTCCCTCTTCCATCCACGCTGGGATTTCAGCAGGTTTAATGTTGCCTTTCATTGGGAAGAAGATTACTTTCTTGTTTCCTCCTGCTCTGCTCTGTACCTGCCCTCCTCCTCTGGCACTCAGTACTTGATTAGTGGGCCTTTCAGAAAGGCTTGTGTCCAGTGAGCTCTCTCAGTCTGTCTCAGGTCTCAGTTTCATGCCTGCTTTTGAAGGCAGTTTAGTTTGTTTGTATAGCTCTCTGCCCCATGGCATTTGTTGGGAACCTGAGCTAGCCTAATGGTTGTTGCTTATTGATTTCTCCTTTTGTCTCTCCGATGCCCTTTAAAACTGTCACGCTTAAAAAAAACAAAACAAAAACCCTAATATGATTCTGTTTTATTATATTTGTGGAGAGGCTTCTTTTTAATTCTTTACAGAATTTTGTGTTTCTGAAAGGTAAAAACTATTTTTTAGGTATTTTCTTCATTTACATTTCCAGTGCTATCCCAAAAGTCCCCCATACCTTCCCACCCCACTCCCCTACCCACTCACTCCCACTTCTTGGCCCTGGCATTCCCCTGTACTGAGTCATATAAAGTTTGCACAACCAATGGGCCTCTCTTTCCACTGATGGCTGACTAGGCCATCTTCTGATACATATGCAGCTAGAGACAGGAGCTCTGGGATACTGGTTAGTTCATATTGTTGTTCCACCTATAGGGTTGCAGATCTCTTTAGCTCCTTGGGTACTTTCTCTAGCTCCTCCATTGGAGGCCCTGTGATCCATCCAATAGCTGACTGTGAGCATCCACTTATGTGTTTGCTAGGCCCCAGCATAGTGTCACAAGAGACAGCTATATCTGGGTCCTTTCAGCAAAATCTTGCTGGTGTATGCAATGGTGTCAGCATCAAAACTTCCTAGTTGTTGTTTGAGATTATCTTTCTCTACACTTCTTTCGTCTGGAAAGTCCCATGTACAAGTCAGACATGATGCTCATTCTGATTTTGTGTTTCTGCAGTTTCTACATATCTGTTTGTTTATATTTAATTTACATTTTATTAATTTTATGGGCATGTTGAGGTTGGAAGACAACTTATGGAAGTAGAGAACCCCATGGGTCCTGGGCATTGAACTCAGATTATTAAATTTGGTAGCAAGAGCCTTTACCCACTGAGCCACCTTGCCAGCCCCATTTGTCTATTTTCATTGCCCCCTTTGTCTCTCAGTGGTTTCATTTAGTTTCCTGTTCAAAACTCTGACTTTGTTTTTATACTGGTACTGGCTCCTTATTTATTTTGTAAGTTTTACATTTGCCTCTTTTTAAAATCTTTTCTTTTGCATGCCTCCCTATTTTGCCCTACAATTTAGATTCCTGTTTTTACCTTTTTACAAGTAATTAATTAATTTATAAATAATTAATTTACATCCTGACCACAGTTTCCCCAAACTCCTCTCATCCCAGTTCTTACTCCTTTTTTTCTTCAGAAAAGGTGAGTCCTCCCATCGATATCCACCTGCCCTGGCATGTCAAGTTGTAGCAAGACTAGGTGCATCCTTTCCTACTGAAGCTAGACAAGGCAGCTCAGTAGGACAGAAGGGTCCCAAAGGCAGTCAACAGAGTCACAGACAGGCCCTGCTCCTGCTGTTCGGAGTCCCACATGAAGACCCAGCTACACAACTGTAGCATATATGTAGAGGGCCTAAACCGAGGGTGGATCAAGGATTCCTTTGGGAATAAGAGCATTTGACTACTGAGGAACAATAGAGAAAGACTGTTCGGATGAGAAGAAGCAATAATAATAAATTATGGATGTGAAAAGCTGACATACACACCACACAAAATCTAGACTAATAGTAGCATACTCTTGATAATTAACTGCTGGCATGTTTTTCTAGATAACTGCTTCATGGGATGTTTATAATATTTTTTTCTAAAGAGAGAGTAGCTTGGTCTTTTCTATGACATAATTGATTAGAATTTAATTTTTATTCTTTGTGGTTTAGGAAAATTAATTCTAGGTTCATTGGAAACTCCCTTTTAGATTTCTCCTCTGGGTGCAGTGGTTAATCTGCACTGTCGTCCTGAATAGACTTTGAGTCACCCAGGAGACAGGTCAGGGTCTACTGAACAGGAAGACTCATCCTACATCCAAAGGGCTGGGGTCCTAGGCTGGACAAAAGAAGTAAAGGGAACATAGACATCAGAATTCATCTTTCTCCTCTTCTTGGCCGTGAGCACCACGTGAACAGTCCCGTTAGGCTTCCAAGGCAGTGCCTTTTCTACCACAATGGACCGGATTCCTCTGAACCCAAAATGAACCCCTCCTCCCTTAAATTGTCTTTATCAGTATCCTCATTGCAAAGATGAGAAAAGTAGCTAATAGCCTAAACATAAGAATTAAATGTAACACTGGGCTTAGTGGCACACGCCTTTAATCCCAGCACTCAGGAGGCAGAGGCAGGCAGATTTCTGAGTTCAAGGTCAGCCTGGTCTACAGAGTGAGTTCCAGGACAGCCAGGGCTATACAGAGAAACCCTGTCTCGAAAAACCAAAAAAAAAAAAAAAAAAACCAAAAAAAAAAACAAAAAAACAAACAAACAAACAAAAAACAAAAAAAAAAAACCAAAAAAACAAAAAAACAAAAAACAAAAAACAAAAAACAAAAAAAACCAAAAAAAAAGGATTTTCTTCATGTGAGCCTCTAGATTGATACATCTGTTTTTCCCCCTCTAGATAATTATTACTGATCAAGTGTAGGTGGAGCATGATCTCTGGCCTAGGATCCTCATACCACTCCATGGAAATGACTGTGACTCACATGACCAAGTTCCAATAGATCTATGATGAATGCATCTCCAGCTTTTACCTATTGTGAGTCCCCACTGTCAGTCTAAAAATAGGAGAGTATCAGGAATGAAGGCAGACTAAGAAGTCGTAGGGAGCTTGATCATGTGAGAGTGAACGTCTCATAGATTTTTACAAAACACAGACATGGAACATCCCTCTCAGGGTTGCAGGGTAAGCCCATGGCTATGAGAGCCAGAAGCTGTGACATGTGGTTTACAGCTTGTCTACCCCTGCTTGGGACCTCATGATCAGTTTAAGGGCTTGCTCACATGGTTTTTAATATTTCTAGGCACAACAGTTGCACCAGTTGACAGTTCCACATTCTTTTCTCTTCCTTTTTTCTTTTTTTGACTTGTGTTATCTGTAAGCTTGGATTAGGGAGTCAGTATTTATGGGATCCTGTTTTTTGAGGGAGTCCCTTGGGCCTATCAGCCACTGATTGCATTTGAAAGAGTAGCTGAGTTTATGTTAATGTCTTAGCAAATGTACAGCTTATAGCTGGGCAACATTTTTAAAAGTTTGCTTTTATTTTTAATTATGTGTAGGTCTACATGTTGTATAGGTATGTGGGTTGATGTGTATAGTTTCATGTGTTGTTGAGTGTAGGCATGTGTGATGTGTATAAGTATGCCTGTGTGAATGCTCTTGCGGGGAGGGGTTAGAGGCAGCTGGTCTGCTAGAACAAGGGTTATAGACAGTTGTTAGTTTGATTGTTAGTTGACAGTTTGATTCCTGCGGGTGCTGGGAATCAAACTCAGGTCCTCTGGAAGAACATCAAGAGCTCTTAACCACTGAGCTATCCCTCCCTCCTGCCCTTGTAAATGATTAAGTTTTGGCTTGACACATGACCCAGCACAAGCTGTAGCTTCCTGGTTTTTATTCTTCATGCCCATGTGAGATGCTAGCCATTCTTTCTACCTCTCTGGAGTGAGTGACACTTTTCTAGGGTGAACTCAGAGGTTACAAGATGCTGGCAAGGTTTGTCCTATGATTTCAAGAGCCTGAAGCCGTTGGTGTCTCTCTTCTCCCATCATGCATCAGAAGTCTCTTTCCCAGCTTGCAGGATGCTGATCTGGATCAACTCCACAGATGGTCTTAGGTTCAATTCTAGCTCCCATCCCTGACGGTGAGATTTCTTGTGAATCTTGTCACCTGTGCTGATCTTCATTTCTCCAGGCTTCCGGGTGGTCTTTGGTAGATTTTATCTGACATGCTCATATATCTGGAGTTCAGTAAATATAGATAATTCAGCCACAGCTCATTTATTCATTCCGCGCCACATTTATGGAGGCTCTCCGTATGTTTTATTCTATTCTAGAGTTCTTACCGTGCATCAGGACATAATTCACTCTCTAGGTTACATGGAGCTGGTTTTCTAGTAAATTCCAACCATCCTATTTGTGTTGAAGGGCCAAGGTACCTGACTCCTCTCTTTTCTTCTAACTTATCTATTATTACAAACATAAACTCAGAAACTATGGATCCTGTAGGGTTCTTTGAGGATACTTGCAGTTAACTCTGGGTCTTCTCGACAGTTTCCATACTCAGACCCGTTTCCTCACCGAGGATCTTTTTGAGTCAGAAGGACTTCTCCCACACTAGATTTCTTTGTCAGTGATGTTGCTTCTTGACTTCCTTTTGTTGGTTTCGGGATACAACTCCTTAATTATTTGACCATAGTTTCGTATTTATTTTCCTTCTTTTAAAAAAGATTTAATTTCATTATTTGTATTTATGCATGTGTATGTGTCTATGTGAGTGATTGACACGTGTGCAGGTACCTGTGGAACACAGAAGAGGGAGTCTGATCCTATAGAGCTGGAGTTACGGACAGTTGTGAGCTTATTCAGCATGAATGCTAGGAACTGAACTAAGGTCCTCTGCAAGAGCAGGTGCTCCTAACTGCTGAGTCAGCTCTCCAGCTCCCCCTCAATTTTCCCTTTATTTGAAAAAAAAACTATAATAATAATAATAATAATAATAATAATAATAATAATAATAATAATAAAAGTGTTGCGTGCAGGTGGGTAGTGCCTGTGGAAGCCATAAAGGGGCTTCCATCTCTGCAGCTCTTCACTTTTCTTTCAATGTTTAAAAAAATGGACCCTGGATGGCACAATGCTAAGACATTTGACAGAGTATGCAGTCATCTGACTACCAGCAGCACTGAGATACCAGTTATTTTCACCTCCACTACTCTTCCATCCCCACCCGGCAGACAGCACTAACTCCCCATTCCCTGTATCCACCAACTTGGTCTGCTTCATTTCAGCTTTATCTTTTAAAGAACGACACGTCCTTTTCTGCCTGGCTTCTATCCCTTAGCACAATCGATTTGAGAGCCGTCTACATGGTGGTGTATGTCAGTAATTTGTTCACTTTAGTTTTGAGAAAGGGTCTTAACCAGTAATTCATATTTGCAAAGCAAATAAGCTCAATAAGAACTACTATTGGTACTTCTTGTTGCTAAGATATCAAACCTTTATTTCTGATGTATACCGCTTACAGAAGCAACTGTCAGACGTCTAAATTAAAAAACAAACAATCAATCAATCAAACAAACAAACAACTTAAAGTAACAGTAAATATGAATCTTGAAGTTCAGGAAATTCTTTTTTTTTTTTTTTTTCTTTTTTTTTTTTTATTAGGTATTTAGCTCATTTACATTTCCAATGCTATACCAAAAGTCCCCCTTACCCACCCACCCCCACTCCCCTACCCACCCACTCCCCCCCTTTGGCCCTGGCGTTCCCCTGTACCGGGGCACACAAAGTCTGCGTGTCCAATGGGCCTCTCTTTCCAGTGATGGCCGACTAGGCCATCTTTTGATACATATGCAGCTAGAGTCAAGAGCTCAGGGGTACTGGTTAGTTCATAATGTTGTTCCACCTATAGGGTTGAAGATCCCTTTAGCTCCTTGGGTACTTTCTTTAGCTCCTCCATTGGGAGCCCTGTGATCCATCCATTAGCTGACTGTGAGCATCCACTTCTGTGTTTGCTAGGCCCCGGCATAGTCTCACAAGAGACAGCTACATCTGGGTCCTTTCAGTAAAATCTTGCTAGTGTATGCAATGGTGTCAGCATTTGGAAGCTGATTATGGGGTGGATCCCTGGATATGGCAGTCTCTACATGGTCCATCCTTTCATCTCAGCTCCATACTTTGTTTCTGTAACTCCTTCCATGGGTGTTTTGTTCCCACTTCTAAGGAGGGGCATAGTGTCCACACTTCAGTCTTCATTTTTCTTGAGTTTCATGTGTTTAGGAAATTGTATCTTATATCGTGGGTATCCTAGGTTTTGGGCTAGTATCCACTTATCAGTGAGTACATATTGTGTGAGTTCCTTTGTGATTGTGTTACCTCACTCAGGATGATGCTCTCCAGGTCCATCCATTTGGCTAGGAATTTCATAAATTCATTCTTTTTAATAGCTGAGTAGTACTCCATTGTGTAGATGTACCACATTTTCTGTATCCATTCCTCTGTTGAGGGGCATCTGGGTTCTTTCCAGTTTCTGGCTATTATAAATAAGGCTGCTATGAACATAGTGGAGCATGTGTCCTTCTTACCAGTTGGGGCTTCTTCTGGATATATGCCCAGGAGAGGTATTGCTGGATCCTCCGGTAGTACTATGTCCAATTTTCTGAGGAACCGCCAGACTGATTTCCAGAGTGGTTGTACAAGCCTGCAATCCCACCAACAATGGAGGAGTGTTCCTCTTTCTCCACATCCTCGCCAGCATCTGCTGTCACCTGAATTTTTGATCTTAGCCATTCTCACTGGTGTGAGGTGGAATCTCAGGGTTGTTTTGATTTGCATTTCCCTGATGATTAAGGATGTTGAACATTTTTTCAGGTGCTTCTCTGCCATTCGGTATTCCTCAGGTGAGAATTCTTTGTTCAGTTCTGAGCCCCATTTTTTAAGGGGGTTATTTGATTTTCTGAGGTCCACCTTCTTGAGTTCTTTATATATGTTGGATATTAGTCCCCTATCTGATTTAGGATAGGTAAAGATCCTTTCCCAGTCTGTTGGTGGTCTTTTTGTCTTATAGACAGTGTCTTTTGCCTTGCAGAAACTTTGGAGTTTCATTAGGTCCCATTTGTCAATTCTCGATCTTACAGCACAAGCCATTGCTGTTCTGTTCAGGAATTTTTCCCCTGTGCCCATATCTTCAAGGCTTTTCCCCACTTTCTCCTCTATAAGTTTCAGTGTCTCTGGTTTTATGTGAAGTTCCTTGATCCACTTAGATTTGACCTTAGTACAAGGAGATAAGTATGGATCGATTCGCATTCTTCTACACGATAACAACCAGTTGTGCCAGCACCAATTGTTGAAAATGCTGTCTTTCTTCCACTGGATGGTTTTGGCTCCCTTGTCGAAGATCAAGTGACCATAGGTGTGTGGGTTCATTTCTGGGTCTTCAATTCTATTCCATTGGTCCACTTGTCTGTCTCTATACCAGTACCATGCAGTTTTTATCACAATTGCTCTGTAGTAAAGCTTTAGGTCAGGCATGGTGATTCCACCAGAGGTTCTTTTATCCTTGAGAAGAGTTTTTGCTATCCTCGGTTTTTTGTTATTCCAGATGAATTTGCAAATTGCTCCTTCTAATTCGTTGAAGAATTGAGTTGGAATTTTAATGGGGATTGCATTGAATCTGTAGATTGCTTTTGGCAAGATAGCCATTTTTACAATGTTGGTCCTGCCAATCCATGAGCATGGGAGATCTTTCCATCTTCTGAGATCTTCTTTAATTTCTTTCTTCAGGGACTTGAAGTTTTTATCATACAGATCTTTCACTTCCTTCGTTAGAGTCACGCCGAGATATTTTATATTATTTGTGGCTATTGAGAAGGGTGTTGTTTCCCTAATTTCTTTCTCAGCCTGTTTATTCTTTGTGTAGAGAAAGGCCATTGACTTGTTTGAGTTAATTTTATATCCAGCTACTTCACCGAAGCTGTTTATCAGGTTTAGGAGTTCTCTGTTGGAATTTTTAGGGTCACTTATATATACTATCATATCATCTGCAAAAAGTGATATTTTGACTTCCTCTTTTCCAATTTGTATCCCCTTGATCTCCTTTTGTTGTCGAATTGCTCTGGCTAATACTTCAAGTACTATGTTGAAAAGGTAGGGAGAAAGTGGGCAGCCTTGTCTAGTCCCTGATTTTAGTGGGATTGCTTCCAGCTTCTCTCCATTTACTTTGATGTTGGCTACTGGTTTGCTGTAGATTGCTTTTATCATGTTTAGGTATTGGCCTTGAATTCCTGATCTTTCCAGAACTTTTATCATGAATGGGTGTTGGATCTTGTCAAATGCTTTTTCTGCATCTAACGAGATGATCATGTGGTTTTTGTCTTTGAGTTTGTTTATATAATGGATTACATTGATAGATTTTCGTATATTAAACCATCCCTGCATCCCTGGAATAAAACCTACTTGGTCAGGATGGATGATTGCTTTAATGTGTTCTTGGATTCGGTTAGCGAGAATTTTATTAAGAATTTTTGCATCGATGTTCATAAGAGAAATTGGTCTGAAGTTCTCTATCTTTGTTGGGTCTTTCTGTGGTTTAGGTATCAGAGTAATAGTGGCTTCATAAAATGAGTTGGGTAGAGTACCTTCTACTTCTATCTTGTGAAAAAGTTTGTGCAGAACTGGAGTTAGATCTTCTTTGAAGGTCTGATAGAACTCTGCACTAAACCCGTCTGGTCCTGGGCTTTTTTTGGCTGGGAGACTATTAATAACTGCTTCTATTTCTTTAGGGGATATGGGACTGTTTAGAAGGTCAACTTGATCCTGATTCAACTTTGGTACCTGGTATCTGTCCAGAAATTTGTCCATTTCGTCCAGGTTTTCCAGTTTTGTTGAGTATAGCCTTTTGTAGAAGGATCTGATGGTGTTTTGGATTTCTTCAGGATCTGTTGTTATGTCTCCCTTTTCATTTCTGATTTTGTTAATTAGGATTTTGTCCCTGTGCCCTTTAGTGAGTCTAGCTAAGGGTTTATCTATCTTGTTGATTTTCTCAAAGAACCAACTCCTCGTTTGGTTAATTCTTTGAATAGTTCTTCTTGTTTCCACTTGGTTGATTTCACCCCTGAGTTTGATTATTTCCTGCTGTCTACTCCTCTTGGGTGAATTTGCTTCCTTTTTTTCTAGAGCTTTTAGATGTGTTGTCAAGCTGCTAGTATGTGCTCTCTCCCGTTTTTTCTTGAAGGCACTCATAGCTATGAGTTTCCCTCTTAGAAATGCTTTCATTGTGTCCCAAAGGTTTGGGTACGTTGTGGCTTCATTTTCATTAAACTCTAAAAAGTCTTTAATTTCTTTCTTTATTCCTTCCTTGACCAAGGTATCATTGAGAAGAGTGTTGTTCAGTTTCCATGTGAATGTTGGCTTTCTGTTATTTATTTTGTTATTGAAGATCAGCCTTAGTGCATGGTGATCTGATAGGATACATGGGACAATTTCAATATTTTTGAATCTGTTGAGGACTGATTTGTGACCTATTATGTGGTCAATTTTGGAGAAGGTACCATGAGGTGCTGAGAAGAAGGTATATCCTTTTGTTTTAGGATAAAATGTTCTGTAGATATCTGTCAGATCCATTTGTTTCATCACTTCTGTTAGTTTCAGTGTGTCCCTGTTTAGTTTCTGTTTCCATGATCTGTCCATTGGTGAAAGTGGTGTGTTGAAGTCTCCCACTATTATTGTGTGAGGCGCAATGTGTGCTTTGAGCTTTACTAAAGTTTCTTTAGTGAATGTGGCTGCTCTTGTATTTGGAGCATAGATATTCAGAATTGAGAGTTCCTCTTGGAGGATTTTACCTTTGATGAGAATGAAGTGTCCCTCCTTGTCTTTTTTGATGACTTTGGGTTGGAAGTCAATCTTATCAGATATTAGGATGGCTACTCCTGCTTGTTTCTTCATACCATTTGCTTGGAAAATTGTTTTCCAGCCTTTCATTCTGAGGTAGTGTCTATCTTTTTCTCTGAGATGAGTTTCCTGTAAGCAGCAAAATGTTGGGTCTTGTTTGTGTAGCCAGTTTGTTAGTCTATGTCTTTTTATTGGCGAGTTGAGACCATTGATGTTAAGAGATATTAAGGAAAAGTAATTGTTGCTTCCTGTTATTTTAGTTGTTAAAGGTGGCATTCTGTTCTTGTGGCTGTCTTCTTTTAGGTTTGTTGAGGGATTACCTTCTTGTTTTTTCTAGGGCGTTGTTCCCGTTCTTGTATTGGTTTTTTTCTGTTATTATCCTTTGAAGGGCTGGATTCGTGGAGAGATAATGCGTGAATTTGGTTTTGTCGTGGAATACTTTGGTTTCTCCCTCTATGATAATTGAGAGTTTGGCTGGGTATAGTAGCCTGGGCTGCAGTTTGTGTTCTCTTAGTGTCTGTATAACATCTGTCCAGGCTCTTCTGGCTTTCATAGTCTCTGGTGAAAAATCTGGTGTAATTCTGATAGGCTTGCCTTTATATGTTACTTGACCTTTTTCCCTTACTGCTTTTAGTATTCTATCTTTATTTAGTGCATTTGATGTTCTGATTATTATGTGTCGGGAGGAATTTCTTTTCTGGTCCAGTCTATTTGGAGTTCTGTAGGCTTCTTGTATGTTCATATGCATCTCATTCTTTAGATTTGGGAAGTTTTCTTCAATAATTTTGTTGAAGATGTTTGCTGGACCTTTGAGTTGAAAATCTTCATTCTCATCCACTCCTATTATCCGTACGTTTGGTCTTCTTATTGTGTCCTGGATTTCCTGGATATTTTGAGTTAGGATCTTTTTGCATTTTCCATTTTCTTTGATTGTTGTGCCGATGTTCTCTATGGAATCTTCTGCACCTGAGATTCTCTCTTCCATCTCTTGTATTCTGTTGCTGATGCTCAAATCTATGGTTCCAGATTTCTTTCCTAGGGTTTCTATCTCTAGTGTTGCCTCGCTTTGAGTTTTTTTTATTGTGTCTACTTCCCTTTTTAGGTCTAGTATGGTTTTGTTCATTTCCATCACCTGTTTGTATGTTTTTTCCTCTTTTTCTGTAAGGACTTCTACCTGTTTGATTGTGTTTTCCTGTTTTTCTTTAAGGACTTGTAACTCTTTAGCAGTGTTCTCCTGTATTTCTTTAAGTGATTTATTAAAGTCCTTCTTGATGTCCTCTACCATCATCATGAGATATGCTTTTAAATCTAGGTCTAGGTTCTCAGGTGTGTTGGGGTTCCCTGGACTGGGCGAAGTGGGTGTGCTGGGTTCTGGTGATGGTGAGTGGTCATGGTTCCTGTTAGTAAGATTCCTCCGTTTACCTTTCGCCATCTGGTAATCTCTGGAGTTAGTAGTTATAGTTGACTCTGTTTAGAGATTGTTCTTCTGGTGATTCTGTTACCGTCTATCAGCAGACCTGGGAGACAGATTCTCTCCTCTGAGTTTCAGTGCTCAGAGCACTCTCTGCTGGCAAGCTCTCTTACAGGGAAGGTGCGCAGATATCTTGTATTTGGACCTCCTCCTGGCCGAAGAAGAAGGCCCAAAACAGGACCTTTCTCAGACAGTGTGTTGCTTTGGCAGTTCCCAGGTGGTACAGACTCTCACCTAAGCAGACTAAATTCCTAAGTTCCTTGGAGTCCCGGGACCAAGATGGCGACCGCTGCTGCTGTGGCTTAGGCCGCCTCCCCAGCCGGGTGGGCACCTGTCCTCCGGTCCGGACGGTGGCTGGCTGTCCCCGGCCCACACAGGGTGCTGCCTCAGCGCCTCTGTGCTTCTGCCTGTTCCAGAAGCTGTCAGGTTCTCTGGCGCACCCTCTCACCTGTTCAGACTAATTTCCTAAGTTCGGCGGGTCCCGGACCAAGATGGCGACCGCTGCTGCTGTGGCTTAGGCCGCCTCCCCAGCTGGGTGGGCACCTGTCCTCCGGTCCGGAAGGTGGCCGGCTGTCCCCGGCCCACACAGGGTGCTGCCTCAGCGCCTCTGTGCTTCCGCCTGTTCCAGAAGCTGTCAGGTTCTCTGGCGCACCCTCTCACCTGTTCAGACTAATTTCCTAAGTTCGGCGGGTCCCGGACCCTGAAGTTCAGGAAATTCTAACACCCCTGCCCAAGCCAAAGGAACTTGGTAACATTTTAGGAAACAGGGAGTACCCGGTAAGGGTTAAGAGATATCTAACTTTGTTTTAGAATAACCAAAGACTCGGGTGCCCAACAAATACTTGTTGGATATGTGAGGGATGGCAGGATGAAACCCCACTGAATTTTAGGGCCTCCCTGAAACATGAGGGCTCATGCATTGCTCCCTTGCCTGAAGGATCATCTGCCTTTGATCCCAAATGTCTCAGCTGTTGGGTACAGTCTTCTCTGAGATTGGAGTGGCGAGGACTCCTGTATGTGTTCAACCTCACAGGCTTGCAAAGCAGGCACAAGAGAACAGCCAGCCAGTACACCACAGTCCTCCAGCATCTCTCCAGAAGCCAGTGAGGGGTCCGCCTGCCAGCTGCACACCTGCTCCAGCTTGCCTGATCACGTGGCCCATTAAACAGCAAGCTCCCTTACATGAGGTGGCTACACACCTGTTTTCTTTAGTCAGGCAAGAGCATATGTCTATGCCATGAGCCAAATCTTTCCTTCAGAAAGGCACATAGTCTCAATCTTGGGTGACTGGAGGCAACAGCACCTCCGAGCTGTGCTGTGCCTCTGTGGCTGGCAAAGAAGATCTGTCCCCACACCTGTGTGCTTTCACAAGCTGAAAGAATAGGAACTATATAATAAATGCTATCATTGCTTCGAAGTAACCTATTGCCACTTTGGAAGCAGAGTTCTGTGGCTAGGGTTCTCATTATCTTTGATGAGAGAATGGAGCCTCTTGTTTCTTTAGTCAAAAGGTGCAGGTGTGTAGCATCTCGGTGTGCTAGAGACCCATTCAGACCACCTGTGAGGTCACTGTGGCTTGGATGGCCATCTTTGCCTCTTTGCTTTACTCCTGCCGCATCCCATGAGGCAACTGGCATTAACATCATGGATTATGCTTCCCTTGGACATTTCTAGATATCTCAGGGGCAACAGTATTAGTGAGCCAGACTTCAACTACAAGAGCTCATAAGGACCTACTGAGAACAAGGGGTAGGCATGGGAGGAGACCTTGCTTCTTCCAGTACTCTCCATAAATCCCAGCACTCTTCATAGAGTCCAGCTTTTTAACTCCTATGGGAAAACGATATCTACATGAGAATGAGTCTTAGCTCTTTGTCTTCACTTTTGTGTATCTTTATGTTTATATATCTTATATGTATATAAATATATACATACGTATATTATTATTATTATTAGGGAAAATATGTTCCCTGTTGCCTTCTTTGGCTATATGTTTTCCTACTGATACCAAGGGCACATACTCCTGGCAACCTCTTGAGTGACCAGAGGGAGACTAGAATGACTGACTCCTCCCGCCCTCCCTATAACCACCTGGAATGTGTGGTAGGCTTTCTCACAGCTGAGCTTTCTTTGCTTGCTTTTTGAGCACTGTTGTTTTTCGTTCTAAAATGTGTTCTTTGGAAATTTCTTAACATACACAATGTGTCTTAATTTTTCCTACCCAGAATTCTGTCCAGCTTCCCCTGACTCTTCCCTCAAACATTTCCTTCCTAACCTCATACCCTTTAAAAATGACTATTATAACCCTCCGTATCCCATCAGTGAGGCCCAGATGTTCAAAGGTGTGAGGCCGCCCACCAGTGGCCACAGCCCCCATAAGGTAACCCATCCTCTTCCATCAGCCATCAATTTCCAACAGGCTCTCAGCTCAGACTGCAAACTTGGGGGCCCCTCCTCACCTGTGGAGTTACCCACAGCTGTAGTGAGTTCACGTGTGTGATGGGGTGCCATGTCAGAGGACAGCATCTCACAGCCATGTTGAAGGACAGCATCATCTCACAGCCATGTCAGAGGACACCATCTCACAGCCATGTCAGAGGACACCATCTCACAGCCATGTCAGAGGACACCATCTCACAGCCATTTCAGAAGATAGCATCTCACAGCCATGTCAGAGGACAGCATCATCTCAGTCATGTCAGAGGACAGCATCTCACAGCCATGTTGAAGGACAGCATCATCTCACAACCATGTCAGAGGATACCATCTCACAGCCATGTCAGAGGACACCATCTCACAGCCATGTCAGAAGATATCATCTCACAGCCATGTCAGAGGACAGCATCATCTCAGTCATGTCAGAGGACACCATCTCACAGCCATGTCAGAGGACACCATCTCACAGCCATGTCAGAAGATAGCATCTCACAGCCATGTCTGAGGACAGCAGCATCTCACAGCCATGTCAGAACATAGTATCTCACAGCCATGTCACAGGACAGCAGCATCTCACAGCACCCTTCCTGTTCTCTGGCTTTTCTATTCTTTCCACTCCCCTTCTTTGATGCTCCTGAGCTTGGATAGGAGGTTGACATTCTTGTCCCGTCCATGCTGAGCACCCAGCAGTTGCTTATTCTCAGCAAGTGGAACAGCTCTGAGTTTCTCCATGAGCCACTACCCTAAGAAGAACGTTTGCTGACCTAAGTTTAGGGCAGCATGGGTCTATGATATACATGTAAACATTTGGAAGGCAGTTTGGACATTATTTGTGGACTTTGGCATTTTTAGGAAGACATTAGACCAGAATTCATAAATTTACGAAAGTGGGATCCTATACTCTTTATAAACGTCATATAAATAGCTATATGTACATATGCCACATGTCCTAGAGTTTGCCTAGCCTTCTACTGCTTTGTGATATTTAGCTCAAAGTTCTTTTTTATAATGCTTGCAGATCGGTAAAATTGAAAGTTCACTCCTATGCAATCAGGAAGTGATGGCGTTTGCTAGCTTTTAAGTGAAGCATCAAACACCTTAGAGAGGGGATAGGGAGGGCATTCAAATAATGAAGTACTAGCCTTGTAAGCAAGAGGGCATGTTTGCTCCCCAGAACCCATGTAAGAAAAAACCTGTGTGGTAGCATGTACTTCTAATCCCAGCAGCAGCACTACAGAGACTGAATGCTTGTTGGCTGGCCAGCCTAGCCTAATTGGTGAGTTCCAGACCAATGAGAGAGCCTGTCTCAAACAACAACAACAACAACAACAACAACAACAACACAACAAGCAACAACCAACAAACAAACACATTAAAAAACAAGGTAGGGAGGTTCCTGGGGAATAACATTTGAGAGCTGATACCTGAAATTGTTCTTCCTCCCACTGCCCCAAAGACCTAAGACACTCAAAAGCTACAATCAGGAGAAAGTCAGTCCATGGTTTTGTCTGGAAATTGGAATGATGGGTAAACAGCCCTCAAAATACCAATGGCGGGTGAAGAGATGGCTCAATGGGTAGAGGCACTTTTTATCAAGCCTGACAACCTGAGTTCAATTCCTGGGACCCACCTGGTGGAAGGAGAGAACCAATTGCCTCAAGGTGTCATCTGACCCCTAAACATAATCTATGACCCATATATATCATTTCTTATAAATGCAAACAAACAAAACCACACCCCCCGTAAAACCCACAAATGTTATTCAGTGATTAAAATGTGTAATATAGTTTAAATGCAAATTATCAATTAAACTATCTAAGTTCATTAAAGGTCACACTGAAGGTTGCTCTTCGGACATGGGTTTAGTAATGCCTGACCTGCAGTGTTCACATTCACTAAACAAGAGAGCAGAGATGTGTCCACATGGTGTAGTTGTTAAACCCCTAAACTGCCATTTTGTAACAGTAAGAAGTGCAGTGCAGTAGAAACTCAGACCGGAGGCAGCTTTGAGTCCAAATGCTGACACTGGCTGTGAAACTGATATTTTATTTAGATGTCCTTGTCGTGTAGAGCTATTGGAAAACATGTTTATAGCCTTCATGCCACAGAAATACAAGCCACTGTGTACGTTTTGGCAGGTAGTGCCCGATTTAGTTGTAATAATTCACAGCACCGCTTCAGGGCTTCCATGTTGCTCCAGGCAAAAACCTGTATTAAAAATTATAGCACACAAAGCTGAATTTGACCTACCAGTTGATGCATAATAAACCGACTTAATTCTGAATATTAACTACACACTGTGGCCTAAAGGTTTTATGCTCTCCAAATGTAACAATAAATTATACAAGAGTCTTCCTCTTGGGTGAGCCTAAATGTAAATAAACCCACAATCTTTGTACTATGCCAAAAGACCAGTTACTATAGAGACCAGAGAGAATATATTAATCTTAAATAATATTGCTGAATAAAATAACTTTATGCTAGTACTAAAGTACCTGAACTAATTAGAGAAACTTTAGGGAAAACTTTCAGCACTTTAATAAACCGCTTTCCCATCTGCCACATTATTTTGAATGGTAAATTGAAAGGTAACACTATGTATCCTCAGCAAGCAATATGGGTAAAATGGGCAGTGGTAGTGGTGGTGGTGATAGTGGTGGTGATGGTGTGTGTGTACACGCACATGTGTGAGGTGCATGTATGTGCATATATATGTGTGAGTGTATGTGTGTGTACGTATGTGTGTATGTGTTTGGGGGCAATAATGTGTGTTCATGTGCATACATGTGAATGCCAGAGGTTGGCATAGGCTATCTCTTCCTCAATTGCACTCCAGTTGTTTTATTTATTTTATTTGGAAACAAGCTCTATCATTGAACCTGGAGTTTGCCCACTGAGCTTTGCATCCTCTTGGCACTGCCTCTGCAGCTCTGGAGTGACAGACACATGCCCCTGTGCTCAGCTCCCGAGGTTGGTTCTGGGGCACAGAGCTCAGGGCCTCATGTTCATATAACAAGCACTTTATCTACTTAGTTTTATCCCCAGCTCACACAATCAAAGTTTTAAGAATTTTCCTCTCAGTTCTAAGTAGGAATGAGTCCCAGTGAAGCCCTCAATGAATACTTGTGAGGAGAGGGAACATCACATAGTCTGATCAAAAAAGTCTTGGATTCCTTTTCTTTTATTGAAACCAGGTTTTTTTTTTATACAATATATTTTGATTATGATTTCTCCTCCTTGTATTCCTTCCAGTTCCTCCCACCTCTCCACCCATCTGGGTCCATCACCTCTCTATCTCTCAGTAGAAAACAGTCAGGCATCTGAAGAGGATATAGCAACATACTGTACTATACTATACTATACTATACAATACTATACTACACTATGCTATAACTATACTGTACTGTACTATAGTGAAATATAATATACTATACTGATAATACCAAAACAAACGATTTGGAATAGGACAAAATAAACAGAAGGAAAAGAGCCCAAGAAAAGGCACAAGAAACAGATAAAGACACAGAGACTCACTTGTTCACACACCCAGGAATTCCATAAATACACAAAAATGGAAGCTAAAGTATATATGCAAAGAACCTGTAGAGTAAAAAAAAAACTATATGAATAAAAATAAAAATAAAAAAAATAAAAATAAAATAAGAAAATATCCCTACCACAATATTTTGAGACAAGGAACATTCAAAGACACAGCTGGGTTTGTGCTCTGTTGATCATTTCCTGCTGGGCATGAAACCTACCCTTTGGAGTGGTTTGCTTTCCAGGAAAGGGGATAATATTTGAAATGTAAATAAAGAAAATATCCAATTTAAAAAAATGAACATTTACTGCTTTTCAAGAGTACCAGAGTTCAGTTCCCAGCACCCATACAGGTAGCTCACAACTGCCTATAACTCTAGTTTCATTTAGATTTGACTCCTCTAACCTCTGCAGGTGTCTGCTCTGATGTGCACAGATCTCCGTACAGACACACATGCATGCGTATCATTGAAAAGAATACAAATAAACCTGTAAAAGTTATAATAATATGAATGAAAAGGCATCACTACTTTGCACTTGAATGGAATCTCATATCCCACCCAAGCATTCCGTATACCACACAAGGAAGCCTTTGTCATTCTCACTTCCAATTTGTAAACCAGAGAAAACCTAGACTCAGAGTATCTGAACGAGGCTCCCAAGATGGCATAAGACAGTGAGGCAGTGTCTTTTGCCTTGCAGAAACTTTGGAGTTTCATTAGGTCCCATTTGTCAATTCTCGATCTTACAGCACAAGCCATTGCTGTTCTGTTCAGGAATTTTTCCCCTGTGCCCATATCTTCAAGGCTTTTCCCCACTTTCTCCTCTATAAGTTTCAGTGTCTCTGGTTTTATGTGAAGTTCCTTGATCCACTTAGATTTGACCTTAGTACAAGGAGATAAGTATGGATCGATTCGCATTCTTCTACATGATAACAACCAGTTGTGCCAGCACCAATTGTTGAAAATGCTGTCTTTCTTCCACTGGATGGTTTTGGCTCCCTTGTCGAAGATCAAGTGACCATAGGTGTGTGGGTTCATTTCTGGGTCTTCAATTCTATTCCATTGGTCCACTTGTCTGTCTCTATACCAGTACCATGCAGTTTTTATCACAATTGCTCTGTAGTAAAGCTTTAGGTCAGGCATGGTGATTCCACCAGAGGTTCTTTTATCCTTGAGAAGAGTTTTTGCTATCCTCGGTTTTTTGTTATTCCAGATGAATTTGCAAATTGCTCCTTCTAATTCGTTGAAGAATTGAGTTGGAATTTTAATGGGGATTGCATTGAATCTGTAGATTGCTTTTGGCAAGATAGCCATTTTTACAATGTTGGTCCTGCCAATCCATGAGCATGGGAGATCTTTCCATCTTCTGAGATCTTCTTTAATTTCTTTCTTCAGGGACTTGAAGTTTTTATCATACAGATCTTTCACTTCCTTCGTTAGAGTCACGCCGAGATATTTTATAGACACTGTCTATAAGACAAAAAGACCACCAACAGACTGGGAAAGGATCTTTACCTATCCTAAATCAGATAGGGGACTAATATCCAACATATATAAAGAACTCAAGAAGGTGGACCTCAGAAAATCAAATAACCCCCTTAAAAAATGGGGCTCAGAACTGAACAAAGAATTCTCACCTGAGGAATACCGAATGGCAGAGAAGCACCTGAAAAAATGTTCAACATCCTTAATCATCAGGGAAATGCAAATCAAAACAACCCTGAGATTCCACCTCACACCAGTGAGAATGGCTAAGATCAAAAATTCAGGTGACAGCAGATGCTGGCGAGGATGTGGAGAAAGAGGAACACTCCTCCATTGTTGGTGGGATTGCAGGCTTGTACAACCACTCTGGAAATCAGTCTGGCGGTTCCTCAGAAAATTGGACATAGTACTACCGGAGGATCCAGCAATACCTCTCCTGGGCATATATCCAGAAGAAGCCCCAACTGGTAAGAAGGACACATGCTCCACTATGTTCATAGCAGCCTTATTTATAATAGCCAGAAACTGGAAAGAACCCAGATGCCCCTCAACAGAGGAATGGATACAGAAAATGTGGTACATCTACACAATGGAGTACTACTCAGCTATTAAAAAGAATGAATTTATGAAATTCCTAGCCAAATGGATGGACCTGGAGAGCATCATCCTGAGTGAGGTAACACAATCACAAAGGAACTCACACAATATGTACTCACTGATAAGTGGATACTAGCCCAAAACCTAGGATACCCACGATATAAGATACAATTTCCTAAACACATGAAACTCAAGAAAAATGAAGACTGAAGTGTGGACACTATGCCCCTCCTTAGAAGTGGGAACAAAACACCCATGGAAGGAGTTACAGAAACAAAGTATGGAGCTGAGATGAAAGGATGGACCATGTAGAGACTGCCATATCCAGGGATCCACCCCATAATCAGCTTCCAAATGCTGACACCATTGCATACACTAGCAAGATTTTACTGAAAGGACCCAGATGTAGCTGTCTCTTGTGAGACTATGCCGGGGCCTAGCAAACACAGAAGTGGATGCTCACAGTCAGCTAATGGATGGATCACAGGGCTCCCAATGGAGGAGCTAGAGAAAGTACCCAAGGAGCTAAAGGGATCTTCAACCCTATAGGTGGAACAACATTATGAACTAACCAGTACCCCTGAGCTCTTGACTCTAGCTGCATATGTATCAAAAGATGGCCTAGTCGGCCATCACTGGAAAGAGAGGCCCATTGGACACGCAGACTTTGTGTGCCCCGGTACAGGGGAACGCCAGGGCCAAAGGGGGGGAGTGGGTGGGTAGGGGAGTGGGGGTGGGTGGGTAAGGGGGACTTTTGGTATAGCATTGGAAATGTAAATGAGCTAAATACCTAATTAAAAAAAAATAAAATAAATAAATAAAGAAAAAAAAAAAAAAAAAAAAAAGACAGTGAGGCAGAAATGGAGAGGAACTCTCTTTCCTTCCAAGGCTCACGGAGGCCTTCCTGTTCCTCTTTACCTCCTCATGTCATTGCCATCTGCAGAAAAGAGCCAAACTGAGTCTTTGTTCTGATTTCCTTGAATTATACAATATTCCAGTGGGGAAAGAGCCTGATGGGATGTCACAGCGCTCTCTACAGCATCCCAGGAAAGCACAGATGACGGTGGTGGGGTGCAGTGTTGTGCAGGTTTCCTTGATCTGCCTGGAATATTTAAAATTCAGTCATTAATCATAAGAGCTGCATCCTTGCTTCAAGTGATCAACCACTAATGATTGCAGCATTCAGAGTTTTAACATTTTCCATTAATTGTCCTTAAAAAAAAAAAGACCCTCAAGAATGAATAACGCCGACTCATTAAGGAGGCATCAGTTTCTCTTCCTGTATTAGCGGCTCTCAGCCTTCCTTTTCCTTTCAAAGTCTTTCTCTCGTTTGTTTGTTTTTAATATGAGTCTTTTATCTTGTAAAAAAATTAACATTTATTTGTCGTATGCCACGGCATGTGTCAACTTCTATGGAGCTAATTTTACAGCTGTGTGGCTTATCAGGGCAAGGTGTTAACCCCATGTCCTTGCCTAACTTAATGGAAAGCACGGAGTTAAACCATATATCGAGTCCCTGTAATAAATGAGGGACTTTGAAGGGCTACAGAAGACCTAGCAACACCTCTATTGTAACATGATAAAATGATGTATGTGCTTCCATCTCTATGGTTTAGATAACGGAGACAGCCGAAGATATTTGTGCACAGTTGTAGAACATGGATGAATCTTCACGTTACAAGGTGTCAGGGTCCCGTCAGGATGGTGGAGTCATTTGGAATCTTCCTTGGACAGTGCTTCCGTGCAGCTTCACCCCAGTTGAAGCTTTATACCCAAGATGGGGGACTCTTGCCATTGGAAACCATTTTTAGGTGTGGTTGTTTTTTCCAATTCACTGTCACATTGAGAGGTCTGATGAATGGTCTGCTGACTTAGTTGGCTTCCTACTCCCTCCTTGGTCTGTTCCCTTCAGTTCCTTCCTGGGGGCCATGATCCTGATCTCAAAGTCATGGTTCCTAGCTGTGACTGTGCTCCCATTTGGGCTATGTTGTGTGGAGAAGAATTACCTAGCAGCTGTGTACCATGCTTCTGCCGGCTTGACCTCATGAGTTCAGCTTGAATTATGCCCTAGGTTTTCCAGGCCCTCTTGGTCATCTGACTAAAACTGTATGTACACAGGATGGTGATAGAGGTTGACATGTATGGGACATCACTATAAGTGGTTACAGTATTACTAATTAAATATTCCTGAACACCTATGTTGTAAGGTACCATCCAGTGTGTTACTTTAGTATTAATGAAATATCATAGCCATGGCCTCTGCTCTCCTAGAATATTCTATTTTCACCCTAGGGCAGGTTTACTCCCCTATTCTAGAGGCCCTTTCATTGAGGTCTTTGGATGCTATATAGCCATGTTTTGTTGAACTAGTTAAATATATATAAACAGTTTGCAAATTTCTAGAATATTTGAGATGGAATGTGAAAATTAGCCCCTGAATTTCAGGTTAGAGGCTGTACTAGTTATTTTATTACATTTCTGTAACCAAATACCTGGCAAAAGGCAACTTAAAGGAGGAAGGGTTGGTTTTTAGCTTACAGTTTCATGGGATACAGTACTCCAGGGCTGGAAAGGCACAGCAGCAGGAGTAAGAATAGCTTGTCACGTGGTATCCACAGCTATGAAGCTGGTGAACAGGAAGTATGGTTGGCTGTAAACTCTCAAGACTTGCCTCTAGTGACTCATCACCTCCTAAAAGGTTCCATAACTCCTCTGAGTGGTACCACCTCCTACTGAGAAGCAGTTCACATTCAAACGACCACTGGCTGTTCTATGTTACCCTGATTCATGTGCTAGCTCATATCTTGGCTTGGTTAAATGATGAAGTATTGAAGGTCCAGCTCCTATGTTGTCTATATCACCGACTGACATGTGTGGTACCCACAAGAATATGTGTACTGTTCAAAGATGTCATCCATCCTGGGTTTTCCAGAATAATTTGTGAGAACAGCTTCGTTCAGCTTCAAAACTGCCTTCTAAACCCCAGCCAAATTATCTTAAATTCCCTTCAGTAGTCCAACATGGCTCCCATATTCCACACATTCTTCTAAACATGCTTTGATTCTATTTATAAATAGCCTGTACCGCCTCAAGGGTTAGTAAGCCTCTACCTGCTGTGCAAAGTTATAGATTTTTCTTTCAATTTTTCCCAAATGGCTTCCTTCTGATGTGGAGGCTGCTCCCCAGTCTCCATGTGTAGAGTTGGCTGAACAAGGCTGTGCTCAACTTCTCTCTTCTCTTCATCATCCCCTTCAGAGGCTGCGATTGAATTGTTTCTGAGTCCTAATCTTTTCAGAGAGAGGAAACGTTATCATTTAAAAATTTTTCTACCACTACACAGGCTCCTACCCCCAATCATGCTGGCTTCCCTTCACAAGGGCATGCTCTGGTTGTTAGATCTCCAGACAGGTGTCACTTGGGCAGTAAGAAGCCTCCCAGGCAGGACCCTCCATCCACACTCCTCGCCATCAACACTGATATCTTGGGCCCCCTGCCTTCCTTAGCTCTTGTTCCCCGCTCCAAGGTTTCCTCACTAGGAGAAGGTCCACTGGGATTTCTAAGTATCTGACATCTCCCAGCAAGGGAAGCACATTTCTTCTGGGGTCACATCCTGTACTGTCATCCCAAGCTTCTGATTTTAGACTGATATTCTGAAAATCTCCAATGAGGGGGATCACCTGCCGAGACACAGCACACAGAGCCGCAGAGTCTCTTGATGCAGGATTTATTTCAAGTATAAGGGTCTGATTTATTAGAAGCTCCATGGGAGAAACCTACCCCCCTGGGACTCCTCCTACACGTACGACATTCAGATATGAGGAAAAACATGGATGGGATCAATCAGAACCCGCTTGCCAGCTGGCTTGAGGGAGCTGGCAACGAGCAGCCAGATGAGGACAACTCTGAATATTCTGCTTTGAATAAAATGTCCCGACTCCCTGGGGTTTGGACAAGGATGAATATGATCTGCTCTGGCTGCCTCTGACAGCCAGTCCCTGGAGTGAATGGCAGCTGGTGCTTCTTTGCAACGAGAGCCTTTGTGGTGCCTGGTTGAGAAGCTCTTGAGTTTACTGTGTTCCTGTCTCCTTTGAAGGATTGCTTATCAACACTGTAGGTTGGTGAGCCTTGAAAAGGTAGCCTTGGAAAATGCTGACTCAAAGTTAGGTTTCCTTGGGCTGGAGAGATGGCTCAGTGGTTAGGGTGCTCTCTGTGAAAGCAAGAAGACCCAAGTTTGTGTCTCTAGCATCCAGGGAAATGCCAGGTATGGCTGAAAACCTTGTGCCGGTGCTGAGAAGCAGGCACTGGAGGATCCCAAGGCTGGTTGGCCAATTGGTTTGTTTCATGTTCAGTGTGAATCTGTCTCAAGAAATAAGGGAGATAGCAATTGAAGAGTATCTTGATGTCATCCTCTGGACTCAAGATATGTGCATGGGCACACATACACACATTTTCTTCCATATTTCCAACTGAAGATGGAGTCAGCAGATGATCTAAAGATGAGCCAAGGAGGAAGAAAAAATATTTCAGACACCTGTCTTTTAGGGAATATTCTCCCAAGTGACACTTAAAAAAATAGTTCAACTACATGAAGCCAGAGAAATCCAGGGGAGAAGGCATGGCATTCTGGTTGGTTTCTATTGCTCCAATAAAACACAGAGCAAAACCAACATTGGAAAGAAAGGGTTTTATTTGGCTCATCTGTCCCCATCACAGTCCAACAGGAGCGAAGATAAGAATGCCGCTGCCTTGCTCAGTCTGCCTTGCTCAGCCCTAGGGTTGGCACTGCCCACAGTGGCTGGACCCTCCCACATCAATCATTAATCAAGAAGATTTCCCCCCCGACCCACAGACTTTCGGACAAGCTAATCTGATAGAAGCAATTCCACAATTGATGTTCCTTCTTCCCAGATGACTCTACTTGTGTCAAGGTGACTCAAAGCTGACCAGCAACACATGGGCAAGAGGGTAAGGACAGTAACGAGACCAATGCAGGTGTGGCTTTCAGATTATCTAACTCACGTCCTTCTGGCTGGTTAGGTGACATCAAACGGGTTAATGAACCACCCACCCAAGGTACTGTAAAAGTTGTGCCCATGAGGCAGATATGATAATTTCTACAATATGCAGCACTTAGCCCTTAGCAGGTAATAATATTCATTTTGAGTCACAGATGAGGGTGTTTCCAATAAATAGCCATACAATTCCCCTTTGTTTCATATTTCATGGGTACAATGTAGTAAACATGGGTGGAATCAAGAAACGGTGTTAATGCAGGATATTGAATTGTGACTGTTTAAAGGAGGTGAAAGGAGAGTTCATATATCCTCCTGTTCAGGGCTAAAGCAGGAACTAAGCAGGTTGTTATTTAAAGAGGCCCTGCAGGATTTGTGAGAGGTCCAGAAGGAGCAAAGGCTGAGTGCTGTCACTTCATGGGTGTCAATAACAAAGCAAACATTAGGATTGTGTGTGTTTACATGGATGCTACCAATACAGAAGCCAATTAAATTTACTTGTAAACTTTCGGCAAGTCAAAGGATACTAAGGGAAAATGGCAGAAAACAAAAGCCTAGATAGGGATGCAGAAGTCCTCAGTTGTGTGAGACAAAGGTCTAATGGTGGGTGAAATGGAACCCAGCCATCCGGCCTGCCCACCAACCCACCAGCCTTGTCGTCATCGATGAAGGCCAATGGCCTCTTTTTATCTCCTCCTATGGCCTTCTTTTTCACCATTGCATGGTGACTTAGGGCCCTTGGGTGATTCTTGGTGCTCATTGAATCAGTGCATGCTTCCTTGACATGTGTTCATTAGTTGCCATCCCCACAGGGGCAAGACGTCTTCAGTTCCCTTAGAACTAGAGTTACATTGGTTGTGAGCCACCAAATGTGGGCTCTAAGATTAAAACTCCAAGATCCCTCTGTAAGGTCAGCAAGCATTCTTAACTGCTGAGCTGTCTTGCTAAAACCACCTTACTTTTATTTATTTATTTATTTATTTATTTATTTATTTATTTATTTATTTATTTATTTTAAGCTGGCAAATACTGTGAACATTCTCAGCTTTGGAGAAATCTGCTCATTTTAACTACTGAATCAATTATAACCTTCTTTCCTTTATCTTTGCAGTTTGGTTTCCAAGTCTTTGATCCTGTTTTCTTATGACAATGATCTTGTAATATTATCTACAAAAAAAAAAAAAAAAAAACCAAAAAACCCACACACACACAAAGAAAAAAGAAAAAGAAAAGTTCACTCTTTTCCCATAGGTGCTTAAAATTAGTTTATCCTGATCATTACTGACTTGGAGTCGTCTCAGTTAGCTTTCCAAGTTGTCAAGGAAATTTCATGAGACATGTCAGGATCTCCTCCCTCTCTCCCTCTCCCTCTCCCTCTCCCTCTCCCTCTCCCTCTCCCTCTCCCTCTCCCTCTCCCTCTCCCTCTCCCTCTCCCTCTCCCTCTCGCTCTCGCTCTCCCTCTCCCTCTCCCTCTCCTTCTCGTTCTCCCTCTCCCTCTCCTTCTCGTTCTCCCTCTGAAATTTTCCAATCTAACTTCTTTTCTACCTGAAGCATGAATGTCACTTTTGACCCTCCATTTTTATTTTGGGTTCATTGACTCATCCTCAGGGCAACTTAAAGGGATCAATTAGGTATAGCTGCAGAAGTGATCCAGTCTAGAAAGAACTTGGTTGTGCTCCACCTAAATTCAACCCATTAATCTCTATCCTCTATGTGCCTCAGCTTCCCCAAGGTTGCTTCCTCCCAGGACCAATGCCTCTCTAATACCTTTCTCTCAGGCAGCAAAGATAACATAGGATAAACTGGGTTTGTAAGTGTCTGGTAAACTTATGAGAGTCAGAGTACCCTCTGCAAGTGTTTTAACACCCCGTGTTCATGCATGTCCTTGGCATCTGCTTCATTTGCCTCTGTCCTTTGCCTCTGGAACTTTCCACGCTGGTTCATGATAGGTCAGCTGTGTGGCCAAGGGCTCTCAGTCTTCTTCTACATTCTCACCTCCTTATGCTCCCTTCTATCCCTCTTCCTCTACAGTTCTTAGTCCACCTAGTCCACCTAGTCCGAGGTTCAGCTCTCCTGGATTTGCTCTGCTGTGGTCACAATCCTCTGTGGCTTACATCACTTCTTTCTGCTCCTGTCGTGTTCCCAGTGAGATGCTCTTCAACCTGGGGCAAGGACACCTCGAACAAATAACTCTTGACAAATGGATTTGAAAACCCATCTGTTTCCTGTGGTTAACTAATTGATGACTGACATTTTGACCCGGTCTGTTCACTAGAACCAGATGTTTTTCCAAGTTATTTTAAGGGTTGCTTTATAAATGGAATTTTGACTCCTTTTTCCAAAGATAAAGGAAAAGCCTGCTGGGGTATTGCTCTCTGCCTACAGATTGTACAGGGGAGAGAAGTCTTTCATAGATGACTGATTTCTAAAACAGATGTGCCAAGTTCCTTGGGCTAAAAAATCTCTTTTGTTGGAAATGAATTGGGGCATTTTTTAAAATATGAGTTTTCGGAACATGTTCTTGAGCTGTGCTAATAATGATCAATGTGGTGGCAACTTGGTTTAAGATTTTGAGGGTTGTGAGAGCTAATAAAACTGCCCAGGGGAATATGACGTCGCTTGATACAGCAGAACTAATGAAGGACCGAGAGCACAAAAGCGTCTCTTGTCAGAGAGGACATGTTTGCACTTGGTCCCATCCACTGATGCCCTTGACAGAGGCAGAAATAGAATGTCATTTGTGGTCACCTGGCAGAAAGTGTCCTGGTGCCTTCAACTATTATTCCCTACAATTGAGTTTCATTCTCTCCTGAAAATCCTCTTCTTCTCTCCTTTTGCCTTTGAGCTTTCATCAGCACACCTCTCCTTACTGAACAATGAAAAGATACACGAACCACAGGGACCGAAGCTATGATGGGAAGTCAGGGAGAGCCATGCTGTCTTCCTTATCTATCCAAATCATGGTACTAATTCCCCTTGGTAGTGGAAAACAAAAGGTGAAGATTTCTGGATTTATATATTTTTATTTTATAGGCATGAATGTTTACACGCGCACACACACACATACACACATGCTATGTATGTATATATATATGTATGTATATATGTATGTATATACACATATATGTATATATTTACACATATATGCACATACACACATATATACATGATATGCATATAATATATACACATACATACTTACACATATACACATATGCATGTGTAAACACATACACATATACAAAATGCACAGTTATCACATGTACACACACACATGTATGCATGTATATACTATATGTATGCAGTGCCCACAGAGGCACAAAGATGCCATCAAATCTATTGGAACTGGAGTTCTAGATGGTTGTGAGCTGCCATGTGGGGGCTGACAACTGATCTTGGTCCCTCTGTAAGAGCAACAAGTTCTCTTTACTCCTGAGTCATCTGTCCAGCTCCCAAGTGTTACCAGACCTGGGATTCACTGATTCAGCTGGGTTAACGCCCTGGATAAGGATCTTCCTGCCTCAACTTTGTCAATGCTGGGATTATAGGAACATGCTGCCAGGTCTGGCTTTTTCCTATGGGTGCTGGGTGGGAGAGGAGGGGTTTGACCGTAGCTTGTCACGCTTGCACAACAAGTACCACAGCTACTGAACAATTTTCACATCCTTCCTTTTTATTCAATGGTAAGTAATGGTAGCTAGACAAGCACAAAAACCCAAGATAGGCTCTTATTTGGCTTGTTTTGTGGCGTTTTTGTGGTTCCAGTGGTTTGCTCATTGATTTCTGAAAAGATGAGGCTCAGAGATTTCAGCCTGTGGTGTTTAGTATCTTACATGACTCTCCACTTGATATTACACGGGTATTGCAAGAATCTGATGGGATAATATAATAACGAATACCCTGTGTACCGATTTGATAAGCTCTTAACAATATGGTGCCTGACAGCTTCTCACTTAAAGGGAAGACATCCCGTCAATCAGCATGAAGCAAGCTAGAGTATCTGCTTCCCTGAAGTTCCTTCTGCCTGCAAAGCAGCTTTCTTCTCTCTGACTCTAAGTGTCTTTAATAGAATATGCCAAGTGTAGCAATTGGAAGCATAATGTCCAGTGAGTTTCCTGCTCTCAGGAGCTTTTAATTTCCCCAGTGTTGGCAGGACTCTGGTTTCTCTGGTCAGCATTCATGCTTGATTCTCTCCTCCACTATTTGCTTCCTAGATAATGTGGTGGGTAGTGAAGAAGGGCCCACAGTTAATGGGCAGGTGTGCTGAGCTCTACACAGTACAAGGTGATTTCTGCTGATCCTACCAGATCCTCACAATGATGGTGGAAGGGTGGCAGATCCAGGGTGCACCCACATATCCATTGTAGAGGTCAGGAAATGGAATGTTATGGGTCGAATTGTGTTCCTTCTAAAATGCATAAGATAAAGTCTGTCACCCTCGGTGTGACTGTATTTGGGGACAGAACCTTTAAAGAAGTAATGGGGGTTAAAGGAGATCAAGGTGTCCAGCCCTAATAAAGTCTAATTGACATCCTAATGAGGAACCACATCTGGGAGTCAGTATGTAGGGGAAAGGAAAGGGAGGTCACAGCAGGGAAGGACCACCTTGAAGCCAACACTACTGACAGTGATATGAGAGATTTCCAACCTTCCACAGTGATGAGAAAATGTGTCTGCTATCTAAGCTCTCCATGTATAGTGTTTGTTATGATAGCCAGAGCAAACCAATACATTGAGGCTCCAGGAGACTAAATTGGTGTCCCAGGATTGGCTACTGTTCCCCACTACTAAGAGCCTGGAAAAGCCCTTAGGACAGAAATAAAGGCTCAGGAGACCTTTTCTCCCCAGCAACCTCTTGACAGCCAGGAGGAAATGTAGTCACTTAAGAGGGGTATCTTGCTGTGTCTGAAGCAGCCAGAAACACTTACAGGACTTTTTCACACCAACATATTCCTGCCTTGGCACACTCTTTAGCAATGACTGCAGACAAGGGTGAGCCCAGGGCATGGCCTGTCCTTCTCCATCCAATTGTACTACCAATTCTGACTTCTCATGGACTTCTGTGCAGTTAGAAGCACCCAGAAGCATTTGCATCCCCACCCCTTCAGAGAGCATATCTTAAAAATCATACAACACACTCCTACTCTTCTCCCCATCTTTCAAGCCTCCCCAAGCAAGGTTCTTGGCTTACTTTAGAAACAGAGGAAATGAACCCTGCTCTTAACAGTGATTCATCACTGAGGTTAGGCCTGGGGCTCCTGGTTTTTTATTTATTTGTGATGTCATAAGGGCAAGTATGGGGACTATGTCCACCTTGTTTGGGGAAGACGTTCTTATTCATTGCATCTTTCTAGCTAGCTGACCCATGAATTCCCAAGGATTCTTCTGTCTCCCTCTCCCACCTCACTGTAGGTGCACTGCAATAACAGATGTTGCTACTATGCCTGGCTTTCTATGGGTTGATTCAGACTGGGATCCACGGGCATGTCTAGCAAGTGATTTATTCACGGATCTGTTTCTGCAGCCCAGCTTGTGTACTTCTGAGGCACCTTGTCAAGACAGAAAGTTTGCAAGCTTTGGTGTTTTACCTGCGGACAGTGCCATTGCCGGACAGGAGCTCCCATTTGCTATACTGTCTGCTTTCCAAAGGAAATGTAAAGACTTTTTTTTTTAAGTATGAAAAAAAAAAGTGATCACACAGATGTGAGAATGGTTAGCAGCCTAAGGTGGGAATCCAGTGCACAGCAACTCTCTTCCCGTTGCTAAGTGAGTGTGGACCCATTTTCTCTACAATACTTGTGGGTTCTTGGAAAACCTGGGTATGTCTGCTCTAGGTTCAGGGATCCTTTTAAGGAGAAACAAAAGGGTTGCTTTTCTATACCCTGATTGCACTTCACTGCGAGGTTCTTTTGGTTGACTTTAAACAATCGCAGAGTGACTGGGGACATTATGAACTATTTACACTCAATCAAGTTAGTGTTAGGGACCTTGTAATGTAGAAGGACAAAATTTTTTAGATGTCTTTTCTCATTGAGAAGCTGCATATAGATCTATACTCTCAGAGATAGTACTATAGCTTCAACTATTAAGGCTTCTAATAGGAAAGTAGAGCAAGAACCAACTCACCAAAATCGGAGGCAATCCGAACATGGGGGTACGTGGTGCAATGCACCCAGCTGCTCCCCCACACCTGACTTGTTTCTTGGACCTGTGTTTGGCTTTCTCCCACCTACCTAGATCCAGTACAACTTTGTTTCTTGTACTTGTCTTTGTCCTTAACACATGCTCATAAGGTCTAAGCTGGCTTATCAAGTCTCACACCAGGAAGGGAAATCTCTATCTTTCTCCTCACTCTCTCTCAGAGCAGCTAGTTTACCCTGGGCTTCTGTCCTGTTGCCCTCTGGTGCCTCAGGTCACCATCCTCACCTCAGTTCCTTCCTTCCTTCCTTCCTTCCTTCCTTCCTTCCTTCCTTCCTTCCTTCCTTTTTTTTTTTTTTTTTTTTTTTGAGACAGAGTCCCATGTAACTCAAGGTGGACTAGACTGGGTCTGAGCTGGAGATGACCTTGAACTTCTGATCTTCCTGCCTCAGCCTCCAAAGTCCTCAGGTTGTAGGGGTGTGCCACCCCATTTAGCTCTAAGTGGTCTGGGAGACTGAACCCAACAAGCATTCTAGGCAAGCATTCTACTATTCCTTGAGCTCTGTCAGCCTGGGTGAGATCTTTAAGTGTGTTATTGGCCCTTAAGAGCAGCCAGTGGGGTGGATGCTGAAAGGGTGACTGCCTTCATCACTTACTGGTCCAAACCCACTGCTTATAGGAGTTGAATCGAATGCACCTCAGAGACAAAGATCTCATCTGAAAGCACACCCTCAAAGCTTCCCTGGCCACCCACGCTCTCCCCTTTGCTGTGGAGGGCCCGGGCTTGTGCTCATTCAGAGTGAAATCCCCCATTAGTGTTTACTCTGCTCACCTGGGCAGATCTCTGTCATTCCTTTCCAGAAATAGCACCAGGAAAACCTAAGCTCCATTCGTGAGGCAATCAAGTCTCCTCTGAACTCCCTGCTTTATAATAAAGATAAGCTCAGTATGTTTCCATCTCTCCCCTCTTTGAAAAAGAAGACACCTAGCCTTCAAAAATATCCAAACCTGAGATTCATTTTTCTATTTCTGGAAATTGTTTTGTCTTGGTCATGTTTAGAATAAGTACTAGGTAGTGATCTGTGAGAGCGATGTGTATACCAACCTCCCTACCCAGACACTACTGCTTGCATCTTAGATGACACTGATGCTAAGTCTTGTTCCTCTGTTCCTAGTGGGTTAAGTGCTTGGGGTGGGGGTTGAGGGCTAGGGTGAAGCTGCAGGGAAATGATCACTGTTGTACAAAAAGAAAGGACAGGGTCACAGCGACAGTCAGAGAGAAGGGGGAAGTCTAAGCAAAGCTGGAGCAGCCAGAGGCAAGTTTTCACTGGGGAAGACAAGAGGATGAAGTCTGACCTTGGTCTAAGAGGCATCTTATCCTCTTGGCATTAGGTTATCATGGAGATCTTGGGTTCTCTATCAGGAAATATTTGAGGAGGAATGGAGATGCCTGGCATATGTGAAGGACACCCAATGCATAAATATGTTATTAGGAGATGCTAGGAACAAATATTCAAATCAGGGACTTGGCTCTTATCAGCTGGGCTCTGGGCACATCAGGAAAGAAATTATCTTTTCATTCGAGATGCACAGTGTGTGTTCAGACCCATGAATCTGGTTTTGGAGTCACGAATGGAGATGTGCTGAAGTTGACAGAGGTGACGGCTACTCACATATGGAAAACTGAATAATAACAACAATTCCATTTGTGAAGAAGGGCTGGAAATTATGTTTTCAATTCCAATGCAAGGCAGGGGCCTGAGATGAGCCAATTCAAATTGGGACTTGCTTGGACTGACAATTTTCCTTTTTAAGTGACAAAAGAAATAGTGGTTGATGAAGCTGTCTCTAGCGGAATCTGGGAAAGATCCTCTCTGTGACATTTCACATGGCTGCTAGTAATTATTGGCAGCCATTTGATAAGTGCAACATTAACTGTGTTATAAACAGTACAATGCTTGTGCTATTCTCAGTAGTGTAGCTGTGAGTTCAGTTTTCTGATATTCATGGACAAATATTGCTTACAAAATGCTTGTGTTGACTTCTGTTTTGTAACCGGATGCTGTGAATGTAAATCAGGAATGTAAAGTCATAAACGGGTATTTCATGTTACTTTGGGAAATTACTATCAAGTCAAAATGGATTTTATTTATTTATTTATTTACCTAATTGCATTTATTTATTTATTTATTTATTTAAATAGGGTCTTACTATGGCGTCCTGGCTGTTCTGAAACTCTACATAGACCAGGCTGACCTAGATCTCACAGATATCACCCGCCTCTGCCTCCTGAGCGCTAAGAATAAAAGCCTGCACCACCAGCCCTTAGCCAAGTACATTTTAAAAGGGGGAAAACAGACTCTTGATTCCTGGTCTCTAAGACGGATCAAGTATTTACATAATTATTGTCTAGGAATTAGAATTACTTTGATTTCAACCATTTGTCAGGGTCTTTTTTTTAACAGCTTGGGCTCCAAAACAGGAGACATATTAGTGTAAGTGCATGTGCTAGCCTGTCTTGGTTTCCTAGTTTTATGCAAGTGGCTCTGTGTGTGTGTGTGTGTGTGTGTGTGTGTGTGTGTGTGTGTGTGTGTGATGTGTGCATGCATTCATGTTCATGGGTGTCACTGTGTGCAGGCTTATATGCACATGTATGCAGATGTGTGTAGAGGCCAGAGGATACCCTGCAGTGTACTTCTTATGAATCTGTCCTGTGTTTTGAGACCAGGTTTCTCTGAATCTGAACCTCACTGGGTTAGCCGTGACTGGCTGGACATTGAGCTCCAGGGTTTCTTTTGCTGGTTTTCCCAGGTCTGGGATGGCAAGCGCGCCATCGTGCCCAGCTTGTCATTACATGGGTTTTTGATATCAGACTGAGATCCTCATCTTTTTTTTTTTTTTTTTTTTTTTTTTAGATTTATTTATTTATTATATGTAAGTACACTGTAGCTGTCTTCAGACACACCAGAAGAGGGAGTCAGATCTCGTTACGGATGGTTGTGAGCCACCATGTGGTTGCTGGGATTTGAACTCTGGACCTTCGGAAGAGCAGTCGGGTGCTCTAACCCACTGAGCCATCTCACCAGCCCGAGATCCTCATCTTAACAAGTACTTTGCTCCCCCCCCCCCCGATCTCTTCCCAGCCCTGCTCTCCATCCTTGTTAGATTGCTTCTTAATGTAGGCTCACAACTCTGAAATTAACTAAAAATTAAATCTTAAAATATCTGTTCTTTACCTTCAGACTTACTTTAAAGGTTAAAAAAAACACATTAGTACTAAGTCCCAACAGTTAACAAGCAAATCCTCCCATTAGTGAAACCTAAGCGCACTGGTAGGGTCGTCCAGTGTAGGGTGCTTGCCTTGTCAGTCATTCCTGAGCCTCTGACTCCATCCACAGCACCAAAACAAAGACACAAACTTAAATACCTGACAAAACACCCAAAATATCTCTCAGGGGCTTTTTTTTAAAAATATTTTTTATTACGTATTTTCCTCAATTACATTTCCAATGCTATCCCCAAAGTCCCCCATACCCTTCCCCCCCACTTCCCTACCCACCCATTCCCATTTTTTGGCCCTGGCGTTCCCCTGTACTGGGGCATATAAAGTTTGTGTGTCCAATGGGCCTCTCTTTCCAGTGATGGCCGACTAGGCCATCTTTTGATACATATGCAGCTAGAGTCCAGAGCTCCGGGGTACTGGTTAGTTCATAATGTTGTTCCACCTATAGGGTTGCAGATCCCTTTAGCTCCTTGGGTACTTTCTCTAGCTCCTCCATTAGGAGCCCTGTGATCCATCCAATAGCTGACTGTGAGCATCCACTTCTGTGTTTGCTAGGCCCCGGCATAGTCTCACATGAGACAGCTATATCTGGGTCCTTTCAGCAAAATCTTGCTAGTGTATGCAATGGTGTCAGCGTTTGGAAGCTGATTATGGGGTGGATCCCTGGATATGGCAGTCTCTAGATGGTCCATCCTTTCGTCACAGCTCCAAACTTTGTGTCTGTAATTCTTTCCATGGGTGTTTTGTTCCCAATTCTAAGAAGGGGCACAGTGTCCACACTTTGGTCTTCATTCTTCTTGAGTTTCATGCATTTAGCAAATTGTTTCTTATATCTTGGGTATCCTAAGTTTTGGGCTAATATCCACCTATCAGTGAGTACATATTGTGTGAGTTCCTTTGTGATTGTGTTACCTCACTCAGGATGATGCCCTCCAGGTCCATCCATTTGACTAGGAATTTCATAAATTCATTCTTTTTAAGAGTTGAGTAGTACTCCATTGTGTAAATGTATCACATTTTCTGTATCCATTCCTCTGTTGAGGGGCATCTGGGTTCTTTCCAGCTTCTGGCTATTATAAATAAGACTGCTATGAACATAGTGGAGCATGTGTCCTTCTTACCGGATGGGACATCTTCTGGATATATGCCCAGGAGAGGTATTGCGGGATCTTCCGGTAGTACTATGTCCAATTTTCTAAGGAACCCCCAGACTGATTTCCAGAGTGGTTGTACAAGCTTGCAATCCCACCAACAATGGAGGAGTGTTGTTGAACATTTTTTCAGGTGCTTCTCTGCCATTCGGTATTCCTCAGGTGAGAATTCTTTGTTCAGTTCTGAGCCCCATTTTCTAATAGGGTTATTTGATTTTCTGGAGTCCACTTTCTTGAGTTCTTTTTTTTTTTAATTTTTTTATTAGGTATTTTCCTCGTTTACATTTTCAATGCTATCCCAAAAGTCCGCCATACCCACCCCCCCAATCCCCTACCCACCCACTCCCCCTTTTTGGCCCTGGGGCTGGGGTTCCCCTGTACTGGGGCATATAAAGTTTGCAAGTCCAATGGGCCTCTCTTGAGTTATATATATATATATATATATATATATATATATATATATATATATAAATAATATTAGTCCCCTATCTCAGGGGCTTTAGTTACTAACAAACTTTTAGGTAAGACCTGAACCTTGAAGTAAGTAACTCCTACAGAGAGAGTCACATGACTCAATGGCAACTAAATCTCAAAGTGAACTATGGGAGGGGGAAGAGCACTAGACATGAGAGAGAAGACAGAGAGCTGCCAGACATGATGGAGAAGCCCTGCAGGGAAATACACAAGAAGAACAACTCAGGATCCTGTGTTCAAACTCAACCCAGATTTCCTTCTAATTTCTGAACCATGCATGGGACAAAACAGGTGCATAGAGCAGGATTCAGAGGAATAAATGTTCCCTGTGCTCTTTCCTTATATAAGACATGACTAGAGTTTAGCTCTCGCCAAGTTGATTGTCTACTAAAACAAAAATATCGATACCCTTTAGAGAAACATGAGAGAATCTAGCATCTTTAAAACATAATATTTATAATACATGTATAAGCCTTCCAGTTGTATTTAGAACATTTATTTGCATGTGTGTGTGAGTGTTGGGAAGGTGCCATGACATGTATGTGGAGGTCAGAGGACAATTTGTGACGGTTGGTTCTTTCCTTTTGCTAAAGATCAAACACAGGTTGTTGGCCTTTGTAGCAGACACCTTTCCCTGCTGACCCATCTCTCTGCCTCAGCCCCCAGTTGTAGTTAGGATGAAATCTAAGGTTGCTAAATAAAGAAGAAGAGTCAAGAAAGTGTGACTTAGTCTCATGAGAAGAAACAAGCGACAGATGCCAACCTTTAGGTCTTGAGGACCACTATAATAAATCATCACAAAGCATGTGGCTTAAAATAAATGTCAGGTATTCTCTTACAGTTTCAAAGGCCAGAAGTTTGAAATGAGCCTGTCAGCAGTGTGGTGTTCTTCCACAGGTGAATCCTTTCTAGGCCTTTGTCCTAACCCCAGAGAGTTACAATAGTCCTTGATATCTCTCAGTTCAAGTCCAGTCCCTGTCTCCCTCATCCTATAGCTTCCCCATGGTGTTTCTATTCGCCAATCTTTCCTTCCTCACTCTGTGAGGACCTCCAAAGAGGTGTTTCCAGACATGTTGTCATTGAAAGATAAAGCTATAACAAATGCATGTGCAAACTTATGTTACATGGCTATAACTGACTTAAGGCACAACAAATCATAGTCAAAACACTGGTATTAAATTAGGTGAAGAAATCCAGAGGTGTTACAAGAGTCACCTCTCCATCATCAGGATAGAATACATAATCTAGAATCACCAGGGAGTCTTAGCAGGAGGTTGCCTGCCTTAAGTTGGCCTTTGGGCTTAGCTGTTAGGGGACATAATTGAGTGGAAAGACCCACCCAGATTTAGGTGGGATCATTCCCTATGCAAGGCATCCTGAACTTTAACTGTGGATGGAGTAGATGAATGCAAGCTCCCTTGTTCCACATCTGGACTATGGATGTCTTTGCTATAACCAGGGGGCCCCAGCTCCAGTGTGTTGATGGGTGGGAATCTGAAATTGTGAGGTAGAATAAACTTTCCCTTCTCTGATTGCTTTTCTCAGGGCGTTTCATAAATATTTACGATAGAAACAGGCAATGGGACAAAGATGATATGCCACAGAAACAACTTAAGGGAGGAAGCATGTTTTAGCGAATGATTTCAGAACTATTCCAGTCCGTCATCACCACAAGGGAGGCATGCTGTAGGAGAGGACCCATGAGAGTGAGGCATCTGATGGTGTCCCTCATTCCATGCCTGTAACAAGAAACAAAGAACCAGAAGTGTTTTAGCCCTTTCCTTTCCACCCTCTTCCTGAAGGGGCCTCATGTCCTAAAGACTCCCCAGCCTTACAAAAGAGCCACCCCCTGGAGCCCAAGTGTTCAAACCCATGAAGCTGTGGGTACATTTCAGATTCAGATCACAACAATAATCAAGCATTTAGCCAATGCATTCTATATCTGTTGTCTCCAAAGCTAAACAAAACAGAAAGAGAAAAATGTAGAAAATCTGCTTCATTTTTACAAAGAATCAATAAGAGGGGAGTTTAGTTTAGAAAGGAGTTGTTTGGGTGGACAGAGAGAAGGGTCGGGATAAGGAAAGGATAAGATCCTTGCTTTGAGAGGGACCTGATATATTTTTCAGTGCTTTAAAAGAAGGCAGGAAAGGAGAGTGGAGAGAAAGTTGAAGTTTGATGTAGGCAAGGACTGCAGTGCGGATCAGATCCTTGAATAGAAATCTTCATTATAAATATAAAGTATGGACTTAAATTCTCTTCTTGAAAGACTGGAGCTATCAAAAGTGGAGAGAGGGCTCTGTGGTTAAGACTGCTTGTCTGCTCTGGCAGAGGCTCCAGGTTCAGTTCCGAGTGCCCACGTGACGGCTTACAACTGCCTGTAGCTCTAGTTCCTGGGGGATACGGTGCTCTCTTCTGGCCTCTGAGAATATCACACTCAGGTGCATGCGTATTCATGCACACACACATGACTGAAAATAAAACAGAAATTTTAAACAGCTAGAGAGATTGCTTGATTAGCTTTTATGTACAATACACAACCATCATTAAATAGAAAACTTGAACACAAGAGGGTAGGTAAAGATATACCAGACAGATATCAACCAAAGTAGAAAGTAACCTTAGGGCTAGGAATAATTGATAGAAAATAATAAAATATCATAATAATACCCACTACCTTTTTCAATTAATATATTTTAATAATCAATTTTAAGAATCTGAACATGGTGAAGCACAGTTTCAATCCTAGCATCCACAGACAGAGGAGTGAAGGTTACAAATCACACCTGAGAAACATACTGAATTGTGTCTGTGATGATAAGAAGTCTCGCCAGCGAGGACACACACACAGGACACACACAGGTTCTTCTGCAGCATAGCTTTAATGCATCTCGAGAGAAAGATGATCAGCTTCTGGGGGAGGAGGCCCAGAACACAGGAAACTCGGTCCTTTAATAGACCACAAGAGGGGTTGGAGATGTATTTCACCCTGACTGGCTGCTCACTATCAGCCCAGATGACGCCACGGGACAGGCAGGGCACAAGGAATGGAAAAATACCCCAGCACATGCGCAGACTACTTGTTTACCAGTTAGAACACCAGATATCAGTGCCATCTTGTAATGGCGATTGCAAGGGCGGCTCCTCACACTGAATTACATACTGAATTCTCAGTCAGCCTGGACAAGTCCTCACCTTAAAAATTAAACAAATAAATATAAATTCACAAGTAAATAAATTTAATTCAGTTCTCCAAGAATATGCTGCAATTCTAAATGTACATGCAATTAATAAGATGGTCTTAAAATAAAGCAAAAGTTGATTTAAGAAAGTGTAGCAAGGGGGTCCCCTGAAGCACACCCAGTAGCTATGATATGTGCCCTGTCCTCTGCACTCCATTTTCTGGCCCAAAGCTCTGCTTGCATTTTCAGAGGACTGCTGGCCTCAGGGACAACCAGATGGTTAAAGGACAACACAAGAATGCAATGAACTAAAGCCAGAGCGATACGATACCACCAGAGCCCAGCTATCCTACTAAAGCAAGCCCTGGATATTCTAGCACAGCTAGAACACAAGGAAATGACCTTAAGTCCAATCTTAGGAAGATGGTAAAAGCCTTTAAAGAGGAAATAAATAAATAAATTCCTAAAAGAAATACATGAAAATACAATCAAACAGGTGAAGAAAATGAATAAAACTGTTCAAGACATGAAAATGGATATAGATGCAGTAAAGAAAGTACAAACTGAGGAAATCCTGGAGATGGGAAACCTAGGGAAGAGAACAGAAACTACAGATACAAGTATCAACAATAGAATATGAGAGATAGCAGTGAGAATCTCAGGTTTAGAAGATAGAAGACATTGATACATCGGTCAAAGATAATGTTAAGTCTAAAAAATTTCTGACAGAAAATATCCAAGAAATCTGGGACACTATGAAAAGACCAAACCTAAGGATAGTAGAAATAGAAGAAGAAGATTCCTAGCTCAAAGGTCAGAGACTATTTTCAACAAAATTGTAGCAGAAAATGTCCCTACCCTAAAGAAAAAGATGCCTATAAAAGTATAAGAAGCACACAGAACACCAAATAGATTGGACCAGAAAAGAAAATTCTCCACCACATAATAATCAAAACATTAATTTACAGAGAAAAGAAAAAGGAGTCAAAAGTTGCAAGGGAATAAGGCCCAATAGCATATAAAGGCAGACTTACTAGGGTTATACCTGACTTCTCAAGAGAGACTCTAAACACCAGAAGAGCCTGGGTGGATGTCTCACAGTCTCTAAGAGACCATGGATGCCAATCAAGACTACTACACCCAGAAAAGCTTTTAATCATCATAGGTGGAGAAAACAAGATAGTCCATGACAAAACCAAATTAAAAAAATTTTTTTTTAATCCAACCCTATAGAAGATACTAAAAGGAAAACTCCAATCCAAGGAGGTTAACTATACCCAAGAAAACATAGGAAATAAATAATTTCACACTAGCAAAACCAAAAGAGGAGAATTGCACACTTACAGTACCACCTTCAACATCAAAATAACAGGAATTAATAATCATTGGTCTTTAGTATCTCTCAGTATCATTGGACACATTTTTTTTCAAGAAAAAGACACAATCTATCAGAATGGATGCAAAAACAGGATCTATTATTCTGCTGTATACACGAAACAATACTTCAGTACCAAAGATAGACATTACCTCAGAGTAAATGGATAGAAAAAGATTTTCCAAGAAAATGGACTCAAGAAGTAAGCTGGAGTAGGCATTCTATTGTCTAATAGAATAGATTTCCAACCAAAATTAATCAAAAGAGATGGAGAAGGACACTTCATATTAATCAAAGGAAAAATCCACCAAGACAACATTTCAATTCTGAATATCTATGTCCTATGCAAGAACACCACATTTGTAAAATAAACATTACTAAAATTTAAACTACACATTGAACCTCACACAGTAATTGTAGGAGACTTCAACACCCCACTCTCACCAATGGACGGGTTATCCAGGAAGAAACTAAACATAGAAATAATGGAACTAATGATGTTATGACTCAAATGGACTTAAGAGATATCTACAGAATGTTTCACTCAAACACAAAAGAATATACCTTCTTCTCAGCACCCCATGGAACCTTCTCCCAAAATGATCATATACTCAGTCACAAAGCAAATTTCAACAGATACAAGAAAACTGAAATAACCTCCTGTATCTTATCAGACCACCATGGATTAAAGCTGGATTTCAACAACAGAAACAACAAGAAAGCCTACAAACTCATGGAAACTGAACAACTCTCTACTCCATGACCACTGGGTCAAGGACGAAATAAAGAAACATAAAAGATTCATAGACTTCAATGACAAGGAATACAGAGCATATCCAAACCTATGAGACACAATGAGAGCAGGGATAAAAGGAAAGGTCATAGCACTAAGTGCCTTCATAAAGAAATTGGAGCTATCTCATACTAGCAACTTAACAGCACTCCTGAAAACTCTAGAACAAAAAGAAGCTAACACACCCAAGACGAGTATACAGCAGGAAATTGTCAAACTCAGGACTGAAATCAATAAAATAGAAACAAAGAGAACAGTACAAAGAACAGTGAATGAAAAAGTTGGCTCTTTGAGAAAATCAACAAGATAGACAAACCCTTAGCCAAACTAACTAAAAGGCAGAGAGTCAGTATTCAAATTAACACAATCAGAAATGAAAAGGGGAACATAACAACAGATATGGGGGAAATCCAAAGAATCATAGGTCTTACTTCAAAAACCTGTACTCCATAAAATTGAAATCTAAGTGAAATAGGTAATTTCCTTGATAGGTAAGAGTTCTGGTAAACAACTTAAATAGCCCTATAACTCAAAAGGAAATAGAAGAAGTCATTAAAAGGTACCAAACCAAAAAGAGTTTAGGGCCAGATGGTTTCAGTGCAGAATTCATTCTACCAGACCTTTAAAGAAGAGATAATACCAATATTCCCCAAATTATTCCACAAAATTGAAACAGAAGGAACACTGCAAAATTCATTGTATGAGGCTATAATCACCCTGATACCTAAACCATACAAAGACTCAACCAAGAAAGAGAATTTCAGACCAATCTCCCTTATAAAGATTGATGCAAAAATACTCAATACAATACTCACAAATCAAACACAAACACATAAAAAAAAAAACAACAACAACATCTACCATAAACAAGTGGGCTTTATCCCAGAGATGCAGGGATGGTTCAACATACAAAAATCCATCAATGTCAAGATTGCTTTTGACAGGATGGCCATTTTTACTATGTTAATCCTACCGATCCATGAACATGGAAGAGCTTTCCACCTTCTGAGATCTTCTTCAATTTCTTTCTTCAGAGATTTGAAGTTCTGGTCATACAAATCTTTCACTTGCTTGCTTAGAGTTACACCAAGATATTTTATATTATTTGTGCCTATTGTGAAGGGTGTTGTTTTCCTAATTTCTTTCTGAGCCCATTTATCATTTGTATATAGAAGGACTGCTGATTTTTTTCTTTTAGTTAATTTTTTATCTAGCCACTTTGCTAAAAGTTTTGTTTTCACTGAAACAAATTGAAAGAAAAAAACCCTGTATGATCTTCTCATTAGCTACTGAAAAGATGTTTGACAACATCCCTTCATGATAAAAAGTCTAGGAAAGATATGGGTCCATACCTGAACACAATAAAGACAACATACAGCAAGCTGATAGCCAACATCAACTTAAATGGACAAAAACTTAAAGCAAGCCATTCAACTCAAAACAGGGACAAGGCAGGATTGTTCAATCTTTCTGTATCTACTCAAATAGTACTTTAGCTAGAGAAATAAAACAACTAAAGGAGATCAAGGGGATACAAATTGGAAAGGAAGAAGTCAAAGTATCTCTATTTGTGGATGATATGGTAGTATACATAAATGACCCCAAAAATTCTATGAGAGAACCCCTACAGCTGATAAAAACCTTTAGCAAAGTGGCTAGATAAAAAATTAACTAAAAGAAAAAATCAGCAGTCCATCTATATACAAGTAATAAATGGGCTGAAAAAGAAATTAGGGAAACAACACCCTTCACAATAGGCACAAATAATATAAAATATCTTAGAGTAACTCTAAGCAAGCAAGTGAAAGAACTGTATGACAAGAACTTCAAATCTCTGAAGAAAGAAATTGAAAAAGTCTCAGAAGGTGGAAAGCTCTTCCATGCTCATGGATCGGTAGGATTAACATAGTAAAAATTGCCATCCTGTCAAAAGAAGTCTACAGATTCAATGCAACTCCCATCAAAATTCCAACACAATTCTTTATAGACCTTAAAAGAACAATTCTCAGCTTAATATGAAAGAAAAAACCCGGGGTAGCTAAAACAATCCTGTATAATAAGAGAGCTTCTGGCAGTACCACCATCCCTGATTTCAAGCTGTACTACACAGCAATAATGATAAAATAAACCCACATGGTTTATGGCATAAAAACAGATCCATTGAGAACATCGAATTGAATTGAAGGTCCTGAAGTAAATAAACATTCCTATCTACAGGTGCTTGATTTTTGAAAAAGTCTCGAGCGCGCCCCCAACTCGCCAGCAAGAACGACGCCACAGCAGGATCCTTCTGCACACGTTTATTCAGTCCTGTTTCTTCTTTCTCTATATCTCCCTTGTTTATATCTCCCTTGTTTATATCTCCCTTGTTTTTATATCTCTCTTGTTTTTATATCTCCCTTGTTTATATATCGCCCTCGTTTTTATATCTCCCTTGTTTTTATATCTCCCCCGAACCCTGGGCCTCTCACTCTTTTATACTCTCAGTTCACATCCACGCACAGCAGGCCACGCCACCTCACCAGGCACGCAGCTTCAGCTAATCAGGGCAGCAGGGGCAAATCTCCACCAAATTGGATTCACCTGTATCCTGGTACACCTGCGCAGCACTCAAGATGTTTGTGTCTTATATGAGGAAGTCAGGTGCAAGTCATATGACTTAGCTGCAGTCCCTGGCGCCTTTGGGACTGCCGCCACACCCGCTCCCCACAATTCCCCCTTTTTTCTTTTTTGGCAGAGAGAATGTCTGTAGATAGCCCCCCGCAGCCATGCCCCTTACCCGTCCTTGGGTGACAAACAGCATTGGTTTGATCCCTGTCTTAGGTTGGTGACATGCCCAGGGAGTCTTATCACTGACTACCTCTCTATCATGCCAAGCCACTCCTGGGGAGATTGTGTTTTGCTTGTGGCAGGTGCATCAAAAGGCCAGGATGTTAATTAACCTATGGCCAGATCTTAATTGCTGCAAGCAAGCCTCATGGGTGAAGGTAGAGGTCTGATCCCCAGTGTGCAAGCATAGGGGCCCTACACAAAACCATCCCTTAGGCTCATCACCCAGAGAGGTCTTGGCCAGCTCCCGTGTCGTTTTTCCTGAGGGAAGGGAACTAGGACACTGAACCTTCATGCAATCAGACATGCCTTCCACAGGATGCCAACAGCAGCTATCCTCTGTGCAGTGCTTAGCCTCGCACCCCACGGCATAACGCAGCATAATTTCTTTTAGAGCGGCAAACCGAATCTGAGGAGATTGTCCTGCCTCCACTGCAGCAAAAGCCTACGCTACCATGGCGAAAGTGCGGGCCGCACACTCTGCACCTAACACTTGTGCCAAACACAAAACACACACACACTATAACAAGCATACATCCCAGGGCTCTCATCCCCGCTCATCTTCCCTGAAGCAAGGGATAGATAGCCAGAGGGGCTATCTCTTTAAGGGAAATTCAGGGATCAAAAAGCGTGGAAAAATTTGAATGTCATGTCGAGCTGGTATCGGCTTCTGGAATACCGAAAGGGTCTCCCATCTCAGCTCCATCGTTTGTGCTTGTGGGATCATCCACCACATCCACAGGGGCAACTGGATCAGGAGCCTCATTCTTGCAGCGTCTAACCAATCTCTCCGGCACCCAAAGAGGTTCCGTCTGGTCCTGTGGAAACACACAAACAGACCCTCTCGCCCACGTCAACACCTGATCCTGTCGATCCCCAGGGGAGATGGACACAGTACCTCGTGGTGATGAGACCATAACCTCAATCACCTGTGTGTCCATCTGGGGAGTCAATATGAGAGTCAAGTTTTCACTAGCTTCCCCTCTGTTGGGCAATGATTTCCATGCCCTTATAGCAATCTGATTCACCTGCTCAAACACCTGCAGTGGATATCCTGTTTGTTGTTGTGCAAATCTACCTTGATCAAGCAGCATATCTCTATCCCATGCAAATTTAGCTTGATCAGTGAAAATAGGACATCCCAGCAAGGAGAATCTATCCTTTTTCCAGACCTCCGGACAGAAGGTCTGCCCATAGATGGCTGACGAGGAGGCATAGGGAGGGGGAGCAAAAGCTAATTCGCCTTCCTCCTCTGCCTCAACTCTTTTATTTTGTCCTTTCTGTTCACCTGATAACACTGTGTCTCCTTTCTTTTTCCTTTTTCTTTTTAAGCCCTTTTCCTCTTCTGACATACTTTCTTGTTGCTCTGTAAGGATTTTCTGACCTGTCTTGACTGCCTCTACACACAGTTTCAAACAGTAACAGAGTCCATATATCAGAACAAACAAGACCAAAACTATCAGACCTACCCACAAAGGGTCAATGGGAGAAAAAAGCATAACTACACAGCGAGGATCTCTTGATCACTACACTGAGCTTATCATAGTTCCTTAACTTGTCCCCAAACCAGGAACCTTAACTTGTCCCAAAGCCAGGAACCTTATCGTTACTTTGTGCCTCCTTCCTGGCAACTTTATACTTGCCTCAATTTTATCCGAGGTCCTTCCCAAACTCCTGGGTTACTTTGTGCCTACTTCCTGGCAACTTTATGCTCACCTCTATTTTATCCGAGGTCCTTCCCAAACTCCTGGGGTTGCAAGTTTCACTCACCGTGAACTTACCCTGCCTGCAACCACTGACTGCTGAAAGTTCTGAACTCGGTGGGGGAGTCGGTTCCCCGTACGGGCCACCAATTGTCACGCCTGCTCTCGACCAGCAAGAACGATGCGACCACCAGTCCTTCTAACAGCAGTTTATTCAGTCTTCATCTTTCTTCTTTCTCTTCATCAGTACCGTTCCCCAGCTGAAGAGTTCTGAATCCACGCCGGATCCTTCTCAACAGTCTGTTTCACGGGAACACTTTATTAACCCCTTCTTCCCTGTGATGCAGTTCTGAATCCTCCCTATAGCAGGGGGTCTTCGCTCTTGCCTGAAGATGTTTCTTTTCCCTTGTCCTGGGTCCCAGGTCCCGGGTTTCGGCACCAACTCTCGAGCGCGCCCCCAACTCGCCAGCAAGAACGACGCTGCTACAGGATCCTTCTGCACACGTTTATTCAGTCCTGTTTCTTCTTTCTCTATATCTCCCTTGTTTATATCTCCCTTGTTTATATCTCCCTTGTTTTTATATCTCTCTTGTTTTTATATCTCCCTTGTTTATATATCGCCCTCGTTTTTATATCTCCCTTGTTTTTATATCTCCCCCGAACCCTGGGCCTCTCACTCTTTTATACTCTCAGTTCACATCCACGCACAGCAGGCCACGCCACCTCACCAGGCACGCAGCTTCAGCTAATCAGTGCAGCAGGGGCAAATCTCCACCAAATTGGATTCACCTGTATCCTGGTACACCTGCGCAGCACTCAAGATGTTTGTGTCTTATATGAGGAAGTCAGGTGCAAGTCATATGACTTAGCTGCAGTCCCTGGCGCCTTTGGGACTGCCGCCACACCCACTCCCCACAAAAAAGAAACCAAAACTATACAATAGAAAACATTTTCAACATATGGCATTGCTCTAACTGGATGTCTGCATATAGAAGAATGCAAATAGATCCATATCTTTCACTTCACACAAAACTCAAGTCCAAGTGGATTAAAGACCTCAATATAAAACTGGATCGATTAAATCTAATAGAAGAGAAAGTGGGGAATAGCCTTGACCACATTGGCACAGGAGACAACTTTCTGAACAGAACAACAATATCTCAGACACTAAGATCAACAATTAGGGCTGGCGAGATGGCTCAGTGGGTAAGAGCACCAGACTGCTCTTCCAAAGGTCCAGAGTTCAAATCCCAGCAACCACATGGTGGCTCACAACCATCCGTAACGAGATCTGACTCCCTCTTCTGGAGTGTCTGAAGACAGCTACAATGTACTTACATATAATAAATAAATAAATCTTAAAAAAAAGATCAACAATTAATATATGAAACTAAAAACCTTCGGTAAGAAAAGGACACTGTCAAAAGGACAACATGACATTTCACCAAGTCCACAGCTGACCAAGGGCTAACATCCAAAATCTGTAAAGAACTCAACAAACTAAATAATCCAATTAAAAGACGAGGTACAAATATAAGCAGAGAATTCTTGACAGAGGAATCTCTAATGGCCAAGAAGTACTTAAAGAAATGTTTAACATTCTCAGTCACCAGGGAAATGCAAATTAAAACAACTCCAAAATTTCATCTTATACCCATCAGAATGGATAAGATAAAAAACTCAAGTGACAACTCATGCTGGTGAGGATGTGGAACAAGGGGAACACTTTTCCATTACTGCTGGGAGTGCAAACTTGTACAACCACTTTGGAAATCAATTTGGTGGTTTCTCAGAAAACTGGAAATAGATCTACCTCAAGACCCAGCTGTAGCACTCCTGGGCATATACCCAGAAGAAACTTCACAATACCACAAGGATACTTGCTCAAACATGTTCACAGTAGCTTTATTTGTAATAGCCAGAAACTGGAAACAACTTAGATGTCCCTCACGTGAAGAATTGATAAAGTGTGGTACATTTACACAATGGAGTAAATGTGTCCTTTAAAAACAAAGATATCGTGAAATTGTCAGGCAAATGGATGGAACCAGAAAAGATCATCCTGAATGAGGTAACCCAGAAGAACAAATGTGGTATGTACTCACTTGTAAGTGGACATTAGCCATAAAGTATAAGATAATCATGCTACAAACCACAGACCCAAAGAAGCTAAGTAACAAGGAGGGCCCAGGGGAGATGCCTGAATCTCACTGAGAAGTGGCAATAGATTAGACAATGGGAGACATGTGGGGATGGGAACAGGGGGGATGAGGTGAGGGGAGGGTGAGGGAAGAGAGTACTGGGAGAGACACCTGGATTGGGAGGGGCATCTCAGGGAACAACTAGAAACCTAGGGCATAGGAACTCCCAGGAATCTATGAATGTGACCCTAGCTAAGACTCCTAGCAAGGGGCAATATGGAGCCTGAATGAGCCATCTCCTGTTAAAAGGGAAGACTTCCAATGGGAGACCAGCACAGCCACAAAACCTTAGAACCACAATTTGTCCTGCCTACAAGATGTGCTGGGGTAAAAGACAGAGCAGAATTTGAGGGAAGGGCCGACCATTGATGGGCCCAGCTAGAGGCCCAGGCCATGAAAAGGACCCCATTCTTGATACTATTAATGGTACTCTGCTATACCTGCAGACAGGAAGCTAGCACAGCTGTTATCAGAGAGGCTTCACCAAGCAACTGATGGAAAAAGATGCACAGACCCACAGTCAAACATTAGGCAGAGCTTGGCGAATCCTGTGGAGGAGGGGCAGGAAGGATTGAAGCAATGAGTGGGGTCAAGGACACAAGAAAACCTACAGAATCAACAAACCTGGGCCCATAGGAGCTCATAGAGACAGAACTGCCAACCAAAGAGTGTGCATGGAACCAACCTAGGCCCACGGCACATATGTAACAGTTGTGCAGCTCAGTCTTCATGTAAGATACCCAAAGCAGGAACAGGGCTGTCTCTGACTACCTTGCCTGCCTTTGGGTCCATCTCCCTTAACTGGGCTGCCTTGACTAGTCTCAATAGGAGAAGATGAGTAAATCTTCTTGTAAGTTGATATGCCAAGGCTGGTTGATATCCATGCCTTTTCTGAGGAGAAGAGAAGGAGAGGTGGATGGGGAAGGGGGGTTGAGAGGGAGGGTCTGAGATAAGAAGAGGGAGGGGAAGCTGCAATTGGGTTGTAAAGTAAATGAATAACTTAATCAATTAAAAATGTATACAGATAAATTGATAAATCTCTTACCAAAATGGAGGGTTTCAGCTTGCTTCTTCTCCACCCCCACTGTTTTTTTAATGAGTAAATCAAACAGACAAGAAGTTTAGCTAGCACAGGTAGAGGTAGTTTTGATAACAAACTTAGTGGTGGTCTAATGAAAACATCTGGGATTGTTAAATCCCAACTAAAAATTTAGTGGAACACATTTATGCTTACTATAGTCTTTATTCAGTAGGTACTTACTATGTTTAAAGCTAGGTAGCCATTTTTAATCTGTTATATTTTTTAAGTGTGTCTTATTAACCTTTGCATGCATTTGGGTGTTTCATTCCTGTGTTAGTTTTCTGTTGCTCTGCAAAACTTACTAATTTATTCACTTGAAACAGCAGGAATGCTCCTTTCTGTGGGTCAGGAGTCCAGCTGCTGTCTCTGGGTTCATTGCTGAAGGTGGCTCTAGGCCAGAATCCCACAATTTGCCAGGTGACACTTCTTTTTCTCTTTGAGGGCTGAGTCCTTTGCCAAGTGCAGCTTGTTGTTGAAGCTAGGTGGTCCCCCTCCTGCAGCTGGTGCCATGCTCTCCCCAGGGCTGCCTGTGCCCTTTCCACATGGCACTCTCTAGCTTCAGTCAATGTCATAATTCTTGTAACTAAAACTACATAATTCTGGCTGTGCTTCTTATCTCTCTGACGTCATCGGTTTTTTAAAAAAAGCTTATTAATTTTAATTACACGTATTTATGGGGGAGAGTATGTGTATGTGAGCAACAGCATCTGTAGAGACCAATGGTATTAGGTCTCTTGGGGACTGGTGGTAAGCCAAATTCACATGGGTGCTGGGAATCAAACTTGAGTCTTCTGCAAGAGCATCATGTGCTCTTAATTGCTACCCAATCTCTCCAGCCCTCATCACTTTATAGCTTCTTTTTCTGTCATTATGCACATAAAATTCTCATTTTAAGGAGACCTATAATTACATTAGGCTAATTTGGGTAGTCCCTCCACTTTGATTTATTTTAATGTAATTTTATTTTATTTTATTTTTTAGTATTTTATACATGGGTACTATCTTTACATCATTTCTGCCTTTTTCTCTCTCTCCTTCCAATTTCTTCTGTTTACTCCCCACTCTGTATCAAATTCGTGACATCTTCAATTATTTTCAACACACACACACACACACACACACACACACACACACTCACACACACACAGTGTGTGCAATCAGGAAGCAGAGAGGAAGGTTCTCAAACTGAGCTCTCAGTTTTGTTCAGTGTTGGACCCCAGTCTGTGAAATGAGGCTGCCCATATTTAGAGTGAGCCTTTCTGCCTCAGTTAACCCAATCTAGAAAGTCCCTCATAAACAGAGATTTGCTTCCATGATGATTCTAGATTCTGCTGGGTTGGCAGTCACAATCAGCTATCCCAGCAGCAGAGCTCTTGGGTAATTGCTCTTCCACTGACGGCACCCTGTGTTTCTTCAGAGGTGCATCAAAAACTATTGGAAGATGGACTAACCCTACAAGCCTGCTAACCGTGTTAATTCAAATTACAGAATGTAGAAGACAATTTTGGATAAAAGCCATGACCCACTTTCCATTTTTCTAGAAACTAAGAATAGGCTCTTCCTCCATTGACACACTGAAAATATGTCACACTTGTTTCACTGGCGTTCCGAATCCAGCACGAATTCTTTAGCCACTACACAAGGAACACAAAGCACACCCTATATCTCAAGCCTGGCACTGGGACACTTAGAAGGACAGATTAGAAAGGCAGATGTTATTGCTGTGATGCTTCCCCCATGTGACAGCTGGCCATCCCTGCCCCCACCACCAGCAAGCTGGAGCAGGGAAAGATGGTTTCAGTATCATGTCCAATACAGACCCAAGGACTTGTCACGTAGCACACTACCTTCATACAGAAATGCTATGAATCTCTGATCCTTGCTCCAACTGCTCTGTATTTCCTCAAAGCAGTTGATGTCCAAAGCTGGTAACAAGTTACCTTAGTTGTGCATATGCACTGGGAAATTCAGCAAGATGAGAAAGGAAATGAAGCAGGATTGTGATACATTGTGTCTCAGTTGAGTTGTGAGTTGTATCTCTTTGTTTTGGAGTTATATGCAGTCTCTGATGGCAGAGAGTCATCCTGGTTTGTATCATGTAGCTTTAGAAATGGTTGAATGAGTCACTGAAATTGTTAGGGGTGACTACATTATTGTTAAGTCATCAAGACAAGTCTAGCTGCTCCTGTTAATACAGGGATGATGAATTACTTTAAATGTGATCTCAATGACACCTTAGGTTGACTTGTAAGACAATAAAAAAATCTAAGCAGCAAACACTCCTTGATATGGACTGTTAGGTCAAAGGATTAAAGCTTGCCAATAAAATGTATTATCTCTAAGCTAGATGTAGTGGCACACACCAGAGCTCCCAATTCTTGGGAGGTGGAGGCAAGAAGATCAGGAGTCCATGACCAGGCTTTGCCACATTGAGAGTTCAAAGCCAGCCTGGACTATATGAGAACACTCTTAAAACACACCAAACCAATGAATAAAGAAACCTCATTCCTGATCAGCTCTGATGAACCCTGTAGTCACAATTGCAAAGGCTAAGTTACAAACCATCATTTGTTTTTATTAGATCTGCTCTGTAGTCTTTTAGATGAGAACACAATTCTGAAGCAAATACATGATTTTTCAGGATGGCATAACACTCAACAGTGATGAAATTATTAGTGCAATCAGCCCTGGAATTTAGTGTGACCTTGACTTCTCCAGCCTAGGGCATTTCCTGGTAGCCCAGGTTGGTTAGGTGTCTGTGCTTAACCAAGTAAAGGGTGTTACTGGAAACACATGTGTCCTCCAGGGAAGCTGTCATTGGCTCTGGTTAGTCTGTTACTTCATTACATCTTTCTCTAGTTGCTAGAGAATTGGTAAGAGAAAGAAATGTATGTAACATGGCTGGAGAGGCTGCTTAACTGTTAAAGAGCTGCTCTTCCAGAGGACCATGACATAGGTTCTTAACATCTGTGTTGAGTAGCCCCAAACCTCCTCTAACTCCAACTCCAGGAGATCTGAAGTCCTCTTTTGGTCTCCTCAAGCCTGATAATTTGAATTCAAACCTGGGAACCAATACAGTGGAAGGAGGGAACTAAATCCTGAAAGCTGCTGACTGACCTCCACATAGGTACTATGTTCATGCGTGCTCGCTCCTCACAGGATGCATGCGTAAAGAGATAATAAGTAACTGTGAAGACACTCACTTGGGACTCTACAGTTTTTCATTAATAGTATTAACCTTAGCATTGATTTCTTTACAGTACTTTGCCACATTTAATTTTTCACAATTGTAATCAACTACTGTTGTGCATATTTTTGTTTGCATGGCCTTTATAACTCTGCTTGTGATTGGTGTGTATTATTTAATTCCTATGAATTTATTGTCATTTGTTATAGCATCTTTTACTCTGTGTGAAGTTTTATGTCTTTACAATTACAATGGTGAATCAGACACATCATGAGCCTGTAGCCTTCTAGGCTTTGGATTATTTTCTTAGGCTAAATTCCCAGAAGTAGAATTAATGGCTAAAAGCATCTTGAATATTTAGCTTTAAATAAAGACCACCACAATGCTTTACAAATATATTTCAGTAATTTTATGGCCACTAGCAATATAGAGGACACTCTTCCCTGCTATAAACAAACAAACAAACAAAAAATCTAGACTGTTTCCTAAGTATTTGTTAACAAAAGGCGTTTTTTAAATGGTACGTTTTAGATGACTAAGTAACAGGTTTGATTTATATATTTCTTTGATTATTATTGGATTTTGTATTTTTATAAATTTTCTTTAAATCGAAAAGGTTTAAGTGTGTGTGTGTGTGTGTGTGTGTGTGTGTGTTTTATACCATCAGAGCACTACCCATGTAGGACAGAAGAGGGCGTTGGATTCCCTAGAGCTGGAGTTATAAGTTGTTGTGGGTGGCCTGGCCTAGGTACCGGGAACCAAACTCAGGGCCTCTGCAAGAGCAGCAAATACTCTTAACCACTAATCGGTCTCTCTAGCCCCTTTCGTGTTCTTTAATAATATTATTTTCCTTTACAAGAATAATGTGTTTGCTTTCTTTATCTACATGTTTATTGATATATTAGCCATTTAAAACAATTAATTTTAATATGATTATGATTTCAATGTTTTATCACCCTGTAATAGTCTTTTGTTTTTATATTACGGCATATTTAGATATACAATGTTTTATTTTATTATCAGTCATATTTATGGATCTTTTGCTTAGTAAAATAGTCATTAAGTTAGTTTGCTATATCATGTAATCTTATAGATTCTTACATTTAAATTACGTTTCTAACATTTATTTGTTTGTGATGCGTGTGTGTGTGTGTGTGTGTGTGTGTGTGTGTGTGTGTGTGCATCTGCCAGGGTGCCTGTGTGGAAGTCTGAGAACAACTTAGAGGCATTAACTGTTGCAGTACCCAATGGCAGTGACTGCAGCTGTGGTGCGTTCCTCACTACGTGCCCCGGTGTTCTGGGTTCCAGAATGAAAGACACATACACATAGACTTTATGCTATTATATGCCTTAAACAGCTCAATGGCTGGGCTACTTCCTAACCTCCACATGGCTAATCTCCCTCCTTCTGATATTCCCAAATTCTTACTTCCTAAAAGCTATATTCCATCTTGGCTGCCCTAGACACAGTCAGGGGGCCGTCTTGGGGCCTCTCTTCTCAAGCTCCTATATGGCCGCTATGCCCTCTGTCCTGCACCTTCTGGACCACACGTCTTTCTTCTCCTCCTCGCTACCCTCTGTGGGATCAATGGAGCAGATGAGTTGGGTATTGCAACATTAACTCTCTTCCCACCACATAGATAGAACTTAGTTTGTCAAGCTTCACAGCAAGCACCCTGCTAAGCCATCGCATGCTCCTTCAATTTTAATATTTTAAAATATCTAAAAACTTAGTCAGCAAATGCACATGGGTTTAATCTTGATTCATGGTGTGAGAACTGTTTAATGAGTTATCACGATATTCTTTTATTGGTAAGATTTATTCAAAAGGGTGCTTGAAAAGAGGAGTCCATAAGACACAATGAAGGAAGCTCCCGCCAAGCAACTCCCAGTGCTTCCCTACGACAAACTAAGAAAAGTGTCAGTGTTCCATGGTTTCCCAGTATAGTGGTTTAAAAGTCCTCTCTGAAACTCATGCTGGAATTTAATTACCTGTGTGCCTCAGACTTCACTACGTTGGGGAAATAAGAAAAATGGACTAAGGGAAGGAGTTGCTTTATACCCTGACTCAGAGATTTCAATCCAGGGCCAGCTGGGTCCTGGGTCTGAGATGAGGACAAACACCCCGGTGGCAGAAGCGTGGTGGAGCAGAACTGGGTTCTTCATGTCAGCCTGGAAGCAGAGAAACAGGAAGGCACCAAGGACAAGCCATCTCATGAAGGGCGTGTACCCCAGTGACGAACATCCTTCAGCAAGGACCAGCCTTCCACTCTTCTATCCCTCATTAGCCAATGCGGATTTGTAGTCTGTCTGTGAATTTAATCTCTGGAATTCTACCACATGACTTCTAAATTCAGGCTTTGCTCTTCTGCTGGTCATCTAGTCCGAGTTGACAGAAAAGGCTCACCAACACATTACCATGGTAGTGTTATAAAGATTGTGGCATAGCTTCAAGAGCTGATCAGGTAATGAAGATTCTGCCTCCATGGATACCGTTATAGCTAGAATTCCCAATACAAGTGATGAGCTTAACTTAATTGTCGTCTCTCAATTTCTTATGTCACAGGGCCCTTCTGTCATTTTCTGCCATGGCAGAGAGGCCCTCACTAGATTAGTACCATGCCCTTGGACTTCCAAGGTCCAAGAACCATCTGTCAGACAACCTTTCTTGTTTTAAATATCTCCAGCCTATGGTATTCTGTCATAGCAGCAACAAATAACTAAATCATAAATCTAACTAGAGTTCAAGTCATCATACTATAGAGCAATCCTCATATGCCTATTGCCTGGCCTTCTCAAACTTATTGTAGTTATCATCTTTTTTTTTTTTTTTTTTCTCTTACCAAACCTGTGATTTGTGTATCTTCAACAGATTGCTTTAGTAACTGACATTTTTATTGTATATCTTAGATTTTTTGGAAGGCTTGTTTCTTTCACCCCACATTCCTTTAAAATATCTTCATTTTTTTCCCACTTGATTATTTTTCCATATTAATTTTATTACAATTCTATCTGATCAGTCAGAATGGCTAAGATCAAAAATTCAGGTAACAGCAGATGCTGGCGAGGATGTGGAGAAAGAGGAACACTCCTCCATTGTTGGTGGGATTGCAAGCTTGTACAACCACTCTGGAAATCAGTCTGGGGGTTCCTCAGAAAATTGGACATAGTACTACCGGAAGATCCCGCAATACCTCTCCTGGGCATATATCCAGAAGATGTCCCATCCGGTAAGAAGGACACATGCTCCACTATGTTCATAGCAGCCTTATTTATAATAGCCAGAAGCTGGAAAGAACCCAGATGCCCCTCAACAGAGGAATGGATACAAAAATTGTGGTACATTTACACAATGGAGTACTACTCAGCTATTAAAAAGAATGAATTTATGAAATTCCTAGGCAAATGGTTGGACCTGGAGGGCATCATCCTGAGTGAGGTAACACAATCACAAAAGAACTCAAATAATATGTACTCACTGATAAGTGGATATTAGCCCAGAAACTTAGTATAGTGAGATATAAGGTACAATTTGCAAAACACATGAAACTGAAGAAGAACGAAGACCAAAGTGTGGACACTTTTAGAATTGGAAACAATCACCCATGGAAGGAGTTACAGAGACAAAGTTTGGAGCTGAGACAAAAGGATGGACCATCAAGAGACTGCCACATCCAGGGATCCATCCCATAATTAGCCTCCAAACGATGACACCATTGCATACACTAGCAAGCGTTTGGTGCAAGGACCGTGATATAGCTGTCTCTTGTGAGACTATGCCGAGGCCTAGCAAACACAGAAGTGGATGCTCACAGTCAACTATTGGATGGATCACAGGGCCCCCAATGGAGGAGCTAGAGAAAGTATCCAAGGAGCTAAAGAGATCTGCAACCCTGTAGGTGCAACTAACCAGTACCCTGGAGCTCTTGACTCTAGCTGCATATGTATCAAAAGATGACCTAGTCGGCCATCACTGGAAAGAGAGGCCCACTGGACAGGCAAACTTTATATGCCCTAGTACAGGGGAACGCCAGGGCCAAAAAATGGGAATGGGTGGGTAGGGGAGTTGGGGGGGTATGGGGGACTTTTGGGATAGCATTGGAAATGTAATTGAGGAAAATACGTAATAAAAAAAATAAGAGAAAAAAATTGAATGATTTTTAAAGGCATATATGAGCTGAAAAGCACTGATATCCTGAAAATAGACTTTCCATAATGGGTCACACTGCTTCCCTTAGTCAAGTTTTACTTCCTGTCTCTCAATGAAGTTAAGCATCCCACCCCCACCTCACCCAATCTAGGTCACACGTTTCCCATTAAGACTCTGTCTTAGTGGGCTTGTATTTCTCATTCTATCAGGAGCGCTTTCCTCCTGCCCCCAGTGACATGTTCTATATCTTTAGCAATTATATTGATTTTTTAAAAAAAAAATCAGTTCAAATATTTTTCAATGAACTTCTAAAAATAGTAATGTAATTCTCTTGCTTCATATATATATGAAGTAGAGTTACTTGCTTAGCATGTGCAAAAGCCTGAGTTATTTCCCAGCACTATAAAAGTTCAGGCAAGGTGGCACACACCTATAATCCTACCACATGGGAACTGGAGGTAGAAGGATCAGAAGTTCAAGGTCATCTTTAGCTACATAGTGAGTTCAAGGCCAGCCTAGGCTACCTAAGAACCTACTTCGAAAATTTATATAATTGTTTTATGAAAATAAAAGAATATAAAAAGCTTCATCCTTAGAGTTTGTATATCATCTGAACCAGCTGTGAATATATTGGTTTTGCATCTGATTTGACTATAGTAGTGTTGCCTCTAGTGGTATGAACTTTAAGTAGGAATGATATTTGGTTTAAAATAAATGTTTATGTATTGTCTGACAGAGACTTCTATCTCCACCGCTCAGAGTCGCATCATTAAGAGTTGAATACTGAATTTTTATTTACTATACGTTTATCCTTTCATGACAAGATTATATGATGTTTTTAAACTTTAATGTTTAGAGTGGTCTATCATTGCTTTGTAGTAATAATTCTCATTTGATGCAGTATGTTATTAAATTAGCCATAGGATATTGTTTGTTTATTATGATGGTGGTGAAAATTTACTTGTATTTTATCTTATATGTGTGGGTTTTTATTTTTATATGTGTGAGTTTTGTGTTATTTTGTTCTCAGAATTGCGTATCTTTTAAAATTATTTTATTTTCATAAAAAACATATACAATTTTCTTTTGGTGGTAGGGCTTTATGTAGTCTAGGCTGGTCTTGAACTCATTTGTAGCCAAAGATGACCTTGAACTTCTGATCCTCCTGCCTCCACTTCCCATGTGCTAGGATTATAGGCAGGTATAATCTTGCTTGAATTTTTTTGATGCTGGGAAATGAACTCAGGGATTTGTGCATATTAGTTAGACCAGTACTCTACCAACTGAGCCATATCCCAGATGAAAATTTTAATAATATTTTTCTATTCTTAACAGTTTAAGAAACACACCAGTTACTAAGTACAGCTTACATTAAGGACTTTTGCAGGCATAACTATTTTTATCTTTGTCTATTTTCCTCTTAATGTTTTATCTCACATCAATTTTGGTGATTTTTTTTTCAAAACGGTGGTGATTTCATGGATTGAATCAAATATAACAATATTATTTCATTCTTATAATTTGTTCTACATAGTCTTATATTAAGAATTTTCTTTCCTCTGATTTTCTGTGCCATATATTTTGTTTATAATTTAAGCAATATTTTATATATGGTTTGATATCTTTGTAGTGCTAAATTTTTACCCACTCATGAAGGCTACACAGGCAAACCTTAGAAAATGGACAGAATTTGTGTACACGGCATATCCTTCTTCTTCCTTAGTATCCAGCCATTCTGTCTTGAAAAACTAAAGTTTCCATCTTTATCCTTGGAGTTTGTATTTCTTATGTTTGCACATGGGCCAGACTCTTCAACCAAAATCCTATTTTAGTTCAATTAATGCTCTTCAAAATAGAAAAAAAAAAAAAACTTCCAATCTTTAATTCTATGTTTGTTCTCAGTTGCAAATCTGCCTAAGGATTCTTTGGGAAGAAGTTAGGATAGTGAGGGCTCAGGCAGACATAGATCTACCTTGTAAATAGAACGTATGTTTTGATACAATAGTCTGTAATTTCTGAGTACAATCTAGGATATAATGAGAGATTTGTTCACAACCTATCTGATGCCCAAAAGTTGCTTCATCCTTGGATGCCATTTTTTTTACTCGACCAATCTCACTG